>NC_090767.1:37451829-37532376 GCF_036898095.1 Palaemon carinicauda
GTGTATATATATATATATATATATATATATATATATATATATATATATATATATATATATATATATATATATAATCAAAATATTTTATTAAGAGGCAATAAATGTTTTACTCATAATTCACTTGAACCGAAGACCCTTCATTTTGGGGCAAGATTGCTAACTATCTTGTCAATAAAGGTTATGAAAGAAATGAGAACATGAATGCTAACTCAACTTTATTGGTTGCCATTTGAGAAAACTCTCTTACTTATAATGAACTGGATATCCTGTTCCTTTTCCTTTTATAATTCTATTGAATAAAATACTGTGAATAGGGTCATCTTGTAGGTTAGGAAGTTTGTTAGAACTTGATTTTGTTATACACCAGATTGAACAGGTGTCTCTTAAAAGGCAAATTGCAATTATTATTTCTTCCAATACGTGTAGATGCATGATTTCCTTTTAAAGAGACTAGTGTTCACTCCAAATATGAGGTAAAAGATTACCTCTAGTTAACAAAATATTATATTTTTTACTAACTTTACTGAATCTATTGAGATATTCAACATGTAACTTTGTTATTAAGGGCAGTGGGTAGTATAAGAAATTAAAAGAAAATGAGAGTTTTTATATGACAGATAACTCATATGGTACAGTTAACGCTATGGATACATCTTCTTTTGTGGCCTCTAAAATGATTGACAGTTACTGTTGCTTTTGTCGATGATGCTGAAGCCATGAAATAATCTAGATATTCCATCTGTAATAGTTGAGATTTCCCGCATGCGTACACAGAGTTTTGTATTTCAATATAGAAAATATTCTTGGAGCTTTCATGTGTTCTAATGAAGCTATGAGATTGCCTTTATACTTTTCCTGGTGAAGACAGAAAAATACTTGAATAATCCAGTCAGACACTTCCAAGATTCCTGCACGTATAAAATGGTGCTGGTACTGCAGTGTAGTTAGCGATACTCTGATTTTTTTCAGTTTTGGAGAATTTACATTTTTTAAAATGTCCTCTATGGAAAAATGCATTCATCCCTGAATTGAGGAACATCAGCATAAGGCTTCAACTTAAAATCAGCCAAACATTCTTCTTTAGCATTCCATTCACTCAACACAAGACTTCAGGAAAAAAATAAATTTATTTTTTGATGAAAAAAAAAATCTTATCATGAAAAATCTCTGGAAAGACTTTCAGCTATGACATTATTCTTTCCTTTTGTATGAATTATCTTCAGATAATAATCTTATAGCTCTAAACTACAACGCATGAGACGATTATTCTTATTCCTAAATCTTTCCAAATAGACTAACAAATTGTGATCTATATACACAGTTAAAACAGGACTACTACGTACATCAATCTCAAAGTGCTACAAGGCTGAAACTAAACTAAATAATTCCTTCTCAATAGTTGAATAATTTGTTGAGCTCTATTCAGTTTCTTTGAATACTATGCAACTGGGTGCTTTGTCCCATTCTCTTCATGTAACAAGACTCCTCCTATACCAATGTTACTAGCATCGATCGCTAAATTTAATCCCTTGCTAAAATCAGGTAACATTAATAATGGCTCGTGAAACCTTACAGCCTTTAATTTATTTAAAGCTTCTACACATTCCTCATCAAATAGAAAACTTTGTCCCTTCTTAAAAAGATTTATTAGCGGAGCTCTTATTTCTAAAACATTGGGTACAAATCTATGGATATATGAAACCATCCTGAAAAATCTCATGGCCTTCCTATTAGTTGCTGTGATTGGGAAATTAATGATAGCTCCTGTGTTCCCACTTTTAGGACAAATGTTACAGAGATCCCCTGTATGTCCTAAATAAGTGATAAAGGTTTTCCCGAACTCGAATTTCTTTAAATACCATATGCTTAGCTTTGGTAAGTTAACAGGTCCCAAATTTGGAACCAGGCGCAGGCGCAAAGCAATTTTCCCCAGGTTTCATCCTGTTGCTTTGTCTGTGGCGTTGTTCTCGAGGTGCGCCACATAAGACTTTGTTATGATACAACAGGGGTAGGACGCACAAGTCGGAGCTTCAGATACTCGCAGAGATGTAGCTCCTCAAATTTTTTTGGGTCTCAGTTTTGGTACCACACTACTAAACTGTGTTGAAATTTCAATTTCATATGCTTTTACATTTCGCTACATATCTCAGAGTGATATTAATGAAAATTAAAGAAATTTTCACTGAACATTGAAGAACAATGTCGCTATGCAGTGATGTTGCCATCTTTGTGCTAGGCTGCCGGATGTTCAAGTATAAAGGGGGAAAACTAAAAAAAAAAAAAAAATTTCAGGTTGGCAAAATGCAGAAGAAATTCCCTTCTGAGAAAAGACTCAACGAGATTTTGGAATCTCTTGGTGATTTTAATAATATGGTGACGTGCCCCAGGTGAATACCACCGACCAGGGAAGTGTTAGCAATTTTTCCCACTTAGCACTCTCCTATTCGACCCCATCTAGCACCTCTTCGGAAAGTGAGCCTCCATTTCACCTTTTTCTCATTTTCAAAGCAAGAAGAGGATAAAATTCCCTATGAAGAAGGTGAGGATGCCTGTATCATGCGACAATAGTGTGACGACATCAATGTAGATGACCCTCCCATGACCTTGACCCCCTTCAGGAGCCCGTCAGGGAAGGTCCCCATCTCCACCAGTGTGCCATCAATCAGTGCTACTAGAGTGTTGCCAACCCAGTGCCTTTTTCAAGTGCCACCCCAGTGCCTTTTTGAAGTGCTACCCCACTGCCTTTAACAAGTGCCACGCCAGCGCCTTCAACGAGTGCCACCCCAGTGCCTTCATCGATTGCCATGCCAGTGCCAATTTTCACCCCTGTCACAGATTTTGTGTTTTTCAGCCTAAGACCTCGTAAATTGGCATGAATGTTGCCATGCCATTCAACTTTATTATGCATTTCGCCAAAGTTACTTATGTATAATGTAAATTTTTTCTAGATAATATTTTTTATATATTTATACTTTTATATACTTATTTTTCTAAATTGTCCAAATTAAATATTTAAAATGATTGGTTTTTAATTTACTCCTAGCATGATATTGAGGAATGAATATTGTTAAATAAGAAACTTGAGGATTAGAAATATATTTATTAATAAGGAAGTAATATGGTCCGAAAGTTGAGGTCTCATTTATGGTACCACATTGGTAATGGCGTACCCGCTTTGGAACTTAACCAACCCAGGGTTAATTTCCTTTCAAACATAATTATCTTTTCTCCAGCTACATTGCTCTACATCTACCCACATCAGTTAAGTAATTCAAATTGTCCCATTTGAAAAAAATAGGAAAAGGAACTTCAAGCTTATAAAATAATGAGGGACTTTCTTTCTAAATTAATACTAAGACTTCTTCTCCTACACGGAAATTTCTCTCATTTGCCTTAAGATCGTACCTTCTTTTAGTTTCCCCTTGGCTGTTGCTCTCGTTTTCCATTGCTAATTTCCGAGCTTTCCTTAAATTTTTCTTGTAATTCTCTAAATTCTGGATGTTAGTTACTAAACGAGGGGTGGGGAACCTTTTTTGTGCTTGAAGGCCATCTTACAATTCATCATCCCTCAAAAAGGCCGCATAAAATTTTTAAAAAGTTATTTTATCGCTTAAGTAATTTATTAGTAATCTAATAAAAAAGATAGGTTTATAGAAACATAAGTATGATATTTTCATAGGTTTATAGAAACAAAAGTATGACATTTTCATAGGTTTATAGAAACAAAAGTATGATATTTTCAAATATTTTTATACAAGTAATATGTAAATTGATAATATCGAAAACTCAAAATTTTCAAATATTTTTTTTTTACGTAAGAAGTTTTCAAAGTAATAAGTAAATGAATAATTTGACATTTCAAATTATTGTAATTAAGAAAGAAGTTTTTTGTATACAAGGACTTAGTGAAGGAATTTTATAAAAGGATATATAAGCATCGAGAATACAATATTTTTCAAATATTCAATAAACGGTTAGCTAGCATGTACATTTTTTATACATATTAAAGACTTCTTTGGGTTTGCTCCGTTTGAGAAAGCCTTTTGATATCAGGCTCTAGCATAGTGGTTCTTAATGTCAATTGGTCCTCTAAATGCTCGTCTCTCAACTGAGTTCTCAGTGAATTCTTGATTGGCACCAAGTACGAAAATGTTGATTCACAACAGTATGTTGAAGAAAAACAGGAAATCAATCGTCGTGCATGTTCACGAAGACGAGGATATTCAATCGCGTTTTTCCAATAATTCAACGGGGTTCCCTCTCTTGTCAAACAGAGACTTCAGGATATTATCCTCAGACATTTCAATAACCTCCATTTGTTACTGTTCAGGAGTCTCTGATATATCAACTAAGTGATGTTAAAAAGAACGTTTCAGTGTGATGCTATGCTTTTCAAAATCATAGAATCTTTTATTGCATTCTTCTATCAATGTGTCTAAAACAGACTTATATTCATTAAAATGTCCATAGATATCCTCAGTCTCATTAATTACTTTCGTAAGGTGGGAATAGTGGTCTTCTGAATGTTTTGATTGAGCCAAAAGGGACTTCAAATGCAACAGTTTCTTTCTAAATGCCTGAATTTTTTGCCACATATCATATATACATTTATTTTTGCCTTGCAGTGAAATATTTAACTCATTTTGTTTTGACATCATATCACATAAGAAGGTAACATATCTGTAACAATTTGGATCTTATAAATAACAATACTTGTTGTTTTCTTTGAAAAAGTCAATAATTTGCCTTCGTAAAGACAAAATTTTGACCAATACATTCCCTTGCGACAACCAGCGTACTTTTGAGTGATATGGCAAATCTACACTAATTACTTCGTCATCCATCATCAGCATGCTTCGAAATTGACGATGCTTTGTAGCCTTCCCTCGAGAATAGTTAATAATACTTATAACCTTTTGCAAAGTGTCATTTAAAGTTACAGATTTTGCACAGAGATTTTGCTGGTGCAAAATACAATGAAAATAAATCAGTGCATTTGGTTTCTTGGATTACTTTCTTAAGATGTCCAATAAATCCTTCATTTTTAGCCATCATAGCAGGAGCACCATCCGTGCACACAGTTACCAAATTAGTCAAATTTAGTCATATTTTATGACATTGCTTTTTGAAGTTGTTAGAAATATCTATCCCCCGTGTCCTTCCTTTAAGGGTGTCTAAAGCAAGCAATTCTTCATATAAGATATAAGTGAAAATCATCTGTTATGGCACGAATAAAATACAATACTTGTGATGAATCAGTGGAATCTGTTGATTCATCCACAGCTACTGAGTAATATATATTCTCTTTTGCCTTTATATAGTGTAACTATTTTCTTCAAGTGTAGATTCACTGAATTTGAAGAAAAATGCTACCAATCTGTTGGAGCGACATCCATATACACAAAACTTTCCTTTCGTGTGTGTGCATACACGCACACACACACACACACACACACACACATATATATATATATATATATATATATATATATATATATATACATATGTGTGTATATATAGATAGTTAGATATGTATATATATATATATATATATATATATATATATATATATATATATATATATATATATATATGTGTGTGTGTGTGTGTGTGTGTATATATATATAGATAGTTAGATATATATATATATATATATATATATATATATATATATATATATATATATATATATATATATATATGTGTGTGTGTATATAGATAGTTATATGTATATATATATATATATATATATATATATATATATATATATATATATATATATATATATATATATATGATAAATTTTGCACATTTTTACGTGTTTTTTATATTCAAATAAGACATATATATTTTTGATACATTAATGTCTGGATTCTCTTAACAACCTCGGGATCAGAGCCCCAGGCGAAATCACACAAAGACAAGAGCTTGGCTCCGTCCGGGAATCGAACCCTGGTCGGCTAGCTTGTATAGACAGTGATTAAGCCACTTGGCCACGAAGAAAGATAAAAGTCAATGACAATTCTTCTGTACTTATACCGGTCGAATTCAGGTATTTTGTATTTAGAATTGAAATCAACCTATCTTTACCATCGTAGCTAATTGGTAGTCTGTTACTTGGCATTCAATTAATGATAAATTTTGCACACTTTTACGTGTTTTTCATATTCAAATAAGCCATATATATTTTTGATACATTAATGTCTGGATTCTCTTAACGACCTCGGGATCAGAGCCCCAGGCGAAAACACACAAAGACAAGAGCTTGGCTCCGGACGGGAATCGAACCCTGGTCAGCAAGCTTGTATAGACAGTGACTAAGCCACTTGGCCACGAAGAAAGATAAAAGTCAATGACAATTCTTCTGCACTTATACCTGTCGAATTCAGGTATTTTGTACTTAGAATTGAAATCAACCCATCTTCACCATCGTAGCTAATTGGTAGTTTGTTACTTGGCATTCAATTAATGATAAATTTTGCACATTTTTACGTGTTTTCATATTCAAATAAGCCATATATATTTTTGATACATTAATGTCTGGATTCTCTTAACAACCTCGGGATCAGAGCCCCACGCGAAATCCCACAAAGACAAGAGCTTGGCTCCGGCCGGGAATCGAACCCTGGTCGGCAAGTTTGTATAGACAGTGACTAAGCCACTTGGCCATGAAGAAAGATAAAAGTCAATGACAATTCTTCTGTACTTATACCTGTCAAATTCAGGTATTTTGTACTTAGAATTGAAATCAACTCATCTTCACCATCGTAGCTAATTGGTAGTTTGTTACTTGGCATTCAATTAATGATAAATTTTGCACATTTTTACGTGTTTTTCATATTCAAATAAGCAATATATTTTTGATACATTAATCTCTGGATTCAATTAACGACCTCGGGATCAGAGCCCCACGCGACATCACACAAAGACAAGAGCTTGACTCCGGCCGGGAATCGAACCCTGGTCGGCAATCTTGTACAGACAGTGACTAAGCCACTTCGCCATGAAAGATAAAAGTCAATGAAAATTCTTCTGTACTCATACCTGTCGAATTCAGGTATTTTGTACTTAGAATTGAAATCAACCCATCTTCACCATCGTAGCTAATTGGTAGTTTGTTACTTGGCATTCAATTGATGATAAATTTTGCAAATTTTTACGTGTTTTTCGTATTCAAATAAGTCATATATATTTTTGATACATTAATGTCTGGATTATCTTAACAACCTCGGGATCAGAGCCCCACGCAAAATCCCACAAAGACAAGAGCTTGGCTCCGGCCGGGAATCGAACCCTGGTCGGCAAGCTTGTATAGACAGTGACTAAGCCACTTGGCCACGCAGAAAGATAAAAGTCAATGACAATTCTTCTGTACTTATACCTGTAAAATTAAGTTATTTTGTACTTAGAATTGAAATCAACTCATCTTCACCATCGTAGCTAATTGGTAGTTTGTTACTTGGCATTCAATTAATGATAAATTTTGCACATTTTTACGTGTTTTTCTTATTCAAATAAGCCATATATATTTTTGATACATTAATGTCTGGATTCAATTAACGACCTCGGGATCAGAGCCCAACGAGACATCACACAAAGACAAGAGCTTGACTCCGGCCGGGAATCGAACCCTGGTCGGCAATCTTGTATAGACAGTGACTAAGCCACTTGGCCATGAAGAAAGATAAAAGTCAATGACAATTCTTCTGTACTTATACCTGTCGAATTCAGGTATTTTGTACTAAGAATTGAAATCAACCCATCTTCACCATCGTACCTAATTGGTAATTTGTTACTTGGCATTCAATTAATGATAAATTTTGCAAATTTTTACGTGTTTTTCATATTCAAATAAGCCATATATATTTTTGATACATTAATGTCTGGATTCTCTTAACGACCTTGGGATCAGAGCCCCAGGAGAAATCACACAAAGACAAGAGCTTGGCTCCGGCCGGGAATCAAACCCTGGTCGGCAAGGTGTATAGACAGTGACTAAGCCACTTGGCCACGAAGAAAGATAAAAGTCAAGGACAATTCTTCTGTACTTATACCTGTCGAATTCAGATATTTTGTACTTAGAATTGAAATCAACCCATCTTCACCATCGTAGCTAATTGGTAGTTTGTTACTTGGCATTCAATTAATGATAAATTTTGCACATTTTTACGTGTTTTTCATATTCAAATAAGCCATATATATTTTTGATACATTAATGTCTGGATTCTCTTAACGACCTCGGGATCAGAGCCCCAGGCGAAATCACACAAAGACAAGAGCTTGGCTCCGGGCGGGAATCGAACCCTGGTCGGCAAGCTTGTATAGACAGTGACTAAGCCATTTGGCCACGAAGAAAGATAAAAGTCAATGACAATTCTTCTGTACTTATACATGTCGAATTCAGGTATTTTGTACTTAGAATTCAAATCAGCCCATCTTCACCATCGTAGCTAATTGGTAGTTTGTTACTTGGCATTCAATTAATGATAAATTTTGCAAATTTATTCGTGTTTTTCATATTCAAATAAGCCATATATATTTTTGATACATTAATGTCTGGATTCTCTTAACGACCTCGGGATCAGAGCCCCACGAGAAATCACACAAAGACAAGAAATTGGCTCCGGCCGGGAATCAAACCCTGGTCGGCAAGCTTGTATAGACAGTGACTAAGCCACTTGGCCACGAAGAAAGATAAAAGTCAATGACAATTCTTCTGTACTTATACCTGTCGAATTCAGGTATTTTGTACTTAGAATTGAAATCAGCCCATCTTCACCATCGTAGCTAATTGGTAGTTTGTTACTTGGCATTCAATTAATGATAAACATTGCACATTTTTACGTGTTTTTCATATACAAATAAGCCATATATATTTTTGATACATTAATGTCTGGATTCAATTAACGACCTCGGGATCAGACCCTCACGCGAAATCACAGAAAGACAAGAACTTGGCTCCGGCCGGGAATCGAACCCTGGTCGGCAAGCTGGTATAAACAGTGACTAAGCCACTTGGCCACGAAGAAAGATAAAAGTCAATGACAATTCTTCTGTACTTATACCTGTCGAATTCAGGTATTTTGTACTTAGAATTGAAATCAACCCATATTCACCATCGTAGCTAATTGGTAGTTTGTTACTTGGCATTTAATTAATGATAAATTTTGCACATTTTTACGTGTTTTTCATATTCAAATGAGCCATATATATTTTTGATACATTAATGTCTGGATTCTCTTAACGACCTCGGGATCAGAGCCCCAGGGGAAATCACTCAAACACAAGAGCTTGGCTCCGGCCGGGAATCGAACCCTGGTCGGCAAGCTTTTATAGATAGTGACTAAGCCACTTGGCCACTAAGAAAGATAAAAGTCAATGACAATTCTTCTGTACTTATACCTGTCGAATTTAGGTATTTTGTACTTAGAATTGAAATCAACCCATCTTCACCATCGTAGCTAATTGGTAGTTTGTTACTTGGCATTCAATTAATGATATATTTTGCACATTTTTACGTGTTTTTCATATTCAAATAAGCCATATATATTTTTGATACATTAATGTCTGGATTCTCTTAACAACCTCGGGATCAGAGCCCCACGCGAAATCCCACAAAGACAAGAGCTTGGCTCCGGCCGGGAATCGAACCCTGGTCGGCAAGCTTGTATAGACAGTGACTAAGCCACTTGGCCACGCAGAAAGATAAATGTCAATGACAATTCTTCTGTACTTATACATGTCAAATTCAGGAATTTTGTACTTAGAATTGAAATCAACTCATCTTCACCATCGTAGCTAATTGGTAGTTTGTTACTTGGCATTCAATTAATGATAAATTTTGCACATTTTTACGTGTTTTTCATATTCAAGTAAGCAATATATTTTTGTTATACATTAATGTCTGGATTCAATTAACGACCTCGGGATCACAGCCCCACGCGACATCACACAAAGACAAGAGCTTGACTCCGGCCGGGAATCGAACCCTGGTCGGCAAGCTTGTATAGACAGTGACTAAGCCACTTGGCCATGAAGAAAGATAAAAGTCAATGACAATTTTTCTGTACTTATACCGGTCGAATTCAGGTATTTTGTACTTAGAATTGAAATCAACCCATCTTCACCATCGTAGCTAATTGGTAGTTTGTTACTTGGCATTCAATTAATGATAAATTTTGCAAATTTTTACGTGTTTTTCGTATTCAAATAAGCCATATATATTTTTGATACATTAATGTCTGGATTCTCTTAACAACCTCGGGATCAGAGCCCCACGCGAAATCCCACAAAGACAAGAGCTTGGCTCCGGCCGGGAATCGAACCGTGGTCGGCAAGCTTGTATAGACAGTGACTAAGCCACTTGGCCACGCAGGAAGATAAAAGTCAATGACAATTCTTCTGTACTTATACCTGTCAAATTCAGGTATTTTGTACTTAGAATTGAAATCAACTCATCTTTACCATCGTAGCTAATTGGTAGTTTGTTACTTGGCATTCAATTAATGATAAATTTTGCACATTTTTACGTGTTTTTCATATTCAAATAAGCCATATATATTTTTGATACATTAATGTCTGGATTCAATTAACGACCTCGGGATCAGAGCCCCACGAGACATCACACAAAGACAAGAGCTTGACTCTGGCAGGGAATCGAACCCTGGTCGGCAAGCTTGTATAGACAGTGACTAAGCCACTTGGCCATGAAGAAAGATAAAAGTCAATGACAATTCTTCTGTACTTATACCTGTCGAATTCAGGTATTTTGTACTTAGAATTGAAATCAACCCATCTTCACCATCGTAGCTAATTGGTAATTTGTTACTTGGCATTCAATTAATGATAAATTTTGCAAATTTTTACGTGTTTTTCATATTCAAATAAGCCATATATATTTTTGATACATTAATGTCTGGATTCAATTAACGCCCTAGGGATCAGAGCCCCAGGAGAAATCACACAAAGACAAGAGCTTGGCTCCGGCCGGGAATCGAACCCTGGTCGGCAAGGTGTATAGACAGTGACTAAGCCACTTGGCCACGAAGAAAGATAAAAGTCAATGACAATTCTTCTGTACTTATACCTGTCAAATTCAGGTATTTTGTACTTAGAATTGAAATCAACTCATCTTCACCATCGTAGCTAATTGGTAGTTTGTTACTTGGCATTCAATTAATGATAAATTTTGCACATTTTTACGTGTTTTTCATATTCAAATAAGCCATATATATTTTTGATACATTAATGTCTGGATTTAATTAACGACCTCGGGATCAGAGCCCAACGAGACATCACACAAAGACAAGAGCTTGACTCTGGCTGGGAATCGAACCCTGGTCGGCAAGCTTGTATAGACAGTGACTAAGCCACTTGGCAATGAAGAAAGATAAAAGTCAATGACAATTCTTCTGTACCTATACCGGTCGAATTCAGGTATTTTGTACTTAGAATTGAAATCAACCCATCTTCACCATCGTAGCTAATTGGTAATTTGTTACTTGGCATTCAATTAATGATAAATTTTGCACATTTTTACGTGTTTTTCATATTCAAATAAGCCATATATATTTTTGATACATTAATGTCTGGATTCTCTTAACAACCTCGGGATCAGAGCCCCACGCGAAATCCCTCAAAGACAAGAGCTTGGCTCCGGCCGGGAATCGAACCCTGGTCGGCAAGCTTGTATAGACAGTGACTAAGCCACTTGGCCACGCAGAAAGATAAAAGTCAATGACAATTCTTCTGTACTTATACTTGTCAAATTCGGGTATTTTGTACTTAGAATTGAAATCAACTCATCTTCACCATCGTAGCTAATCGGTAGTTTGTTACTTGGCATTCAATTAATGATTAATTTTGCACATTTTTACGTGTTTTTCATATTCAAATAAGCCATATATATTTTTGATACATTAATGTCTGGATTCAATTAACGACCTCGGGATCAGAGCACCACGCGACATCACACAAAGACAAGAGCTTGACTCCGGCCGGGAATCGAACCCTGGTCGGCAAGCTTGTATAGACAGTGACTAAGCCACTTTGCCATGAAGAAAGATAAAAGTCAATGACAATTCTTCTGTACTTATACCTGTCGAATTCAGGTATTTTGTACTTAGAATTGAAATCAACCCATTTTCACCATCGCAGCTAATTGGTAATTTGTTACTTGGCCTTCAATTAATGATAAATTTTGCAAATTTTTACGTGTTTTTCATATTCAAATAAGCCATATATATTTTTGATACATTAATGTCTGGATTCTCTTAACGACCTAGGGATCAGAGCCCAAGGAGAAATCACACAAAGACAAGAGCTTGGCTCCGGCCGTGAATTGAACCCTGGTCGGCAAGGTGTATAGACAGTGACTACGCCACTTGGCCACGAAGAAAGATTAAAGTCAATGACAATTCTTCTGTACTTATACCTGTCGAATTCAGGTATTTTGTACTTAGAATTCAAATCAACCCATCTTCACCATCGTAGCTAATTGGTAGTTTGTTACTTGGCATTCAATTAATGATAAATTTAGCACATTTTTACGTGTTTTTCATATTCAAATAAGCCATATATATTTTTGATACATTAATGTCTGGATTCTCTTAACGACCTCGGGATCAGAGCCCCAGGCGAAATCACACAAAGACAAGAGCTTGACTCCGGCCGGGAATCGAACCCTGGTCGGCAAGCTTGTATAGACAGTGACTAAGCCACTTGGCCACGCAGAATGATAAAAGTCAATGACAATTCTTCTGTACTTATACCTGTCAAATTTAGGTATTTTGTATTTAGAATTGAAATCAACCCATCTTCACCATCGTAGCTAATTGGTAGTTTGTTACTTGGCATTCAATTAATGATAAATTTTGCAAATTTTTACGTGTTTTTCATATTCAAATAAGCCATATATATTTTTGATACATTAATGTCTGGATTCTCTTAACAACCTCGGGATCAGAGCCCCACGCGAAATCCCACAAAGACAAGAGCTTGGCTCCGGCCGGGAATCGAACCCTGGTCGGCAAGCTTGTATAGACAGTGACTAAGCCACTTGGCCACGCAGAAAGATAAAAGTCAATGACCATTCTTCTGTACTTATACATGTCAAATTCAGGTATTTTGTACTTAGAATTGAAATCAACCCATCTTCACCATCGTAGCTAATTGGTAGTTTGTTACTTGGCATTCAATTAATGATAAATTTTGCACATTTTTACGTGTTTTTCATATTCAAATAAGCCATATATATTTTTGATACATTAATGTCTGGATTCAATTAACGACCTCGGGATCAGAGCCCCACGAGACATCACACAAAGACAAGAGCTTGACTCTGGCAGGGAATCGAACCCTGGTCGGCAAGCTTGTATAGACAGTGACTAAGCCACTTGGCCATGAAGAAAGATAAAAGTCAATGACAATTCTTCTGTACTTATACCTGTCAAATTCAGGTATTTTGTACTTAGAATTGAAATCAACTCATCTTCACCATCGTAGCTAATTGGTAGTTTGTTACTTGGCATTCAATTAATGATAAATTTTGCACATTTTTACGTGTTTTTCATATTCAAATAAGCCATATATATTTTTGATACATTAATGTCTGGATTCAATTAACGACCTCGGGATCAGAGCCCCACGAGACATCACACAAAGACAAGAGCTTGACTCTGGCAGGGAATCGAACCCTGGTCGGCAAGCTTGTATAGACAGTGACTAAGCCACTTGGCCATGAAGAAAGATAAAAGTCAATGACAATTCTTCTGTACTTATACATGTCGAATTCAGGTATTTTGTACTTAGAATATAAATCAACCCATCTTCACCATCGTAGCTAATTGGTAATTTGTTACTTGGCATTCAATTAATGATAAATTTTGCAAATTTTTACGTGTTTTTCATATTCAAATAAGCCATATATATTTTTGATACATTAATGTCTGGATTCTCTTAACGCCCTAGGGATCAGAGCCCCAAGAGAAATCACACAAAGACAAGAGCTTGGCTCCGGCCAGGAATCGAACCCTGGTCGGCAAGGTGTATATACAGTGACTAAGCCACTAGGCCACGAAGAAAGATAAAAGTCAATGACAATTCTTCTGTACTTATACCTGTCAAATTCAGGTATTTTGTACTTAGAACTGAAATCAACTCATCTTCACCATCGTAGCTAATTGGTAGTTTGTTACTTGGCATTCAATTAATGATAAATTTTGCACATTTTTACGTGTTTTTCATATTCAAATAAGCCATATATATTTTTGATACATTAATGTCTGGATTTAATTAACGACCTCGGGATCAGAGCCCCACGAGACATCACACAAAGACAAGAGCTTGACTCTGGCCGGGAATCGAACCCTGGTCGGCAAGCTTGTATAGACAGTGACTAAGCCACTTGGCAATGAAGAAAGATAAAAGTCAATGACAATTCTTCTGTACTTATACCTTTCGAATTCAGGTATTTTGTACTTAGAATTGAAATCAACCCATCTTCACCATCGTAGCTAATTGGTAATTTGTTACTTGGCATTCAATTAATGATAAATTTTGCACATTTTTACGTGTTTTTCATATTCAAATAAGCCATATATATTTTTGATACATTAATGTCTGGATTCTCTTAACAGCCTCGGGATCAGAGCCCCACGCGAAATCCCTCAAAGACAAGAGCTTGGCTCCGGCCGGGAATCGAACCCTGGTCGGCAAGCTTGTATAGACAGTGACTAAGCCACTTGGCCACGCAGAAAGATAAAAGTCAATGACAATTCTTCTGTACTTATACTTGTCAAATTCGGGTATTTTGTACTTAGAATTGAAATCAACTCATCTTCACCATCGTAGCTAATTGGTAGTTTGTTACTTGGCATTCAATTAATGATAAATTTTGCACATTTTTACGTGTTTTTCATATTCAAATAAGCCATATATATTTTTGATACATTAATGTCTGGATTCAATTAACGACCTCGGGATCAGAGCACCACGCGACATCACACAAAGACAAGAGCTTGACTCCGGCCGGGAATCGAACCCTGGTCGGCAAGCTTGTATAGACAGTGACTAAGCCACTTGGCCATGAAGAAAGATAAAAGTCAATGACAATTCTTCTGTACTTATACCTGTCGAATTCAGGTATTTTGTACTTAGAATTGAAATCAACCCATCTTCACCATCGCAGCTAATTGGTAATTTGTTACTTGGCCTTCAATTAATGATAAATTTTGCACATTTTTACGTGTTTTTCATATTCAAATAAGCCATATATATTTTTGATACATTAATGTCTGGATTCTCTTAACGACCTAGGGATCAGAGCCCAAGGAGAAATCACACAAAGACAAGAGCTTGGCTCCGGCCGGGAATCGAACCCTGGTCGGCAAGGTGTATAGACAGTGACTACGCCACTTGGCCACGAAGAAAGATAAAAGTCAATGACAATTCCTCTGTACTTATACCTGTCGAATTCAGGTATTTTGTACTTAGAATTCAAATCAACCCATTTTCACCATCGTAGCTAATTGGTAGTTTGTTACTTGGCATTCAATTAATGATAAATTTTGCACATTTTTACGAGTTTTTCATATTCAAATAAGCCATATATATTTTTGATACATTAATGTCTGGATTCTCTTAACGACCTCGGGATCAGAGCCCCAGGCGAAATCACACAAAGACAAGAGCTTGGCTCCGGCCGGGAATCGAACCCTGGTCGGCAAGCTTGTATAGACAGTGACTAAGCCATTTGGCCACGAAGAAAGATAAAAGTCAATGACAATTCTTCTGTACTTATACATGTCGAATTCAGGTATTTTGTACTTAGAATTCAAATCAACCCATCTTCACCATCGTAGCTAATTGGTAGTTTGTTACTTGGCATTCAATTAATGATAAGTTTTGCAAATTTTTACGTGTTTTTCATATTCAAATAAGCCATATATTTTTTTGATATATTAATGTCTGGATTCTCTTAACGACCTCGGGATCAGAGCCCCAGGCGAAATCACACAAAGACAAGAGCTTGGCTCCGGCCGGGAATCAAACCCTGGTCAGCAAGCTTGTATAGACAGTGACTAAGCCACTTGGCCACGCAGAAAGATAAAAGTCAATGACAATTCTTCTGTACTTATACCTGTCAAATTCAGGTATTTTGTACTTAGAATTGAAATCAACTCATCTTCACAATCATAGCTAATTGGTAGTTTGTTACTTGGCATTCAATTAATGATAAATTTTGCACATTTTTACGTGTTTTTCATATTCAAATAAGCCATATATATTTTTGATACATTAATGTCTGGATTCAATTAACAACCTCGGGATCAGAGCTCCACGCGACATCACACAAAGACAAGAGCTTGACTCCGGCCGGGAATCGAACCCTGGTCGGCAAGCTTGTATAGACAGTGACTAAGCCACTTGGCCATGAAGAAAGATAAAAGTCAATGACAATTCTTCTGTACTTATACCTGTCGAATTCAGGTATTTTGTACTTAGAATTGAAATCAACCCATCTTCACCATCGTAGCTAATTGGTAATTTGTTACTTGGCATTCAATTAATGATAAATTTTGCAAATTTTTACGTGTTTTTCATATTCAAATAAGCCCTATATATTTTTGATACATTAATGTCTGGATTCTCTTAACGACCTAGGGATCAGAGCTCCAGGAGAAATCGCACAAAGACAAGAGCTTGGCTCCGGCCGGGAATCGAACCCTTGTCGGCAAGGTGTATAGACAGTGACTAAGCCACTTGGCCACGAAGAAAGATAAAAGTCAATGACAATTCTTCTGTACTTATACATGTCGAATTCAGGTATTTTTTACTTAAAATTCAAATCAACCCATCTTCACCATCGTAGCTAATTGGTAGTTTGTTACTTGGCATTCAATTAATGATAAGATTTGCAAATTTTTACGTGTTTTTCATATTCAAATAAGCCATATATATTTTTGATACATTAATGTCTGGATTCTCTTAACGACCTCGGGATCAGAGCCCCACGCGAAATCACACAAAGACAAGAGCTTGGCTCCGGCCGGGAATCAAACCCTGGTCGGCAAGCTTGTATAGACAGTGACTATGCCACTTGGCCACGAAGAAAGATAAAAGTCAATGACAATTCTTCTGTACTTATACCTGTCGAATTCAGGTATTTTGTACTTAGAATTGAAATCAACCCATCTTCACCACCGTAGCTAATTGGTAGTTTCTTACTTGGCATCCAATTAATGATGAATTTTGCACATTTTTACGTGTTTTTCATATTCAAATAAGCCATATATATTTTTGATACATTAATGTCTGGATTCTCTTAACGACCTCGGGATCAGAGCCCCAGGCGAAATCACACAAAGACAAGAGCTTGGCTCCGGGCGGGAATCGAACCCTGGTCGGCAAGCTTGTATAGACAGTGACAAAGCCATTTGGCCACGAAGAAAGATAAAAGTCAATGACAATTCTTCTGTACTTATACATGTCGAATTCAGGTATTTTGTACTTAGAATTCAAATCAACCCATCTTCACCATCGTAGCTAATTGGTAGTTTGTTACTTGGCATTCAATTAATGATAAATTTTGCAAATTTATTCGTGTTTTTCATATTCAAATAAGCCATATATATTTTTGATACATTAATGTCTGGATTCTCTTAACGACCTCGGGATCAGAGCCCCACGCGAAATCACACAAAGACAAGAAATTGGCTCCGGCCGGGAATCAAACCCTGGTCGGCAAGCTTGTATAGACAGTGACTAAGCCACTTGGCCACGAAGGAAGATAAAAGTCAATGACAATTCTTCCGTACTTATACCTGTCGAATTCAGGTATTTTGTACTTAGAATTGAAATCAACCCATCTTCACCATCGTAGCTAATTGGTAGTTTGTTACTTGGCATTCAATTAATGATAAATATTGCACATTTTTACGTGTTTTTCATATTCAAATAAGCCATATATATTTTTGATACATTAATGTCTGGATTCAATTAACGACCTCGGGATCAGAGCCCCACGCGACATCACACAAAGACAAGAGCTTGACTCAGGCCGGGAATCGAACCCTGGTCGGCAAGCTTGTATAGACAGTGACTAAGCCACTTGGCCATGAAGAAAGATAAAAGTCAATGACAATTCTTCTGTACTTATACCTGTCGAATTCAGGTATTTTGTACTTAGAATTGAAATCAACCCATCTTCACCATCGTAGCTAATTGGTAATTTGTTACTTGGCATTCAATTCATGATAAATTTTGCAAATTTTTACGTGTTTTTCATATACAAATAAGCCATATATATTTTTGATACATTAAAATCTGGATTCAATTAACGACCTCGGGATCAGACCCTCACGCGAAATCACAAAAAGACAAGAACTTGGCTCCGGCCGGGAATCGAACCCTGGTCGGCAAGCTGGTATAGACAGTGACTAAGCCACTTGGCCACGAAAAAAGACAAAAGTCAATGACAATTCTTCTGTACTTATACCTGTCGAATTCAGGTATTTTGTATTTAGAATTGAAATCAACCCATCTTCAACATCGTAGCTAATTGGTAGTTTCTTACTTGGCATCCAATTAATGATAAATTTTGCACATTTTTACGTTTTTTTCATATTCAAATAAGCCATATATATTTTTGATATATTAATGTCTGGATTCTCTTAACGACCTCGGGATCAGAGCCCCAGACGAAATCACACAAAGACAAGAGCTTGGCTCCGGCCGGGAATCGAACCCTGGTCGGCAAGCTTGTATAGGCAGTGACTAAGCCACTTGGCCACGAAGAAAGATAAAAGCCAATGACAATTCTTCTGTACTTATACTTGTCGAATTCAGGTATTTTGTACTTAGAATTGAAATCAACCCATATTCACCATCGTAGCTAATTGGTAGTTTGTTTCTTGGCATTCAATTAATGATAAATTTTGCAAATTTTTATGTGTTTTTCATATTCAAATAAGCCATATATATTTTTGATACATTAATGTCTGGATTCTCTTAACGACCTCGGGATCAGAGCCCCACGCGAAATCACACAAAGACAAGAGCTTGGCTCCGGCCGGGAATCGAACCCTGGTCGGCAAGCTTGTATAGACAGTGACTAAGCCACTTGGCCATGAACAAAGATAAAAAGTCAATGACAATTCTTCTGTACTTATACATGTCGAATTCAGGTATTTTGTACTTAGAATTCAAATCAACCCATCTTCACCATCGTAGCTAATTGGTAGTTTGTTACTTGGTATTCAATTAATGATAAATTTTGCACATTTTTTCGTGTTTTTCATATTCAAATAAGCCATATATATTTTTGATACATTAATGTCTGGAGTCTCTTAACGACCTAGGGATCATAGCCCCTAGGAGAAATCACACAAAGACAAGAGCTTGGCTCTGGCCGGGAATCGAACCCTGGTCGGCAAGCTTGTATAGACAGTGACTAAGCCACTTGGCCACGAAGAAAGATAAAAGTCAATGACAATTCTTCTGTACTTATACCTGTCGAATTCAGGTATTTTGTACTTAGAATTGAAATCAACCCATATTCACCATCGTAGCTAATTGGTAGTTTGTTACTTGGCATTCAATTAATGATAAATTTTGCACATTTTTACGTGTTTTTCATATTCAAATGAGCCATATATATTTTTGATACATTAATATCTGGATTCTCTTAACGACCTCGGGATCAGAGCCCCAGGGGAAATCACTCAAACACAAGAGCTTGGCTCCGGCCGGGAATCGAACCCTGGTCGGCAAGCTTTTATAGACAGTGACTAAGCCACTTGGCCACTAAGAAAGATAAAAGTCAATGACAATTCTTTTGTACTTATACCTGTCGAATTTAGGTATTTTGTACTTAGAATTGAAATCAACCCATCTTCACCATCGTAGCTAATTGGTAGTTTGTTACTTGGCATTCAATTAATGATAAATTTTGCAAATTTTTACGTGTTTTTCATATTCAAATAAGCCATATATATTTTTGATACATTAATGTCTGGATTCTCTTAACAACCTCGGGATCAGAGCCCCATGCGAAATCCCACAAAGACAAGAGCTAGGCTCCGGCCGGGAATCGAACCCTGGTCGGCAAGCTTGTATAGACAGTGACTAAGCCACTTGGCCACGCAGAAAGATAAAAGTCAATGACAATTCTTCTGTACTTATACCTGTCAAATTTAGGTATTTTGTATTTAGAATTGAAATCAACCCATCTTCACCATCGTAGCTAATTGGTAGTTTGTTACTTGGCATTCAATTAATGATAAATTTTGCACATTTTTACGTGTTTTTCATATTCAAATAAGCCATATATATTTTTGATACATTAATGTCTGGATTCTCTTAACAACCTCGGGATCAGAGCCCCACGCGAAATCCACAAAGACAAGAGCTTGGCTCCGGCCGGGAATCGAACCCTGGTCGGCAAGCTTGTATAGAGAGTGACTAAGCCACTTGGCCAAGCAGAAAGATAAATGTCAATGACAATTCTTCTGTACTTATACATGTCAAATTCAGGTATTTTGTACTTAGAATTGAAATCAACTCATCTTCACCATCGTAGCTAATTGGTAGTTTGTTACTTGGCATTCAATTAATGATAAATTTTGCACATTTTTACGTGTTTTTCATATTCAAGTAAGCAATATATTTTTGATACATTAATGTCTGGATTCAATTAACGACCTAGTGATCAGAGCCCCACGCGACATCACACAAAGACAAGAGCTTGACTCCGGCCGGGAATCGAACCCTGGTCGGCAAGCTTGTATAGACAGTGACTAAGCCACTTGGCCATGAAGAAAGATAAAAGTCAATGACAATTTTTCTGTACTTATACCTGTCGAATTCAGGTATTTTGTACTTAGAATTGAAATCAACCCATCTTCACCATCGTAGCTAATTGGTAGTTTGTTACTTGGCATTCAATTAATGATAAATTTTGCACATTTTTATGTGTTTTTCGTATTCAAATAAGCCATATATATTTTTGATACATTAATGTCTGGATTCTCTTAACAACCTCGGGATCAGAGCCCCACGCGAAATCCCACAAAGACAAGAGCTTGGCTCCGGCCGGGAATCGAACCCTGGTCGGCAAGCTTGTATAGACAGTGACTAAGCCACTTGGCCACGCAGGAAGATAAAAGTCAATGACAATTCTTCTGTACTTATACCTGTCAAATTCAGGTATTTTTTACTTAGAATTGAAATCAACTCATCTTCACCATCGTAGCTAATTGGTAGTTTGTTACTTGGCATTCAATTAATGATAAATTTTGCACATTTTTACGTGTTTTTCATATTCAAATAAGCCATATATATTTTTGATACATTAATGTCTGGATTCAATTAACGACCTCGGGATCAGAGCCCCACGAGACATCACACAAAGACAAGAGCTTGACTCTGGCCGGGAATCGAACCCTGGTCGGCAAGCTTGTATAGACAGTGACTAAGCCACTTGGCCATGAAGAAAGATAAAAGTCAATGACAATTCTTCTGTACTTATACCTGTCGAATTCAGGTATTTTGTACTTAGAATTGAAATCAACCCATCTTCACCATCGTAGCTAATTGGTAATTTGTTACTTGGCATTCAATTAATGATAATTTTTGCAAATTTTTACGTGTTTTTCATATTCAAATAAGCCATATATATTTTTGATACATTAATGTCTGGATTCTCTTAACGCCCTAGGGATCAGAGCCCCAGGAGAAATCACACAAAGACAAGAGCTTGGCTCCGGCCGGGAATCGAACCCTGGTCGGCAAGGTGTATAGACAGTGACTAAGCCACTTGGCCACGAAGAAAGATAAAAGTCAATGACAATTCTTCTGTACTTATACCATTCAAATTCAGGTATTTTGTACTTAGAATTGAAATCAACTCATCTTCACCATCGTAGCTAATTGGTAGTTTGTTACTTGGCATTCAATTAATGATAAATTTTGCACATTTTTACGTGTTTTTCATATTCAAATAAGCCAAATATATTTTTGATACATTAATGTCTGGATTTAATTAACGACCTCGGGTACAGAGCCCCACGAGACATCACACAAAGACAAGAGCTTGACTCTGGCCGGGAATCGAACCCTGGTCGGCAAGCTTGTATAGACAGTGACTAAGCCATTTGGCAATGAAGAAAGATAAAAGTCAATGACAATTCTTCTGTACTTATACCTGTCGAATTCAGGTATTTTGTACTTAGAATTGAAATCAACCCATCTTCACCATCGTAGCTAATTGGTAATTTGTTACTTGGCATTCAATTAATGATAAATTTTGCACATTTTTACGTGTTTTTCATATTCAAATAAGCCATATATATTTTTGATACATTAATGTCTGGATTCTCTTAACAACCTCGGGATCAGAGCCCTCGCGAAATCCCTCAAAGACAAGAGCTCGGCTCCGGCCGGGAATCGAACCCTGGTCGGCAAGCTTGTATAGACAGTGACTAAGCCACTTGGCCACGCAGAAAGATAAAAGTCAATGACAATTCTTCTGTACTTATACCTGTCAAATTCGGGTATTTTGTACTTAGAATTGAAATCAACTCATCTTCACCATCGTAGCTAATTGGTAGTTTGTTACTTGGCATTCAATTAATGATAAATTTTGCACATTTTTACGTGTTTTTCATATTCAAATAAGCCATATATATTTTTGATACATTAATGTCTGGATTCAATTAACGACCTCGGGATCAGAGCACCACGCGACATCACACAAAGACAAGAGCTTGACTCCGGCCGGGAATCGAACCCTGGTCGGCAAGCTTGTATAGACAGTGACTAAGCCACTTGGCCATGAAGAAAGATAAAAGTCAATGACAATTCTTCTGTACTTATACCTGTCGAATTCAGGTATTTTGTACTTAGAATTGAAATCAACCCATCTTCACCATCGCAGCTAATTGGTAATTTGTTACTTGGCCTTCAATTAATGATAAATTTTGCAAATTTTTACGTGTTTTTCATATTCAAATAAGCCATATATATTTTTGATACATTAATGTCTGAATTCTCTTAACGACCTAGGGATCAGAGCCCAAGGAGAAATCACACAAAGACAAGAGCTTGGCTCCGGCCGGGAATCGAACCCTGGTCGGTAAGGTGTATAGACAGTGACTACGCCACTTGGCCACGAAGAAAGATAAAAGTCAATGACAATTCTTCTGTACTTATACCTGTCGAATTCAGGTATTTTGTACTTAGAATTCAAATCAACCCATTTTCACCATCGTAGCTAATTGGTAGTTTGTTACTTGGCATTCAATTAATGATAAATTTTGCACATTTTTACGTGTTTTTCATATTCAAATAAGCCATATATATTTTTGATACATTAATGTCTGGATTCTCTTAACGACCTCGGGATCAGAGCCCCAGGCGAAATCACACAAAGACAAAAGCTTGGCTCTGGCCGGGAATCGAACCCTGGTCGGCAAGCTTGTATAGACAGTGACTAAGCCATTTGGCCACGAAGAACGATAAAAGTCAATGACAATTCTTCTGTACTTATACATGTCGAATTCAGGTATTTTGTACTTAGAATTCAAATCAACCCATCTTCACCATCGTAGCTAATTAGTAGTTTGTTACTTGGCATTCAATTAATGATAAGTTTTGCAATTTTTACGTGTTTTTCATATTCAAATAAGCCATATATATTTTTGATACATTAATGTCTGGATTCTCTTAACGACCTCGGGATCAGAGCCCTCGGAAATCACACAAAGACAAGAGCTTGGCTCCGGCCGGGAATCGAACCCTGGTCGGCAAGCTTGTATAGACATTGACTAAGCCACTTGGCCACGCAGAAAGATAAAAGTCAATGACAATTCTTCTGTACTTATACCTGTCAAATTCAGGTATTTTGTACTTAGAATTGAAATCAACTCATCTTCACCATCGTAGCTAATTGGTAGTTTGTTACTTGGCATTCAATTAATGATAAATTTTGCAAATTTTTACGTGTTTTTCATATTCAAATAAGCCATATATATTTTTGATACATTAATGTCTGGATTCTCTTAACGACCTCGGGATCAGAGCCCCACGCGAAATCACACAAAGACAAGAGCTTGGCTCCGGCCGGGAATCAAACCCTGGTCGGCAAGCTTGTATAGACAGTGACTAAGCCACTTGGCCACGAAGAAAGATAAAAGTCAATGACAATTCTTCTGTACTTATACCTGTCGAATTCAGGTATTTTGTACTTAGAATTGAAATCAACCCATCTTCACCATCGTAGCTAATTGGTAGTTTGTTACTTGGCATTCAATTAATGATAAATTTTGCAAATTTTTACGTGTTTTTCATATTCAAATAAGCCATATATATTTTTGATACATTAATGTCTGGATTCTCTTAACGACCTCGGGATCAGAGCCCCAGGCGAAATCACACAAAGACAAGAGCTTGGCTCCGGCCGGGAATCGAACCCTGGTCGGCAAGCTTGTATAGACAGTGACTAAGCCACTTGGCCACGAAGAAAGATAAAAGTCAATGACAATTCTTCGTACTTATACCTGTCGAATTCAGGTATTTTGTACTTAGAATTGAAATCAACCCATCTTCACCATCGTAGCTAATTGGTAGTTTGTTACTTGGCATTCAATTAATGATAAATTTGCACATTTTTACGTGTTTTTCATATTCAAATAAGCCATATATATTTTTGATACATTAATGTCTGGATTCTCTTAACGACCTCGGGATCAGAGCCCCACGCGAAATCACACAAAGACAAGAGCTTGCTCCGGCCGGGAATCGAACCCTGGTCGGCAAGCTTGTATAGACAGTGACTAAGCCACTTGGCCATGAAGAAAGATAAAAGTCAATGACAATTCTTCTGTACTTATACCTGTCGAATTCAGGTATTTTGTACTTAGAATTGAAATCAACCCATCTTCACCATCGTAGCTAATTGGTAGTTTGTTACTTGGCATTCAATTAATGATAAATTTTGCACATTTTTACGTGTTTTTCATATTCAAATAAGCCATATATATTTTTGATACATTAATGTCTGGATTCTTAACGACCTCGGGATCAGAGCCCCAGGCGAAATCACAGAAAGACAAGAAGCTTGGCTCCGGCCGGGAATCGAACCCTGGTCGGCAAGCTGTATAGACAGTGACTAAGCCACTTGGCCACGAAGAAAGATAAAAGTCAATGACAATTCTTCTGTACTTATACCTGTCGAATTCAGGTATTTTGTACTTAGAATTGAAATCAACCCATCTTCACCATCGTAGCTAATTGGTAGTTTCTTACTTGGCATTCAATTAATGATAAATTTTGCACATTTTTACGTTTTTTTCATATTCAAATAAGCCATATATATTTTTGATACATTAATGTCTGGATTCTCTTAACGACCTCGGGATCAGAGCCCCAGCGAAATCACACAAAGACAAGAGCTTGGCTCCGGCCGGGAATCGAACCCTGGTCGGCAAGCTTGTATAGACAGTGACTAAGCCACTTGGCCACGAAGAAATATAAAAGTCAATGACAATTCTTCTGTACTTATACTTGTCGAATTCAGGTATTTTGTACTTAGAATTGAAATCAACCCATATTCACCATCGTAGCTAATTGGTAGTTTGTTACTTGGCATTCAATTAATGATAAATTTTGCACATTTTTACGTGTTTTTCATATTCAAATAAGCCATATATATTTTTGATACATTAATGTCTGGATTCTCTTAACGACCTCGGGATCAGAGCCCCAGGCGAAATCACACAAAGACAAGAGCTTGGCTCCGGCCGGGAATCGAACCCTGGTCGGCAAGCTTGTATAGACAGTGACTAAGCCACTTGGCCACGAAGAAAGATAAAAGTCAATGACAATTCTTCTGTACTTATACATGTCGAATTCAGGTATTTTGTACTTAGAATTCAAATCAACCCATCTTCACCATCGTAGCTAATTGGTAGTTTGTTACTTGGCATTCAATTAATGATAAATTTTGCACATTTTTACGTGTTTTTCATATTCAAATAAGCCATATATATTTTTGATACATTAATGTCTGGATTCTCTTAACGACCTCGGGATCAGAGCCCCAGGAGAAATCACACAAAGACAAGAGCTTGGCTCCGGCCGGGAATCGAACCCTGGTCGGCAAGCTTTTATAGACAGTGACTAAGCCACTTGGCCACGAAGGAAGATAAAAGTCAATGACAATTCTTCTGTACTTATACCTGTCGAATTCAGGTATTTTGTACTTAGAATTGAAATCAACCCATATTCACCATCGTAGCTAATTGGTAGTTTGTTACTTGGCATTCAATTAATGATAAATATTGCACATTTTTACGTGTTTTTCATATTCAAATAAGCCATATATATTTTTGATACATTAATGTCTGGATTCTCTTAACGACCTCGGGATCAGAGCCCCAGGGAAATCACACAAAGACAAGAGCTTGGC
Source organism: Palaemon carinicauda (assembly GCF_036898095.1). Classification (NCBI taxonomy): domain Eukaryota; kingdom Metazoa; phylum Arthropoda; class Malacostraca; order Decapoda; family Palaemonidae; genus Palaemon; species Palaemon carinicauda. Next base: position 37,478,294 of record NC_090767.1, read on the forward strand.
TCCGGCCGGGAATCGAACCCTGGTCGGCAAGCTTGTATAGACAGTGACTAAGCCACTTGGCCACGAAGAAAGATAAAAGTCAATGACAATTCTTTGTACTTATACCTGTCGAATTCAGGTATTTTGTACTTAGAATTGAAATCAACCCATCTTCACCATCGTAGCTAATTGGTAGTTTGTTACTTGGCATTCAATTAATGATAAATTTTGCACATTTTTACGTGTTTTTCATATTCAAATAAGCCATATATATTTTTGATACATTAATGTCTGGATTCTCTTAACGACCTCGGGATCAGAGCCCCATGCGAAATCACACAAAGACAAGAGCTTGGCTCCGGCCGGGAATCGAACCCTGGTCGGCAAGCTTGTATAGACAGTGACTAAGCCACTTGGCCACGAAGAAAGATAAAAGTCAATGACAATTCTTCTGTACTTATACCTGTCGAATTCAGGTATTTTGTACTTAGAATTGAAATCAACCCATCTTCACCATCGTAGCTAATTGGTAGTTTGTTACTTGGCATTCAATTAATGATAAATTTTGCACATTTTTACGTGTTTTTCATATTCAAATAAGCCATATATATTTTTGATACATTAATGTCTGGATTCTCTTAACGACCTCGGGATCAGAGCCCCAGGCGAAATCACACAAAGACAAGAGCTTGGCTCCGGCCGGGAATCGAACCCTGGTCGGCAAGCTTGTATAGAGAGTGACTAAGCCACTTGGCCAAGCAGAAAGATAAATGTCAATGACAATTCTTCTGTACTTATACCTGTCAAATTCAGGTATTTTGTACTTAGAATTGAAATCAACTCATCTTCACCATCGTAGCTAATTGGTAGTTTGTTACTTGGCATTCAATTAATGATAAATTTTGCACATTTTTACGTGTTTTTCATATTCAAGTAAGCAATATATTTTTGATACATTAATGTCTGGATTCAATTAACGACCTAGTGATCAGAGCCCCACGCGACATCACACAAAGACAAGAGCTTGACTCCGGCCGGGAATCGAACCCTGGTCGGCAAGCTTGTATAGACAGTGACTAAGCCACTTGGCCATGAAGAAAGATAAAAGTCAATGACAATTTTTCTGTACTTATACCTGTCGAATTCAGGTATTTTGTACTTAGAATTGAAATCAACCCATCTTCACCATCGTAGCTAATTGGTAGTTTGTTACTTGGCATTCAATTAATGATAAATTTTGCACATTTTTATGTGTTTTTCGTATTCAAATAAGCCATATATATTTTTGATACATTAATGTCTGGATTCTCTTAACAACCTCGGGATCAGAGCCCCACGCGAAATCCCACAAAGACAAGAGCTTGGCTCCGGCCGGGAATCGAACCCTGGTCGGCAAGCTTGTATAGACAGTGACTAAGCCACTTGGCCACGCAGAAGATAAAAGTCAATGACAATTCTTCTGTACTTATACATGTCAAATTCAGGTATTTTGTACTTAGAATTAAATCAACTCATCTTCACCATCGTAGCTAATTGGTAGTTTGTTACTTGGCATTCAATTAATGATAAATTTTGCACATTTTTACGTGTTTTTCATATTCAAATAAGCCATATATATTTTTGATACATTAATGTCTGGATTCAATTAACGACCTAGGGATCAGAGCCCCACGAGACATCACACAAAGACAAGAGCTTGACTCCGGCCGGGAATCGAACCCTGGTCGGCAAGCTTGTATAGACAGTGACTAAGCCACTTGGCCATGAAGAAAGATAAAAGTCAATGACAATTCTTCTGTACTTATACCTGTCGAATTCAGGTATTTTGTACTTAGAATTGAAATCAACCCATCTTCACCATCGTAGCTAATTGGTAGTTTGTTACTTGGCATTCAATTAATGATAAATTTTGCACATTTTTACGTGTTTTTCATATTCAAATAAGCCATATATATTTTTGATACATTAATGTCTGGATTCTCTTAACGCCCTCGGGATCAGAGCCCCACGAGAAATCACACAAAGACAAGAGCTTGGCTCCGGCCGGGAATCGAACCCTGGTCGGCAAGCTTGTATAGACAGTGACTAAGCCACTTGGCCACGAAGAAAGATAAAAGTCAATGACAATTCTTCTGTACTTATACCTTCAAATTCAGGTATTTTGTACTTAGAATTGAAATCAACTCATCTTCACCATCGTAGCTAATTGGTAGTTTGTTACTTGGCATTCAATTAATGATAAATTTTGCACATTTTTACGTGTTTTTCATATTCAAATAAGCCATATATATTTTTGATACATTAATGTCTGGATTTAATTAACGACCTCGGGATCAGAGCCCCACGAGACATCACACAAAGACAAGAGCTTGACTCTGGCCGGGAATCGAACCCTGGTCGGCAAGCTTGTATAGACAGTGACTAAGCCACTTGGCCATGAAGAAAGATAAAAGTCAATGACAATTCTTCTGTACTTATACCTGTCGAATTCAGGTATTTTGTACTTAGAATTGAAATCAACCCATCTTCACCATCGTAGCTAATTGGTAATTTGTTACTTGGCATTCAATTAATGATAAATTTTGCACATTTTTACGTGTTTTTCATATTCAAATAAGCCATATATATTTTTGATACATTAATGTCTGGATTCTCTTAACAACCTCGGGATCAGAGCCCCGCGAAATCACACAAAGACAAGAGCTTGGCTCCGGCCGGGAATCGAACCCTGGTCGGCAAGCTTGTATAGACAGTGACTAAGCCACTTGGCCACGAAGAAAGATAAAAGTCAATGACAATTCTTCTGTACTTATACCTGTCAAATTCAGGTATTTTGTACTTAGAATTGAAATCAACTCATCTTCACCATCGTAGCTAATTGGTAGTTTGTTACTTGGCATTCAATTAATGATAAATTTTGCACATTTTTACGTGTTTTTCATATTCAAATAAGCCATATATATTTTTGATACATTAATGTCTGGATTTCAATTAACGACCTCGGGATCAGAGCCCACGAGACATCACACAAAGACAAGAGCTTGACTCCGGCCGGGAATCGAACCCTGGTCGGCAAGCTTGTATAGACAGTGACTAAGCCACTTGGCCATGAAGAAAGATAAAAGTCAATGACAATTCTTCTGTACTTATACCTGTCGAATTCAGGTATTTTGTACTTAGAATTGAAATCAACCCATCTTCACCATCGTAGCTAATTGGTAATGTGTTACTTGGCATTCAATTAATGATAAATTTTGCACATTTTTACGTGTTTTTCATATTCAAATAAGCCATATATATTTTTGATACATTAATGTCTGGATTCTCTTAACGACCTCGGGATCAGAGCCCCAGGCGAAATCACACAAAGACAAGAGCTTGGCTCCGGCCGGGAATCGAACCCTGGTCGGCAAGCTTGTATAGACAGTGACTAAGCCACTTGGCCACGAAGAAAGATAAAAGTCAATGACAATTCTTCTGTACTTATACCTGTCGAATTCAGGTATTTTGTACTTAGAATTCAAATCAACCCATCTTCACCATCGTAGCTAATTGGTAGTTTGTTACTTGGCATTCAATTAATGATAAATTTTGCACATTTTTACGTGTTTTTCATATTCAAATAAGCCATATATATTTTTGATACATTAATGTCTGGATTCTCTTAACGACCTCGGGATCAGAGCCCCAGGCGAAATCACACAAAGACAAGAGCTTGGCTCCGGCCGGGAATCGAACCCTGGTCGGCAAGCTTGTATAGACAGTGACTAAGCCACTTGGCCACGAAGAAAGATAAAAGTCAATGACAATTCTTCTGTACTTATACCTGTCGAATTCAGGTATTTTGTACTTAGAATTGAAATCAACCCATCTTCACCATCGTAGCTAATTGGTAGTTTGTTACTTGGCATTCAATTAATGATAAATTTTGCAAATTTTTACGTGTTTTTCATATTCAAATAAGCCATATATATTTTTGATACATTAATGTCTGGATTCTCTTAACGACCTCTGGATCAGAGCCCACGCGAAATCACACAAAGACAAGAGCTTGGCTCCGGCCGGGAATCGAACCCTGGTCGGCAAGCTTGTATAGACAGTGACTAAGCCACTTGGCCACGAAGAAAGATAAAAGTCAATGACAATTCTTCTGTACTTATACCTGTCGAATTCAGGTATTTTGTACTTAGAATTGAAATCAACCCATCTTCACCATCGTAGCTAATTGGTAGTTTGTTACTTGGCATTCAATTAATGATAAATTTTGCACATTTTTACGTGTTTTTCATATTCAAATAAGCCATATATATTTTTGATACATTAATGTCTGGATTCTCTTAACGACCTCGGGATCAGAGCTCCAGGCGAAATCACACAAAGACAAGAGCTTGGCTCCGGCCGGGAATCGAACCCTGGTCGGCAAGCTTGTATAGACAGTGACTAAGCCACTTGGCCACGAAGAAAGATAAAAGTCAATGACAATTCTTCTGTACTTATACATGTCGAATTCAGGTATTTTGTACTTAGAATTCAAATCAACCCATCTTCACCATCGTAGCTAATTGGTAGTTTGTTACTTGGCATTCAATTAATGATAAATTTTGCAAATTTTTACGTGTTTTTCATATTCAAATAAGCCATATATATTTTTGATACATTAATGTCTGGATTCTCTTAACGACCTCGGGATCAGAGCCTCCAGGCGAAATCACACAAAGACAAGAGCTTGGCTCCGGCCGGGAATCGAACCCTGGTCGGCAAGCTTGTATAGACAGTGACTAAGCCACTTGGCCACGAAGAAAGATAAAAGTCAATGACAATTCTTCTGTACTTATACCTGTCGAATTCAGGTATTTTGTACTTAGAATTGAAATCAACCCATCTTCACCATCGTAGCTAATTGGTAGTTTGTTACTTGGCATTCAATTAATGATAAGATTTTGCAAATTTTTACGTGTTTTTCATATTCAAATAAGCCATATATATTTTTGATACATTAATGTCTGGATTCTCTTAACGACCTCGGGATCAGAGCCCCACGCGAAATCACACAAAGACAAGAGCTTGGCTCCGGCCGGGAATCAAACCCTGGTCGGCAAGCTTGTATAGACAGTGACTAAGCCACTTGGCCACGAAGAAAGATAAAAGTCAATGACAATTCTTCTGTACTTATACCTGTCGAATTCAGGTATTTTGTACTTAGAATTGAAATCAACCCATCTTCACCATCGTAGCTAATTGGTAGTTTGTTACTTGGCATTCAATTAATGATAAATTTTGCAAATTTTTACGTGTTTTTCATATTCAAATAAGCCATATATATTTTTGATACATTAATGTCTGGATTCTCTTAACGACCTCGGGATCAGAGCCCCACGCGAAATCACACAAAGACAAGAAATTGGCTCCGGCCGGGAATCGAACCCTGGTCGGCAAGCTTGTATAGACAGTGACTAAGCCACTTGGCCACGAAGAAAGATAAAAGTCAATGACAATTCTTCGTACTTATACCTGTCGAATTCAGGTATTTTGTACTTAGAATTGAAATCAACCCATCTTCACCATCGTAGCTAATTGGTAGTTTGTTACTTGGCATTCAATTAATGATAAATTTTGCACATTTTTACGTGTTTTTCATATTCAAATAAGCCATATATATTTTTGATACATTAATGTCTGGATTTCAATTAACGACCTCGGGATCAGAGCCCCACGCGACATCACACAAAGACAAGAGCTTGACTCAGGCCGGGAATCGAACCCTGGTCGGCAAGCTTGTATAGACAGTGACTAAGCCACTTGGCCATGAAGAAAGATAAAAGTCAATGACAATTCTTCTGTACTTATACCTGTCGAATTCAGGTATTTTGTACTTAGAATTGAAATCAACCCATCTTCACCATCGTAGCTAATTGGTAATTTGTTACTTGGCATTCAATTAATGATAAATTTTGCAAATTTTTACGTGTTTTTCATATTCAAATAAGCCATATATATTTTTGATACATTAATGTCTGGATTCTTAACGACCTCGGGATCAGAGCCCCACGCGAAATCAAACAAAGACAAAGCTTGGCTCCGGCCGGGAATCGAACCCTGGTCGGCAATTGTATAGACAGTGACTAAGCCACTTGGCCACGAAAAAAGATAAAAGTCAATGACAATTCTTCTGTACTTATACTGTCGAATTCAGGTATTTTGTACTTAGAATTGAAATCAACCCATCTTCACCATCGTAGCTAATTGGTAGTTTGTTACTTGGCATTCAATTAATGATAAATTTTGCACATTTTTACGTTTTTTTCATATTCAAATAAGCCATATATATTTTTGATACATTAATGTCTGGATTCTCTTAACGACCTCGGGATCAGAGCCCCAGCGAAATCACACAAAGACAAGAGCTTGGCTCCGGCCGGGAATCGAACCCTGGTCGGCAAGCTTGTATAGACAGTGACTAAGCCACTTGGCCACGAAGAAAGATAAAAGTCAATGACAATTCTTCTGTACTTATACCTGTCGAATTCAGGTATTTTGTACTTAGAATTGAAATCAACCCATATTCACCATCGTAGCTAATTGGTAGTTTGTTACTTGGCATTCAATTAATGATAAATTTTGCAAATTTTTACGTGTGTTTTTCATATTCAAATAAGCCATATATATTTTTGATACATTAATGTCTGGATTCTCTTAACGACCTCGGGATCAGAGCCCCACGCGAAATCACACAAAGACAAGAGCTTGGCTCCGGCCGGGAATCGAACCCTGGTCGGCAAGCTTGTATAGACAGTGACTAAGCCACTTGGCCACGAAGAAAGATAAAAAGTCAATGACAATTCTTCTGTACTTATACATGTCGAATTCAGGTATTTTGTACTTAGAATTCAAATCAACCCATCTTCACCATCGTAGCTAATTGGTAGTTTGTTACTTGGCATTCAATTAATGATAAATTTTGCACATTTTTACGTGTTTTTCATATTCAAATAAGCCATATATATTTTTGATACATTAATGTCTGGAGTCTCTTAACGACCTCGGGATCAGAGCCCCTGGAGAAATCACACAAAGACAAGAGCTTGGCTCCGGCCGGGAATCGAACCCTGGTCGGCAAGCTTGTATAGACAGTGACTAAGCCACTTGGCCACGAAGAAAGATAAAAGTCAATGACAATTCTTCTGTACTTATACCTGTCGAATTCAGGTATTTTGTACTTAGAATTGAAATCAACCCATCTTCACCATCGTAGCTAATTGGTAGTTTGTTACTTGGCATTCAATTAATGATAAATTTTGCACATTTTTACGTGTTTTTCATATTCAAATAAGCCATATATATTTTTGATACATTAATGTCTGGATTCTCTTAACGACCTCGGGATCAGAGCCCCAGGGCGAAATCACACAAAGACAAGAGCTTGGCTCCGGCCGGGAATCGAACCCTGGTCGGCAAGCTTGTATAGACAGTGACTAAGCCACTTGGCCACTAAGAAAGATAAAAGTCAATGACAATTCTTCTGTACTTATACCTGTCGAATTCAGGTATTTTGTACTTAGAATTGAAATCAACCCATCTTCACCATCGTAGCTAATTGGTAGTTTGTTACTTGGCATTCAATTAATGATAAATTTTGCACATTTTTACGTGTTTTTCATATTCAAATAAGCCATATATATTTTTGATACATTAATGTCTGGATTCTCTTAAACCTCGGGATCAGAGCCCCATGCGAAATCACACAAAGACAAGAGCTAGGCTCCGGCCGGGAATCGAACCCTGGTCGGCAAGCTTGTATAGACAGTGACTAAGCCACTTGGCCACGAAGAAAGATAAAAGTCAATGACAATTCTTCTGTACTTATACCTGTCAAATTCAGGTATTTTGTATTTAGAATTGAAATCAACCCATCTTCACCATCGTAGCTAATTGGTAGTTTGTTACTTGGCATTCAATTAATGATAAATTTTGCACATTTTTACGTGTTTTTCATATTCAAATAAGCCATATATATTTTTGATACATTAATGTCTGGATTCTCTTAACAACCTCGGGATCAGAGCCCCACGCGAAATCACACAAAGACAAGAGCTTGGCTCCGGCCGGGAATCGAACCCTGGTCGGCAAGCTTGTATAGAGAGTGACTAAGCCACTTGGCCAAGCAGAAAGATAAATGTCAATGACAATTCTTCTGTACTTATACATGTCAAATTCAGGTATTTTGTACTTAGAATTGAAATCAACTCATCTTCACCATCGTAGCTAATTGGTAGTTTGTTACTTGGCATTCAATTAATGATAAATTTTGCACATTTTTACGTGTTTTTCATATTCAAGTAAGCAATATATTTTTGATACATTAATGTCTGGATTCAATTAACGACCTAGTGATCAGAGCCCCACGCGACATCACACAAAGACAAGAGCTTGACTCCGGCCGGGAATCGAACCCTGGTCGGCAAGCTTGTATAGACAGTGACTAAGCCACTTGGCCATGAAGAAAGATAAAAGTCAATGACAATTTTTCTGTACTTATACCTGTCGAATTCAGGTATTTTGTACTTAGAATTGAAATCAACCCATCTTCACCATCGTAGCTAATTGGTAGTTTGTTACTTGGCATTCAATTAATGATAAATTTTGCACATTTTTATGTGTTTTTCGTATTCAAATAAGCCATATATATTTTTGATACATTAATGTCTGGATTCTCTTAACAACCTCGGGATCAGAGCCCCACGCGAAATCCCACAAAGACAAGAGCTTGGCTCCGGCCGGGAATCGAACCCTGGTCGGCAAGCTTGTATAGACAGTGACTAAGCCACTTGGCCACGCAGGAAGATAAAAGTCAATGACAATTCTTCTGTACTTATACCTGTCAAATTCAGGTATTTTTTACTTAGAATTGAAATCAACTCATCTTCACCATCGTAGCTAATTGGTAGTTTGTTACTTGGCATTCAATTAATGATAAATTTTGCACATTTTTACGTGTTTTTCATATTCAAATAAGCCATATATATTTTTGATACATTAATGTCTGGATTCAATTAACGACCTCGGGATCAGAGCCCCACGAGACATCACACAAAGACAAGAGCTTGACTCTGGCCGGGAATCGAACCCTGGTCGGCAAGCTTGTATAGACAGTGACTAAGCCACTTGGCCATGAAGAAAGATAAAAGTCAATGACAATTCTTCTGTACTTATACCTGTCGAATTCAGGTATTTTGTACTTAGAATTGAAATCAACCCATCTTCACCATCGTAGCTAATTGGTAATTTGTTACTTGGCATTCAATTAATGATAATTTTTGCAAATTTTTACGTGTTTTTCATATTCAAATAAGCCATATATATTTTTGATACATTAATGTCTGGATTCTCTTAACGCCCTAGGGATCAGAGCCCCAGGAGAAATCACACAAAGACAAGAGCTTGGCTCCGGCCGGGAATCGAACCCTGGTCGGCAAGGTGTATAGACAGTGACTAAGCCACTTGGCCACGAAGAAAGATAAAAGTCAATGACAATTCTTCTGTACTTATACCATTCAAATTCAGGTATTTTGTACTTAGAATTGAAATCAACTCATCTTCACCATCGTAGCTAATTGGTAGTTTGTTACTTGGCATTCAATTAATGATAAATTTTGCACATTTTTACGTGTTTTTCATATTCAAATAAGCCAAATATATTTTTGATACATTAATGTCTGGATTTAATTAACGACCTCGGGTACAGAGCCCCACGAGACATCACACAAAGACAAGAGCTTGACTCTGGCCGGGAATCGAACCCTGGTCGGCAAGCTTGTATAGACAGTGACTAAGCCATTTGGCAATGAAGAAAGATAAAAGTCAATGACAATTCTTCTGTACTTATACCTGTCGAATTCAGGTATTTTGTACTTAGAATTGAAATCAACCCATCTTCACCATCGTAGCTAATTGGTAATTTGTTACTTGGCATTCAATTAATGATAAATTTTGCACATTTTTACGTGTTTTTCATATTCAAATAAGCCATATATATTTTTGATACATTAATGTCTGGATTCTCTTAACAACCTCGGGATCAGAGCCCTCGCGAAATCCCTCAAAGACAAGAGCTCGGCTCCGGCCGGGAATCGAACCCTGGTCGGCAAGCTTGTATAGACAGTGACTAAGCCACTTGGCCACGCAGAAAGATAAAAGTCAATGACAATTCTTCTGTACTTATACCTGTCAAATTCGGGTATTTTGTACTTAGAATTGAAATCAACTCATCTTCACCATCGTAGCTAATTGGTAGTTTGTTACTTGGCATTCAATTAATGATAAATTTTGCACATTTTTACGTGTTTTTCATATTCAAATAAGCCATATATATTTTTGATACATTAATGTCTGGATTCAATTAACGACCTCGGGATCAGAGCACCACGCGACATCACACAAAGACAAGAGCTTGACTCCGGCCGGGAATCGAACCCTGGTCGGCAAGCTTGTATAGACAGTGACTAAGCCACTTGGCCATGAAGAAAGATAAAAGTCAATGACAATTCTTCTGTACTTATACCTGTCGAATTCAGGTATTTTGTACTTAGAATTGAAATCAACCCATCTTCACCATCGCAGCTAATTGGTAATTTGTTACTTGGCCTTCAATTAATGATAAATTTTGCAAATTTTTACGTGTTTTTCATATTCAAATAAGCCATATATATTTTTGATACATTAATGTCTGAATTCTCTTAACGACCTAGGGATCAGAGCCCAAGGAGAAATCACACAAAGACAAGAGCTTGGCTCCGGCCGGGAATCGAACCCTGGTCGGTAAGGTGTATAGACAGTGACTACGCCACTTGGCCACGAAGAAAGATAAAAGTCAATGACAATTCTTCTGTACTTATACCTGTCGAATTCAGGTATTTTGTACTTAGAATTCAAATCAACCCATTTTCACCATCGTAGCTAATTGGTAGTTTGTTACTTGGCATTCAATTAATGATAAATTTTGCACATTTTTACGTGTTTTTCATATTCAAATAAGCCATATATATTTTTGATACATTAATGTCTGGATTCTCTTAACGACCTCGGGATCAGAGCCCCAGGCGAAATCACACAAAGACAAAAGCTTGGCTCTGGCCGGGAATCGAACCCTGGTCGGCAAGCTTGTATAGACAGTGACTAAGCCATTTGGCCACGAAGAACGATAAAAGTCAATGACAATTCTTCTGTACTTATACATGTCGAATTCAGGTATTTTGTACTTAGAATTCAAATCAACCCATCTTCACCATCGTAGCTAATTGGTAGTTTGTTACTTGGCATTCAATTAATGATAAATTTTGCAATTTTTACGTGTTTTTCATATTCAAATAAGCCATATATATTTTTGATACATTAATGTCTGGATTCTCTTAACGACCTAGGGATCAGAGCCTCCAGGAGAAATCACACAAAGACAAGAGCTTGGCTCCGGCCGGGAATCGAACCCTGGTCGGCAAGCTTGTATAGACAGCGACTAAGCCACTTGGCCACGAAGAAAGATAAAAGTCAATGACAATTCTTCTGTACTTATACCTGTCGAATTCAGGTATTTTGTACTTAGAATTGAAATCAACCCATCTTCACCATCGTAGCTAATTGGTAGTTTGTTACTTGGCATTCAATTAATGATAAATTTTGCAAATTTTTACGTGTTTTTCATATTCAAATAAGCCATATATATTTTTGATACATTAATGTCTGGATTCTCTTAACGACCTCGGGATCAGAGCCCCACGCGAAATCACACAAAGACAAGAGCTTGGCTCCGGCCGGGAATCAAACCCTGGTCGGCAAGCTTGTATAGACAGTGACTAAGCCACTTGGCCACGAAGAAAGATAAAAGTCAATGACAATTCTTCTGTACTTATACCTGTCGAATTCAGGTATTTTGTACTTAGAATTGAAATCAACCCATCTTCACCATCGTAGCTAATTGGTAGTTTGTTACTTGGCATTCAATTAATGATAAATTTTGCAAATTTTTACGTGTTTTTCATATTCAAATAAGCCATATATATTTTTGATACATTAATGTCTGGATTCTCTTAACGACCTCGGGATCAGAGCCCCAGGCGAAATCACACAAAGACAAGAGCTTGGCTCCGGCCGGGAATCGAACCCTGGTCGGCAAGCTTGTATAGACAGTGACTAAGCCACTTGGCCACGAAGAAAGATAAAAGTCAATGACAATTCTTCGTACTTATACCTGTCGAATTCAGGTATTTTGTACTTAGAATTGAAATCAACCCATCTTCACCATCGTAGCTAATTGGTAGTTTGTTACTTGGCATTCAATTAATGATAAATTTGCACATTTTTACGTGTTTTTCATATTCAAATAAGCCATATATATTTTTGATACATTAATGTCTGGATTCTCTTAACGACCTCGGGATCAGAGCCCCACGCGAAATCACACAAAGACAAGAGCTTGGCTCCGGCCGGGAATCGAACCCTGGTCGGCAAGCTTGTATAGACAGTGACTAAGCCACTTGGCCATGAAGAAAGATAAAAGTCAATGACAATTCTTCTGTACTTATACCTGTCGAATTCAGGTATTTTGTACTTAGAATTGAAATCAACCCATCTTCACCATCGTAGCTAATTGGTAGTTTGTTACTTGGCATTCAATTAATGATAAATTTTGCACATTTTTACGTGTTTTTCATATTCAAATAAGCCATATATATTTTTGATACATTAATGTCTGGATTCTTAACGACCTCGGGATCAGAGCCCCAGGCGAAATCAAACAAAGACAAAGCTTGGCTCCGGCCGGGAATCGAACCCTGGTCGGCAATTGTATAGACAGTGACTAAGCCACTTGGCCACGAAGAAAGATAAAAGTCAATGACAATTCTTCTGTACTTATACCTGTCGAATTCAGGTATTTTGTACTTAGAATTGAAATCAACCCATCTTCACCATCGTAGCTAATTGGTAGTTTGTTACTTGGCATTCAATTAATGATAAATTTTGCACATTTTTACGTTTTTTTCATATTCAAATAAGCCATATATATTTTTGATACATTAATGTCTGGATTCTCTTAACGACCTCGGGATCAGAGCCCCAGCGAAATCACACAAAGACAAGAGCTTGGCTCCGGCCGGGAATCGAACCCTGGTCGGCAAGCTTGTATAGACAGTGACTAAGCCACTTGGCCACGAAGAAGATAAAAGTCAATGACAATTCTTCTGTACTTATACTGTCGAATTCAGGTATTTTGTACTTAGAATTGAAATCAACCCATCTTTCACCATCGTAGCTAATTGGTAGTTTGTTACTTGGCATTCAATTAATGATAAATTTTGCACATTTTTACGTGTTTTTCATATTCAAATAAGCCATATATATTTTTGATACATTAATGTCTGGATTCTCTTAACGACCTCGGGATCAGAGCCCCAGGCGAAATCACACAAAGACAAGAGCTTGGCTCCGGCCGGGAATCGAACCCTGGTCGGCAAGCTTGTATAGACAGTGACTAAGCCACTTGGCCACGAAGAAAGATAAAAGTCAATGACAATTCTTCTGTACTTATACATGTCGAATTCAGGTATTTTGTACTTAGAATTCAAATCAACCCATCTTCACCATCGTAGCTAATTGGTAGTTTGTTACTTGGCATTCAATTAATGATAAATTTTGCACATTTTTACGTGTTTTTCATATTCAAATAAGCCATATATATTTTTGATACATTAATGTCTGGATTTCTCTTAACGACCTCGGGATCAGAGCCCCTGGGAAATCACACAAAGACAAGAGCTTGGCTCCGGCCGGGAATCGAACCCTGGTCGGCAAGCTTTTATAGACAGTGACTAAGCCACTTGGCCACGAAGGAAGATAAAAGTCAATGACAATTCTTCTGTACTTATACCTGTCGAATTCAGGTATTTTGTACTTAGAATTGAAATCAACCCATCTTCACCATCGTAGCTAATTGGTAGTTTGTTACTTGGCATTCAATTAATGATAAATTTTGCACATTTTTACGTGTTTTTCATATTCAAATAAGCCATATATATTTTTGATACATTAATGTCTGGATTCTCTTAACGACCTCGGGATCAGAGCCCCAGGCGAAATCACACAAAGACAAGAGCTTGGCTCCGGCCGGGAATCGAACCCTGGTCGGCAAGCTTGTATAGACAGTGACTAAGCCACTTGGCCACGAAGAAAGATAAAAGTCAATGACAATTCTTCTGTACTTATACCTGTCGAATTCAGGTATTTTGTACTTAGAATTGAAATCAACCCATCTTCACCATCGTAGCTAATTGGTAGTTTGTTACTTGGCATTCAATTAATGATAAATTTTGCACATTTTTACGTGTTTTTCATATTCAAATAAGCCATATATATTTTTGATACATTAATGTCTGGATTCTCTTAATGACCTCGGGATCAGAGCCCCACGCGAAATCACACAAAGACAAGAGTTTGGCTCCGGCCGGGAATCGAACCCTGGTCGGCAAGCTTGTATAGACAGTGACTAAGCCACTTGGCCACGAAGAAAGATAAAAGTCAATGACAATTCTTCTGTACTTATACCTGTCGAATTCAGGTATTTTGTACCTAGAATTGAAATCAACCCATCTTCACCATCGTAGCTAATTGGTAGTTTGTTACTTGGCATTCAATTAATGATAAATTTTGCACATTTTTACGTGTTTTTCATATTCAAATAAGCCATATATATTTTTGATACATTAATGTCTGGATTCTCTTAACGACCTCGGGATCAGAGCCCCAGGCGAAATCACACAAAGACAAGAGCTTGGCTCCGGCCGGGAATCGAACCCTGGTCGGCAAGCTTGTATAGAGAGTGACTAAGCCACTTGGCCAAGCAGAAAGATAAATGTCAATGACAATTCTTCTGTACTTATACATGTCAAATTCAGGTATTTTGTACTTAGAATTGAAATCAACTCATCTTCACCATCGTAGCTAATTGGTAGTTTGTTACTTGGCATTCAATTAATGATAAATTTTGCACATTTTTACGTGTTTTTCATATTCAAGTAAGCAATATATTTTTGATACATTAATGTCTGGATTCAATTAACGACCTAGTGATCAGAGCCCCACGCGACATCACACAAAGACAAGAGCTTGACTCCGGCCGGGAATCGAACCCTGGTCGGCAAGCTTGTATAGACAGTGACTAAGCCACTTGGCCATGAAGAAAGATAAAAGTCAATGACAATTTTTCTGTACTTATACCTGTCGAATTCAGGTATTTTGTACTTAGAATTGAAATCAACCCATCTTCACCATCGTAGCTAATTGGTAGTTTGTTACTTGGCATTCAATTAATGATAAATTTTGCACATTTTTATGTGTTTTTCGTATTCAAATAAGCCATATATATTTTTGATACATTAATGTCTGGATTCTCTTAACAACCTCGGGATCAGAGCCCCACGCGAAATCCCACAAAGACAAGAGCTTGGCTCCGGCCGGGAATCGAACCCTGGTCGGCAAGCTTGTATAGACAGTGACTAAGCCACTTGGCCACGCAGGAAGATAAAAGTCAATGACAATTCTTCTGTACTTATACCTGTCAAATTCAGGTATTTTTTACTTAGAATTGAAATCAACTCATCTTCACCATCGTAGCTAATTGGTAGTTTGTTACTTGGCATTCAATTAATGATAAATTTTGCACATTTTTACGTGTTTTTCATATTCAAATAAGCCATATATATTTTTGATACATTAATGTCTGGATTCAATTAACGACCTCGGGATCAGAGCCCCACGAGACATCACACAAAGACAAGAGCTTGACTCTGGCCGGGAATCGAACCCTGGTCGGCAAGCTTGTATAGACAGTGACTAAGCCACTTGGCCATGAAGAAAGATAAAAGTCAATGACAATTCTTCTGTACTTATACCTGTCGAATTCAGGTATTTTGTACTTAGAATTGAAATCAACCCATCTTCACCATCGTAGCTAATTGGTAATTTGTTACTTGGCATTCAATTAATGATAATTTTTGCAAATTTTTACGTGTTTTTCATATTCAAATAAGCCATATATATTTTTGATACATTAATGTCTGGATTCTCTTAACGCCCTAGGGATCAGAGCCCCAGGAGAAATCACACAAAGACAAGAGCTTGGCTCCGGCCGGGAATCGAACCCTGGTCGGCAAGGTGTATAGACAGTGACTAAGCCACTTGGCCACGAAGAAAGATAAAAGTCAATGACAATTCTTCTGTACTTATACCATTCAAATTCAGGTATTTTGTACTTAGAATTGAAATCAACTCATCTTCACCATCGTAGCTAATTGGTAGTTTGTTACTTGGCATTCAATTAATGATAAATTTTGCACATTTTTACGTGTTTTTCATATTCAAATAAGCCAAATATATTTTTGATACATTAATGTCTGGATTTAATTAACGACCTCGGGTACAGAGCCCCACGAGACATCACACAAAGACAAGAGCTTGACTCTGGCCGGGAATCGAACCCTGGTCGGCAAGCTTGTATAGACAGTGACTAAGCCATTTGGCAATGAAGAAAGATAAAAGTCAATGACAATTCTTCTGTACTTATACCTGTCGAATTCAGGTATTTTGTACTTAGAATTGAAATCAACCCATCTTCACCATCGTAGCTAATTGGTAATTTGTTACTTGGCATTCAATTAATGATAAATTTTGCAAATTTTTACGTGTTTTTCATATTCAAATAAGCCATATATATTTTTGATACATTAATGTCTGGATTCTCTTAACAACCTCGGGATCAGAGCCCTCGCGAAATCCCTCAAAGACAAGAGCTCGGCTCCGGCCGGGAATCGAACCCTGGTCGGCAAGCTTGTATAGACAGTGACTAAGCCACTTGGCCACGCAGAAAGATAAAAGTCAATGACAATTCTTCTGTACTTATACCTGTTAAATTCGGGTATTTTGTACTTAGAATTGAAATCAACTCATCTTCACCATCGTAGCTAATTGGTAGTTTGTTACTTGGCATTCAATTAATGATAAATTTTGCACATTTTTACGTGTTTTTCATATTCAAATAAGCCATATATATTTTTGATACATTAATGTCTGGATTCAATTAACGACCTCGGGATCAGAGCACCACGCGACATCACACAAAGACAAGAGCTTGACTCCGGCCGGGAATCGAACCCTGGTCGGCAAGCTTGTATAGACAGTGACTAAGCCACTTGGCCATGAAGAAAGATAAAAGTCAATGACAATTCTTCTGTACTTATACCTGTCGAATTCAGGTATTTTGTACTTAGAATTGAAATCAACCCATCTTCACCATCGCAGCTAATTGGTAATTTGTTACTTGGCCTTCAATTAATGATAAATTTTGCAAATTTTTACGTGTTTTTCATATTCAAATAAGCCATATATATTTTTGATACATTAATGTCTGAATTCTCTTAACGACCTAGGGATCAGAGCCCAAGGAGAAATCACACAAAGACAAGAGCTTGGCTCCGGCCGGGAATCGAACCCTGGTCGGTAAGGTGTATAGACAGTGACTACGCCACTTGGCCACGAAGAAAGATAAAAGTCAATGACAATTCTTCTGTACTTATACCTGTCGAATTCAGGTATTTTGTACTTAGAATTCAAATCAACCCATTTTCACCATCGTAGCTAATTGGTAGTTTGTTACTTGGCATTCAATTAATGATAAATTTTGCACATTTTTACGTGTTTTTCATATTCAAATAAGCTATATATATTTTTGATACATTAATGTCTGGATTCTCTTAACGACCTCGGGATCAGAGCCCCAGGCGAAATCACACAAAGACAAAAGCTTGGCTCTGGCCGGGAATCGAACCCTGGTCGGCAAGCTTGTATAGACAGTGACTAAGCCATTTGGCCACGAAGAACGATAAAAGTCAATGACAATTCTTCTGTACTTATACATGTCGAATTCAGGTATTTTGTACTTAGAATTGAAATCAACCCATTTTCACCATCGTAGCTAATTGGTAATTTGTTACTTGGCATTCAATTAATGATAAATTTTGCAAGTTTTTACGTGTTTTTCATATTCAAATAAGCCATATATATTTTTGATACATTAATGTCTGGATTCTCTTAACGACCTAGGGATCAGAGCTCCAGGAGAAATCGCACAAAGACAAGAGCTTGGCTCCGGCCGGGAATCGAACCCTTGTCGGCAAGGTGTATAGACAGCGACTAAGCCACTTGGCCACGAAGAAAGATAAAAGTCAATGACAATTCTTCTGTACTTATACATGTCGAATTCAGGTATTTTGTACTTAGAATTCAAATCAACCCATCTTCACCATCGTAGCTAATTGGTAGTTTGTTACTTGGCATTCAATTAATGATAAGATTTGCAAATTTTTACGTGTTTTTCATATTCAAATAAGCCATATATATTTTTGATACATTAATGTCTGGATTCTCTTAACGACCTCGGGATCAGAGCCCCACGCGAAATCACACAAAGACAAGAGCTTGGCTCCGGCCGGGAATCAAACCCTGGTCGGCAAGCTTGTATAGACAGTGACTATGCCACTTGGCCACGAAGAAAGATAAAAGTCAATGACAATTCTTCTGTATTTATACCTGTCGAATTCAGGTATTTTGTACTTAGAATTGAAATCAACCCATCTTCACCACCGTAGCTAATTGGTAGTTTCTTACTTGGCATCCAATTAATGATAAATTTTGCACATTTTTACGTGTTTTTCATATTCAAATAAGCCATATATATTTTTGATACATTAATGTCTGGATTCTCTTAACGACCTCGGGATCAGAGCCCCAGGCAAAATCACACAAAGACAAGAGCTTGGCTCCGGCCGGGAATCGAACCCTGGTCGTCAAGCTTGTATAGACAGTGACTAAGCCACTTGGCCACGAAGAAAGATAAAAGCCAATGACAATTCTTCAGTACTTATACCTGTCGAATTCCGGTATTTTGTACTTAGAATTGAAATCAACCCATATTCACCATCGTAGCTAATTGGTAGTTTGTTTCTTGGCATTCAATTAATGATAAATTTTGCACATTTTTACGTTTTTTTCATATTCCAATAAGCCATATATATTTTTGATACATTAATGTCTGGATTCTCTTAACGACCTCGGGATCAGAGCCCCAGGCGAAATCATACAAAGACAAGAGCTTGGCTCCGGCCGGGAATCGAACCCTGGTCGGCAAGCTTGTATAGACAGTGACTAAGCCACTTGGCCATGAACAAAGATAAAAAGTCAATGAAAATTCTTCTGTACTCATACATGTCGAATTCAGGTATTTTGTACTTAGAATTGAAATCAACCCATCTTCACCATCGTAGGTAATTGGTAGTTTGTTACTTGGTATTCAATTAATGATAAATTTTGCACATTTTTACGTGTTTTTCATATTCAAATAAGCCATATATATTTTTGATACATTAATGTCTGGAGTCCCTTAACGACCTCGGGATCAGAGCCCCAGGCGAAATCAAACAAAGACAACAGCTTGGCTCCGTCCGGGAATCGAACCCTGGTCGGCAAAATTGTATAGACAGTGACTAAGCCACTTGGCCACGAAGAAAGATAAAAGTCAATGACAATTCTTCTGTACTTATACATATCGAATTCAGGTATTTTGTACTTAGAATTCAAATCAACCCATCTTCACCATCGTAGCTAATTGGTAGTTTGTTACTTGGCATTCAATTAATGATAAATTTTGCAAATTTTTACGTGTTTTTCATATTCAAATAAGCCATATATATTTTTGATACATTAATGTCTGGATTCTCTTAACGACCTCGGGATCAGAGCCCCACGCGAAATCACACAAAGACAAGAGCTTGGCTCCGGCCGGGAATCAAACCCATGTCGGCAAGCTTTTATAGACAGTGACTAAGCCACTTGGCCACGAAGGAAGATAAAAGTCAATGACAATTTTTCTGTACTTATACCTGTCGAATTCAGGTATTTTGTACTTAGAATTGAAATCAACCTATCTTTACCATCGTAGCTAATTGGTAGTTTGTTACTTGGCATTCAATTCATGATAAATATTGCACATTTTTACGTGTTTTTCATATTCAAATAAGCCATATATATTTTTGATACATTAATGTCTGGATTCTCTTAACGACCTAGGGATCAGAGCCCCAGGAGAAATCACACAAAGACAAGAGCTTGGCTCCGGCCGGGAATCGAACTCTGGTCGGCAAGCTTGTATAGACAGTGACTAAGCCACTTGGCCACGAAGAAAGATAAAAGTCAATGACAATTCTTCCGTACTTATACATGTCGAATTCAGGTATTTTGTACTTAGAATTGAAATCAACCCATATTCACTATCGCAGCTAATTGGTAGTTTGTTACTTGGCATTCAATTAATGATAAATTTTGCACATTTTTACATGTTTTTCATATTCAAATGAGCCATATATATTTTTAATACATTAATATCTGGATTTTCTTAACGACCTCGGGAACAGAGCCCCTGTGGAAATCACACAAAGACAAGAGCTTGGCTCCGGCCGGGAATCGAACCCTGGTCGGCAAGCTTTTATAGACAGTGACTAAACCACTTGGCCACGAAGGAAGATAAAAGTCAATGACAATTCTTCTGTACTTATACATGTCGAATTCAGGTATTTTGTACTTAGAATTGAAATCAACCCATCTTCACCATCGTAGCTAATTGGTAGTTTGTTACTTGGCATTCAATTAATGATAAATTTTGCACATTTTTACGTGTTTTTCATATTCAAATAAGCCATATATATTTATGATACATTAATGTCTGGATTCTCTTAACGACCTCGGGATCAGAGCCCCAGGCGAAATCACACAAAGACAAGAGCTTGGCTCCGGCCGGGAGTCGAGCCCTGGTCGGCAAGCTTGTATACACAGTGACTAAGCCACTTGGCCACGAAGAAAGATAAAAGTCAATGACAATTCTTCTGTACTTATACCTGTCGAATTCAGGTATTTTGTACTTAGAATTGAAATCAACCCATCTTCACCATCGTAGCTAATTGGTAGTTTGTTACTTGGCATTCAATTAATGATAAATTTTGCACATTTTTACGTGTATTTCATATTGAAATAAGCCATATATATTTTTGATACATTAATGTCTGGATTCTCTTAATGACCTCGGGATCAGAGCCCCACGCGAAATCACACAAAGACAAGAGTTTGGCTCCGGCCGGGAATGGAACTCAGGTCGGCAAGCTTGTATAGACAGTGACTAAGCCACTTGTCCAAGAAGAAAGATAAAAGTCAATGACAATTCTTCTGTACTTATACCTGTCGAATTCAGGTATTTTGTACCTAGAATTGAAATCAACCCATCTTCACCATCGTAGCTAATTGGTAGTTTGTTACTTGGCATTCAATTAATGATAAATTTTGCACATTTTTACGTGTTTTTCATATTCAAATAAGCCATATATATTTATGATACATTAATGTTCTGATTCTTTCAACGACCTCGGGATCAGAGCCCCAGGTGAAATCACACAAAGACATGTTCCCGACGAAGGAGATGGTCATTAAGTTTCGGGAGGTCTTCGTTAAACTGACGGCCAGTGACGTCAGGTTCTAGTTTTCCCACCACAAATGTTGACTGGACATCTTTCCAGTGTCTAACATCAGGGGGAGTAGTCAGGGAGAAGGGTCTGCACTCCTCCAGTGCAGGGCAAGGTTTTCCTTCTTCCACTGCCTTATGTACCGCAGTGAAGGCCTTTTTCAAGAAGGGGAGGGTCGCATCATCTGGTGCGACATAGGTAGGGTGCTTCTTGCTAAGCGCCGGAAGTTTCGAGGAGGTGAAGCCCCTACTTTTCACTGTATTGGCCAGCATAGCCTGGGCCTTCGCGAGATCGAACACTATCACCTCCTTTGGTTCGGTCTCTTCTTTAGAGGCAGGTTCGGATCGAAGTCGGACGTAACAGTCCGGATAAGCCTCAAAGTTCGGGAAGAATTCCACTTCTTCCAGCATAATCGAGCCGATCTTTTCGCTTATGAAGATCTTGCCCGTTGTAATTGGCATGTGCTTGGCATACCTCCAGGGGTTGGTATCTGAGCATGCGGGGAGGTCCTTAACCGAAATCCTTTTCGGCTGCTTCGAACTTCCCATGTTGGTCCTGAAGAACTCATGCGTCTCGCGGAGTTTCTTATCCATGAGAGCCTCATGCATTTTGAAGAACTCCTGGGTGTTGGATGGGGTGGGATCCAGGGTAGCGGATGTAGACGGAAGTGATACATCCGTCAGTGTAGGAGTCGGTGTGGGGGTGGAAGGTGGAGCGACCTCCTGCTCCGACTCAGGGTATTCCACCTGGTCTTCCTCATAGTCCAATTCTTCGCCCATGAGGTTCCTCTCCGTATTCTCCGACATTTCCGACATACGTTCCGCGTTGTCGGCATCCAAACGGCACTCGTGCATGGACTGAGCCATGACTACGTCCGGTTCCACCGTTATCTGGACGGTGGGGATCTGATCCTTGGGGACCACAGAGTCTGGGGATGCCTTCGGGAAAAGTAAGGCCCTCAAGTCTTCGGTGGCAAGATATGGTCCGGTGGCGTTCTTTTGGAAGCCACGCACCCACTTGCGTAGCTTCTCTCGAGAAGCGTCCCTAACCTCCGCTGAAGGAGGATTGTTGAACGCCTCGACCAGGCGGTTCTTGCAGACTGTACAGTTCTGCGGGTCCCAAAACTTCAGAACGCCTTTCTTGTTGGCGCAAGGGGCGTGGGTCCTACACGCCGTGTGCCCGTAGAAGTGCGGGCCCTTCACTCCACAGAAGTTGTGGTCACACTTCACGTACTCCTCCTGTTAGAGAAAGAGAACATGAGTATATGGAAGTCATACCAATGACTTATATTATTGTAAAGTTAAATATTAAAAGGTTAATTTTAACTTAATCTTAAGTAATTAATAACCTTGTGATGTTAGAGAGTGGAGCGGGAAATGAAGTAGATAGACACATACTCCGTGTATCCCGCCCGGCTGGTTACCGTAACCTTATCCATAGGCAATTTGTTTGTGGCCGAGGACACAAGGCAGAATTCTTCATAGATTGCCAGGGAGGCAAAGGGAATTTTAGCAGGAATTGCCTAAGATATAAATCTGGGACTGAGACCACTCAGGCCATTAAAATGGGGGTGTAGAAGACCCCATAGGTTAACGGTTTCCGGCAACCAGCCGTGCTAAGATACACACAGCATGCTGGAAAATTGTGATATGCAAGAAGACAGCACGGCTATTAATAGAACGGTAAGACAATACCTATCTATTTATGTAGCCAAGCTATCTGGCTGCAGTGTAAGGCTATCAGCATGGTGTTGATAGCTGGGAGAAGGGGTGCAAGTCTCTTGGCGTCTCCGGAAGGGTCCGACAGACCGGCGGCACGCCGGCGGCCGCTTCAGCAGAGTTTCTGGCATTAGGGAAGACACATAGAGAAGTCAGGAGTAATGCCAGGATGGCGGCACTCCGGCGGGAGGCGGCGGATCCGGCAGCCTGGTGACAGGGACAAAGGATAGGCTATAGCAAAACCGGACCGCCGGCAATGGATGCCGGCATGCCGGGGGCCGGCCCGATGGACGGACGACCGAAGCTAGGAGGTATGAGGGTAGGCCATCTGCTGTACACCGACGGGAGGCGGCAGCCCTCCGGCACACGGAGAACTGTCGGCC
Source organism: Palaemon carinicauda (assembly GCF_036898095.1). Classification (NCBI taxonomy): domain Eukaryota; kingdom Metazoa; phylum Arthropoda; class Malacostraca; order Decapoda; family Palaemonidae; genus Palaemon; species Palaemon carinicauda. Next base: position 37,501,982 of record NC_090767.1, read on the forward strand.
AGAGGGGAACAAGGAATGTGTCACCAAGGGGGAGGGTGGTATCGCCGGTAGTAGAGGCGGCAAGGGACCAGCACCAGGACAGTAAAAAGAGACAGAAGGAGGGATGGAGGGGTAAGGACATGAACCCCAAAGCATCCCACCTGAATGGGTGTACCCATGATAGAGGCTAGCCCTATCACCCAATGGCAGGGGGCAGCAGGCGGCCGGGAGCCAAAGTAGCCCAAGAGAGGGCTAGGGAACACCCAAGAGGGGGGAGAACCCCTGCGGACAAAACGCATCCAGTGGCTAACCCCATAGGACGCTATGAAGGGTATATGTACCAGAGCGGACTGCACACAGGGACTCAAGATAGCCCTGTCACTCCACCCTAAGGAGGAGTTGTAGGACAGGGGACAGATGGGTATAGGCTAACCTAAGTATAGGCTAGGCCATACAAGGGATAGGTGGGGAGGGGAGAAGAAGCAGGGTCTTCCATAGGGGAGGTTCTGTACCAAAGCGGCCACCAAGGAAGGGAGGACACTCCCTAGCCTAAGGTAGGCAGCCTGGCTGAGAACGGTGCATGGGTACCGTTTCAAGCAAGGCACAGAACTAGCTCCCCCGAAGGCCTAACCTAGAGCAGGGATGTTACACCCTAAGCTAGGAAGGCTGGAAGACGTATCGCAATTGCAAGGAAGGTCAGGTAACTTAACCTCAGCAATTGATGAAGGGCAGGCAGTTCCTCATTCGCGGACGCAACCCTAAGGGGGGGTCATTCCCTTAGGGAGGACAGAGAAGCGATAGGTACTCTGGTATGAACTTGATCCCCTTACATGGTAGGGGGAGCAAGGCTACACAGAGGGAATGCCCTAAGGCCGGGGGTGAAGGGAGCATATAGGGGTCCTACATTTAGGTTAGGTTAGAAAGGCACACTATCAAACCTATCCCCTATATGGTCCCTGAAGGCGAAAACACTTGCATCACAGTAAACAATATCATAAAATAATGCCACTATCTTCATAACTTAACCTAGGATCACTGTAATATATCATCCATGAACACTGGTGATAGGCGCTCTGGCCTAGGGGCTAAGCTAGCGATCTAGTATGGGGTCATGCGATGACCGATAAAAAGGCGTCAAAACACGATATATAAAGTTCCTAGCTATGAAGACTAAATAACTAATAGTATCACTTAGTTAATAAGGCCGGAATAAGCTGTTCAGGCTAGCTAAATAACGCATGCAATGTAACAGCGACGCCATAAAATGGCGTGTCCGGTAGCAGCACAGCTATGCCAGAAAACATAAAATATCTTGAAAAGTAAAAGTTACTTCAGGTCAGAGCTTATTTAAACAATACTGGAACCTGGTACTCAACTTTCCAGAAGAAGGCGAGGCCGAGGGTAGCAACATAACGAAGATGCAAGCCGATGAAAATAGCACAAGGGAAAATCCGTCTTAGTAAGGCAAGCTACTAGTAGAAGGATGAGGACGGACGTGACGTCATTTAGCAATGGCGCCCGTTTGTTTACGTTTCGAGTACCAAAAGTAGCCACAGACGAGTATAGCTGTGGAACTCTATGTGGGGTGCAGATAGCTATGTGGCGCGTTAATACATGCGTCCCCTGTTGATATACGATGTCTTAAAGGGAAAACTTTAGGATACTCGCTCCAGAAGTTAGAATTTTGTGATAACCTGTGGTTAAATTCTCTGGGAATATCTTAGTAGTTATTTACCCAAGGAAGCTACCAAAAAGGAACCTTCCATCAGGATGCCATGGCTTGAGCCTATATATATATATATATATATATATATATATATATATATATATATATATATATATATATATATATATATATATATATATATATATATATATATATATATACCTATATATATATATATATATATATATATATATATATATATATATATATATATATATATATATATATCAAAAGGCCATAGAAGACCGCACATAGTGGTCCAGAAGGCCGCAGGTTCCCAATCCCTAAACTAAACCATTGCAGGAACTATTACTTGAATCCACTGCATCGACTACGTCTACTTCACTACTTTCAACAGCTACATCATCTTGTCAAACACTGACAACACCGATGGAGTCGGTTATCTCAGCCCCACACTTGCTAAGATGAACCTCATCACCTCCATCACACATTTGAATACTCTAACAAACTATGACCAAAGTCTATATCTGTATCGAAACCTAACTTAGTCTCTACCACTTCAGACACTAGAACCTCACTCAAAATTGGATTCAACCTTTTGGATGTAGTTATATCATTACCGAAAATAATGACAATGCCATCAATGAGCAAATAGTCTAAAACTAATGGTTTTACATCTATTGACCCCCTCTGACTTTTCAAGTTCATCTTCAACACAGGACAAACAATGCAAGTATTCGGAAACCCAGCTAACATAACTTTCTTTTCACATTGATTTTTGCTCTTGTTGGCACGCTCTCTTTCCTAAAAAGGGAAACTGCTACTCCGGTGTCCCCAAGCTTCTCTCGAATCCCCTCCTTCAAGCGAAGAAACTGCACCTTTAGACAAAAAATCTCCGTACAATTCCCTAGTTTCTTTCATGATGTCATTTTTGATTGACGAAAGATTAAGTAGACACTGGTTTCTTGACGTTGTTCTCCTTTACTATACAATTCCTTGCTATATGCCCTTGCTTATCACATCGATAAAAAATTATCTCTGAAGTACTACCTTCCCATTTACTTTTCCCAAACTTGGGAGCAAGACCTGGTTTTCCACATGTAAAACGATGATATTGATAATCATATTTATCTCTATTAGCCTTGCTAAAACTACTGATGCTATGTTGCATCTTCCTAAAGAAGTATTATTTTTCTTCTCAATATCACTTAAACTGTGAGTAAGACTATACTCATATGTCAACCTTGTTACATCTGTAAAAGAATTTTCATGTCTATCGTCTATATATAGCTTTAATGTCTGAGATATGTTATCTTTGAAGTGTTTTAACAAAACTAAGTTCTTGAGATAATCAAAAGTATCTAATTGAGCAGAAGTTATACATTAAAAAAATGATCTTTCTAACTTCTTTCCGTATTCTACACAATTGTTACACTCATCCCTTTTCAAACTTCTAAATTTCTTATGGTACACCTCTGGTACTAACTTGTGTGCACAAAGAACAGTTTCTTTATTAGTATCAAAGTCCTCACTTTCATCATCAGACATACAACTATACACAGAAAGTGCCCTACCACTTAAAACTGGTAGTAAAGACAAAGTTCAATTTTCGGAGGAACAACCTACTCTGTTCATTAACTTTACAAAAGACATGAAATATTCTGTTACATCTTCGTCATAAAATTTTAGAATTAATGTCAACACAGCACCCATACCTAAATTATCAGAATCATCATTCAATAAAGATATACTACCCCGTCTGCTACCTGGTGCAATACTTACTGGTTCTCTACTTAGTGGACTATTATTGAGATTTTGCTTTAAATGAGAGATTTGTAACTCAAGCTTATGCTGTTTCTCTTTTTTTCTCGCTGTCTTTAATTTCTTTCTCTTTCAGCTGCTCTTTCATGTCTCTCATATATTTCCTGTTCTCTCCTGAAAACATGGTCCTCTCTTTCATTCTAAAAAATCTTGAGTTAACAATGTTCTGCTAGTGCGCTATCTCCCAGGAGCTTGATTAGGTGGCAGAGATTGGAGTACTAATCTAGCCTTCCTTAAGCACCAAACAAAACACAGGTCAACACTTCTACTGTTTAGGAACCAGCCTCTTCACATTGTAAAGTAGAGCAACAATATATTGATCTTTGCCATAACCGGAACGTGGCAGTTGACAACTCCATCTAACATTTTTCCGGGGCTGCAGATGCTAGAACCCTATCAGGGGAACCAAGTGTTTCAGATGTGGTAACGTTGGCAAGTCCGATCTAGAAGGCTTCGATTGCACGTTGCTCTTGTACCATCCATAATTGTGCACATGCCCCATCACAAAGGTCTGGTTGGGTGGGAATCTGCAGGCCTGCAGATCTCCAGGAAGCAGCTGTGGTCCTTCTTGCAGTCTGCATGCTGGCTGTTTAAGATCATAAGTAACACACTGCTCCATGTACAAAGTTTAGGACTGGACGATGTCAATGAGATACAGGCTGTTCAGTAAGGAGTATGATTTAAGACAATGCGTCTCCTACAAGAGCTGGATATAGACTGGGTGACTCAACTTGCAGCAGCATGCGATGCTTGAGTCAGGAATAGTTTCGTCCCTACACAGGGAAAGCATATAATTACATATAATCTTACATATACTCATTTTCTTAGTGAGGCAGATTTGCACCACCTTGTAGTCACATTTTTTGTTTTATAAATTTATCATGACCATCATAGCTTTTACTTTTATCATATTTACAGTATTTCTAACACTAGGTGTTTACAAAAATATTCAGAGCACTTATTTTCATTTTTTTAATTCACAAAGTAGACTATACACAATGTTTTTAATAGCTGAATGGTCTGAATTATTTTTGTCCGAGTACCGTCATTGTTTTCAAATAATTACTAGGTAATACTAATCGAAACTTATTTACCAACCTATATTTCTCCCACATATAGAGGTTCTGTCAAGTCATAATGTTAAAAAATGAATATATCATAAAGTATCTTGATGGTAAGTCTATTTTTAATAATAACACCCACTAGAGTCAATGCTAGAAGCTTAGTTTAGGATAGTGCGGTTGTTACTCGGTGTTGAAGTTAGGAATTTGTGTAATGGTGGGTTTTATGCAATTTATGCAGCACTAGAGAATCCTGTAAACAAAAATTTTACTATTTATTTATGAAATAAAAATTGCAAACGCTTTTTATACAGACTCACATAAAAATGTCCCGCTTCTTTTGTGTTTTCCGATGAAACCATGAATAAGGTTGAATAATCTTCTATGAAGTTAGAGTATCCAATTCTTTTGCATGTTGTAATAAAACCAAAAAGAAAACCTGAATATATCTAATGGAAGTGACCAAAGTTTCTGTGTGGGTAAACAGATTCATGTACTGGTACTATGGAATAATTAATATTCCTGCTACTCATGGTTGTTTTAAAGGAGTCAGTTAAAAAGCATAAAATTCAGGATTTCTACAGTGTCCTTTGTATGCTGGTGTACTTAACTTTCCTGAAGGAGATAGAAAAGCTAGGAAATTCAGGTGCCAATACCATGGTCATGGTACTAATATATAATCACTGTTATTGGTGCCTTTGCCTGCTGTGATGATACCAATGAAATTGACGAAAAATCCCTCTTCAAATTTCCAGCGATCATGCGGTTATATTTTGCTCCTGGAAATATAGTGTAAATGGGGTCTTGGTACTTCTGCCTGCTTCGATGAAGTCCTGGAGAGACTGAGCAATCCTGATAAAATTGCATAAGGACCTTGTTTGTGCGCCCTGGTCCTTGTGCTGTGACTGTGATGCAATCAAGACTGAATGGATTTGCGTATTCAGCAGTAGCCTGTAAAAGCCTGGAGAATGTTACAAAATTTACCCAAGGTGCCAGAATGCTTAGCTTTCTTTTAGTACAGTCGGGGTCTAAACTGATGCAATAAATTGTATATACTGTCTGAACAAAGATTTAGCAGGGATTCAAGATTTCAGTAAGCATTTTAAATTCTATTAAGATTATACAGTGAGTGTATGTTGGGTTTCAGCCTTTGATTTTAACTTTAAGGAAGCATTAAAACCATTGTCCAGATTGTATGAGTAAAGAATTACTGTGGATTTGAGCAGTCTGGAAGCGTTGTGAACGTTGTAAGAGTTATCCAATAAATACATATTGTGTTATGGCCAGTGATTTTAACCTTCTGGAAGCGTTATACACAATATAGAGGCTCTCTGGGGATTGAGCACCTATCAATTTTAGCACTCTGGAATCGTTGTAAAAGTTGTAAAGGTCTTGCAGTAAGGGCAAGTGGTGATGTTTCCTGTTATTTTAGCTTTCTGGAAAAGTTTTAAACCTTGTAGAGACAAGGCAATAATAGCATGTGATGGTATACCCAACTAACTAGTCTAGCTTTTTTATCTGAAATTAAAGCTCTCTTGATTGACCTGGATGTTCAGGTAGGTGTAAAAGCAAATAGTTAGGTAGCAAGAAGAGGAGCTTTTAGCACAAGTTGGAGAATTGGTAATGTTACTCCATTATGTAAATGAATTTTTGGTAGCTCAGGTCCAACTGATAATTGGCTATTTTCTATAACTCCCATATTATCTACAGATTTTAAAATTCTTTTGGCAAAACGTCTAAATAGTTAGGCAAAGGGCAATCATATATTCACTAATTTGTAATTTGCCTTTTCATAAAAGCCTTGTGGCATGTGATGCCATTCTTACACTCTCGGATGCTGTAAAGAAATGCCTTGATGGTGGCAAAGAATTCCTTATGATTGGCATTGATTTTAGTGGTGCCATTTGCCGTGTTAATCATGAGGACATTATTTTCTAACTCAAGGTGTTGGGAGTGCGTTGGTCTTTTCTTAGCATCATTATCTAATTTCTAAGAAATAAATCATAAAGTGTAGTTGATGTTAATAACCAGTACTCACAAGGGTACTTTACCTGGCCGATTACTTTTCCTTTTTCATAGGCTACACATAAAATGTAGATTCGACTAGAAAAGAGGCTCGTTGCATATGCAAATAATGCTACTCTCTTTACATCAATTCCAACTCTACTACTACTACTACTACTACTACTACTACTACTACTATTACTACTACTACTACTACTACTACTACTACTACTACTACTACTACCCATAATGATAATGATGATGATGATGATGATGATAATGATAAATGTTAGGCTTCTCGAAGAGGATACACACAAAAGCAAACCCCACACCCTTGATCACTCTAACAGACAATTGTCCCAGAACATTCTTAGAAAAAAAGGGCATAAAAACAAAACATAACCTTAAACCCTAATTAATCACTTAAATACTAGAAAAAAACATTCAAATGAAAAAAAAAAATTATCAATCACAAAACCTTAATACTAAGCACAGATAAACAAGTCACCTTGACCTAAATCTTCAGAAAAAAAAATATTCAGTAGATAGAATACTCAAAAAAATAGAAAACTCCTCACAAATCCTGACACCAACACAGTTCACAGACTGTACCAAAAAATACTTAAAACTAAAATAAATCATTGTATTCTAAAAACACCTAATTAAATCTTTATATGTATAAATTTATAAATATCAACACTCTACCCAACAAAGGGTCCAGTCTTCATATGGCAATTTGCCGCAGTTCGGTTGCCAACAATACACACTCATGCTCCAATCTACTTGACAGGACAGTCACTTAGGTGGTGGTCCTCATCACTGTCATCATCATCATCATCATCACAAACATGAATATCTTATATTACTGGCCAGGTCATCAATAGTTAAAAATTCTTGATCACCTATGTATTCCAAAAATCATTGTACAATCTGGGTCTTCATCGTCAAGCTAATCATGTACATACAAGGCCAGCAAACAACACAGTCCATGCCAAAATACAAAAAAAAAAAAAAAAAAAAAACTGCTGAAATAAACACTTCCACACTGGTGAAAGAATACTAATAATAATCCAGCATTCACACAACTGTCTCTTGCTGCAGTCAAATCAAGAAGAGCATTCGCCCAAGCCATTCGCCACTGTCCTAACCTAGCTAAAAACCAACAAACAACCTCAGTTCTACCTACAGTGTTTCTCACAACAAACAATCATTATACTAACTACTCTCTCTCTCTCTCTCTCTCTCTCTCTCTCTCTCTCTCTCTCTCTCTCTCTCTGAATTTGGCAAACAACAATAAAAACAACCCCCCCCAAAAGAAATTAATCCTTCGATGCAAGTGGATATTTAGCCAATGCAAGTGGTGAGGCACTCAGTGATTTCAGCCTTCTAGAAGTGTTTTAAGCCTTATATATGCTGTGTAGTAAGCGCACTTGGTGGTATAGCCTTTGATTTCGGGTTTTTGGGAGTCTTTTCAACATTTTAGATATAGTGTAGTAAGTTTCAGTGGTAGAGTACAGTGATGTTATCCTTCTTGAAACATTTCAAACATTACAGAGGCTCCCTGAGCAAAGATATGGCAGGGATTATTACCTCCAGGAAGCGTTTTAAATGTTGTAGAGGATATGCAGAAAGTGGGAGTGATTGTGTAGCCAGTGATTTAAACATTCCTGAACCATGCTAGATGATACAGCCAGTGTGTCTCAAAGCAAGCATTGATGCTGAATATCTGGTTTTCTTCATGAAACCACTTCTGCTGTTCACAGAGTAATAACTATCATAAATAAATACGCGGATTTATGTGTTCTTTGCTACCACGGTTGTCTATATAATCTGCAAATAAAAGAATGGACCCCTAAAAGGATCCATTTGTAGTCTGTATATAGGCCAAATTTTTTGAAATTCCCATTCCTTTATCCCTTCATTAGATGTGATGAATTATCACTCATATTCAATAAAGGTAAAATATTCTTTTCATGAAAAAGGTAAAGTGTGTTTCAGCAGAGTGCAAAGGTCTTCTGCTAGACTGATGCCACATAGGAAAGCATCCTAGCATCTGGGGAGAAATGCCAAGAGAGAATCTTAACTCTTTTTAGTTACCTTCAAATAGCTTCGAAGATTTACTTTAATAACATGCCTCCAATATCAGTTGCAGCAAAGTTCCACTGATTACATATTCAATAAAATGTAAAAGGATACAGCTGGTGGTAGGCTCCACGTCGTCATGGAATCGCAAAATACTGGTGTGCTATCCACAAGTTGATCCAGTGCGACTATAAAATGGCTTGATATATACTAACATGTACATTCGCCTGCAAAGTGACCGCTAACTTGTTCGAATTATTTTGCTCAATTGGTTAACAACTATTTTCTTTATTATATGGTACACCTTTACTTTTTCTTTTGGGAATATTTTCGAAATGATATAAGAGAGAATTTAATCTCTTTTTACATCAAAAATTGTCATATTTAAAGAGAAATGAGAAAAAAAGCATGAAATATCATGAAACCTTTTCTTCATTTATGGATGTGAACAAATTAGAATATATCGTAAATTTCAAGACACTATACTTCTTTTTTATTCAATTATTGTCTGATAATTTATATTTATTATTATTACCTTAAATCATTCAGATGCGGTTTTTTAAAATAATTTAGTTAAAGCCGGCTTTCTTACATAAGAATATCATCATTATGAAAGTTTTACTTTGATCGATTCAGCATTATTATGTCATCCAGATTGATGTAAAATATGAGAAAACTGGTAACCTAGTCAACTGATAGTGAGAGAGGATAGATAGAATATTCTCAAAATTGATAATAAATGAGTAGTTAAGACTTCTGAAGGTCTCCAGAGACTGTCAAACGGAGTTTCCCTCTTCATCTCAGAAGATATTTATTGAAAACTGCTTTATCTTAAAAAGTTATCCAAAACTCTGTATACATTCAAAGCCTAACGTGATTTCTCACCTTACCAACAAATCAAGATTTCTTTCTCATGCTTAGCATTCACCAACAGGAGAAAATTACAAGACAAAAACAGTCCTTATCAGCAGCTCTGCCTGAAAGAGCTCTTATCACGACGTTGGTCCTCCCACCCCCATCCCCCAACGCCTCACCTTCCTCAACAATATGTGGCAATATACGCAGGGATGTAGATAACAGATAGCGGTTAGACTAAAGCTCCCTCATCTCTTCACTATCAAAATTAACAATTACAATATACCTAAAATCAGATGATCTAACTCACAATATGTTTAGTCGAAACATACTATTTAAGAGAAAAATAAATTGAATATTACAGGTACAAGTAGCCTTTATCACTGAGACGAATGATAACACCTCTGAACGCCTTATCACGCGGGAGAGATAAAGTCTGTAGCAGATAAGAAGTTGCACACCAAACACTCATATATCGTGTTTAGTGTCGAAAGCTTATCAGTCTAAAGTTATATGGAAACGAGTCTCTCTGCTTTTCATAAGCTCACTACAGGGATATTTATAATAAAAGTGATCAAACAGAACTTAACAAGTATCAAATGAAAAGTGAGAAAAAACCAGAGCATTTACCAAAGCCTGATAAATAGAGTGCATACGAGATTGAAGATAACACTTGGGTATCAAAGGTTAATTAAGAGGTGAGTTCAATGTTACTTTCAATGACCAATCAAATGTTATGTTAACTATATTGACCGTGAAGTTTATCTTTATTAGAGATATCATGAAAGGCAATAAAAACTATTGATTTTTTTCAAAGTTTTTTCATATAAGAATTTAATTAAATTTTGCTAAAGAAATTCCTCAGAATATGGTTATAAGTTAGTCTATGACAGAGGGTCCTCATCATCTAGATCTTTGCACTAACAATGTCTCTTTTACTATATATAACTCATTTACCTCCTAATAGAGTTGAACTGAAGAATCTCCCATTTTAAAGCAAGATTGATCTTGTCAAAAAAACATAAAAGAAATGAGAACATGAGTGCTAACTCTCCTTCATAGGTGCAATTAAACGCATATCCTATATACACATTTATTTGATATTTATGGTGTAAAACAAAACATATTGAGATGATGTAATTACCAAAAGGAGATCATAAAACAGAAGTTAAATCGGGTATTCTTCAACAATGAAAGATTTACTTTTTCTTGTATTTTTTCAATTTCTTTGGCATGACAATGAATCCTAAACTCATGGATATTATCAATGATCATATCTAACATGAGCAAAATAAAACAATTTCATATTGTTTGCACCAATTTATTATTTGTGAAATTCGACAAGGATGATATAGGAAAACTATGTTCAGACTTTGTCATAAAAAGATTTATTTTGATGTGAAACAATATTTTTTTTTTATAATTAGGAGACATGACTGAGGTGTATTATCAAGGTAAATTTCTATAACCTTTGCTACAAATTGAACATTTTTATTGATTTTCTTCTATGTGAATTCATCAATTCAAATTGTTACTCTGACAGTAGGGTGCTGTTGAAGAGTTTTCTACGGTGTGCTTTGATGAACTCATCAGCAATATCTGTCAATTCTAGTTGGACTTTGTAGTGGAGGGTTGAGGGTCGGCGGTCGGTCATTCTATTCTTGATGTGTGTGTCTCTAGTAAACAAATAACTTATAGTGTTTTTCAGCTCCGGCTGATATGGCTGATAACACAAAAAAGGATAAACAGTGAACATATGTTGGAACAAGCATCTGTATCTGCATATGACAATGCGTCCATGAGTGTGTCTGGAAGCGTGCCTTTTAAGGAACACAACATCATTTCCCATCATCAGAGCTCATTTTGAAGTGACAGTGAGCTTGGACGGTCTTTTTTCCCTAGTAGTAGGTAAGTGGTGATGTCTTCAAACAGAATGAAACGTTATGTTGCAAGTATCGGGACCAGATGCAGTATGCTAGAAACTGGCTGATATTCTTCTGCTGAAAACCTATCCTTCAGCTGTTGTAAAAGGTTATCAACCAACGGGATCGCCATTTTGCACTTTTATTATTGAAGTGGTGTGACAGACTCAGTGTTACTTGGATGCCATTGCACTCGAGTTGAGCTTGGCATAGTTTCAGTACATCCATCTTTCTCTGCAATGTCTTTCACTGCATTGTCGTACCACTGCTGAAACTCACTCAGCATTAATGTTAACTCTGAGCCCTTGGATATCTTGTGTGAAACCGCAACCATGTGAATGCCCAGCTCATGCTTTTTGTAGCTTTGATGCTTGAGATTTAACGTAATCCAAGCCATTTTTTAAAGTCACAAATGATATCACATGTTAAAAATTCTAAGCAAATTACAACATAGTAATAAAATTTCTGGAACAATTCAAGACACATATTGTGTTCAACCCACCGAGTTTTGCACAGGCCTATCAGTTTTTGATGCTTGACTTGAAAGCAGTAAACATGTAGCACAGTTTCAGAGACTCTTTTAAGTTACGATGAGTTATCAAAAAAAAGAAAAACTAATATCCAGAATCTATCAGGTCAATCATGTTTGGGTTTTGTGGTAGTTCATTGCTTTTGTCAATAGCAATATTCGGCACTTGGGTATGACAGTGAATGTATGGTGCCCTTGGAGAAACATCCTTTATATGCCAATGAACTCGTGTGCATTCAGATAACAATAAAGAGACACCATCATATGCTTGTTCTCATATTTAAGCCAAATCAAGTTTATCAGATGTGAGAGACTCTATCAACTCATCAGCTATGGCTTGACCTGTTGTGCAGCAAAAGTTCTTAAAATCCAAAAAGAACTCGAACATTTTTAGACTGTCATAGTTTGAGATCATGCTTTGATACCGCAGACTCACAGTAAGATCTTTTTTGATTTGTATAGTTTTCTGTGACTTCATCTACTATTATGGAATACAATTGAACATAGCCATGTAATGATTCAGTTATCTCGGCTTACAACATACTCTACGTTACTTGGACCATATCCTCCTATATTGTATTTTATGTGTATTCAACATTTTTGGAAGCAGTGACAAATGTTCATGTAGTATTTCATCACTTTTCTCATCTTCCTCTAACATAGCAATGAAATTGTTTTTCTTCTTTTTTTGGGTAGATGACTAATCCACCATATTGTTGTGATGGCCACGTAGCCAGACACAATCAGTATTTGTCTTCTGATTTGGTTTTTTCACCCTCTGTACTGCAGAGTTGATGCAGTGGTATAGAGTTTAATAATTACAGAGAACTGTGACCCTCGGTTAGCAGCTTTGATGGGAAATAATGAATTATTATATTTAGACAGCCAATCCTCTTTTCAAATTGCCTTTAATAGTTTCTGAAAAATGAACTTTACAGGAACACAATGCTACCCACAAAATTTATATCCATGGGTTGGTTTCATCCTAGATAAAGTGCAAAATACTCATAGACCTCCTTTCGTAGATATTGCCTCACTAAAGGCAAGCTGCAGTTGCTTTAAACTTTCCCATACCTTTTGCCTCTCTCCTTCTCTTCACTGATATTAGTAACATCACTATTGGTACAGTACTCGAGCAGGTGTTCTGTGTCTCGTCACACCCATCTGCCTTCTTCAATGAGAAAAAAATATCAAAAGCGGAATTTGTTTACTCCAACTTCGACCCTAAATTGCTGTCCGTCACTTTCTCAACTTCTTAGACGGTACGCGTTTTGTCATATGCACGGACCATATGCCGCTGTGATCAGACACCATCATGCTGGGAACTTAAAGTATTCTGCTAGACAAGATATATTCATATATTCTACTCAGCCCCTGGTTATTCTTTCTATATGTAATCACTGATGCAGTACCAACGGGTATAAATGTCTCATTTTCACAATTCTAAACTTGTTACTCCGTCCTGTTTCAGTTGTTGCACACTTATTTTATTTTCTTTTGCAGAATTTCATATTATTCCCATAATGACAATACTTATTCTGGATATTATTAATTCATATTTACGTATTAAATCATTCTCTATATATATTTTCACATTTGCACGAGATTGAAAGCATTGACTCATTCTGTTATAGTTACTTTTTTTTTTTTTTTTTTTTTTTTTTTTTTTTTTTTTTGACTTGATTTCAGTATTAGATTTGATTTTCATACAACAAATACCTACTTTGGCCAAGTTTATTTGTAAGTCACCATTCTGTTTAGGTTTAACTTTCCCTTTAATCAATCAAAGCTGAAAATCGGAAAACTTACGATATTTCCTCTTGTTTCACCTACTTTATCTCTGTGTAACCTCTGGCTTTCCAAAACTTCTTCTTATTCTCTTCATATGACTGACCCAATTCCTGACCTCACCTCCTGTCAGCTGCCCTCTTTACTTCACGTACCTTGCACTTTACTTCCACATTTTTCTCTCTTTATTTTTCATACTTCTCTTTACTATAACTCTGCAGCCATTCTTCAAAAGCCCTCTTTTTCTCTTCCACTTTTACCTTCACTCCTTCATTCCATCATTCACTGCCCTTCCTCATTCTGCCTCCAATAAACTTCTTGCCATACACATCACTTGCAATCCCAACAAAATTTTCTTTTACTAACTTCCACTCCTCTAAATTTCCAGTTTCTCTTACTCTCACGTCGTCATATGCCATTTTCAACCTTTCCTTATATTTACTTTTTACCCCCGGTTTTATTAGCTCTTCAACCCTCACTAGCTCCCTTTTACATCCACCTATTCTATTCCCCCACTCTTTTGCTACAACTAATTTTCCTTCCACCAAAAAATTATCAGACATACCGTTAGCCATACCCCTAAACACATGCACGTCTTTCAATCTTCCAACATTCTTTTAGTTATCAACACGTAATCCATTAATGCCCTTTCTGCTACTCTTCCATTTGCCACTCTTACCCATGTATACTTGTTTTTATCTTTCTTCTTGAAAAATCTAGCACTTATTACCATCTCTTGTTCAACACACATATCTACCAGTCTTTCACCACTCTCATTTTCACCTGGTACGCCATACTTCCCAATGACACCTTCTACTTCTCCAGCGCCCACTCTAGCATTTAAGTCCCCCATGACAACTACATAATTCCTTCTACCCAGTCCTTCTACACACCTAGTTAATTAATTCCAGAATTCATTCCGCTCTTCTTCACTTTTCTCACTACCTGGCCCTTACGCACTGACAAACGCCCAACATTCCCTACCCAACCTAACCTTTACCCATATTAACCTAGATGATATATCCTTCCATTCCACTACTTTACCTGTCATCCATTCACTCATTAATAAATCCACACCCTCTCTCGCTCTTCCCCTTTCAATCCCAGACACTCTACCAGATATTTCACCAAACATCACTTCACCCTTTCCTTTCATCTTTGTCTCACACAAGGCCAATACATCTATCCTTCTATTCCTAAACATACTTCCAATCTCACATCTTTTACTCTCTAACGTACTACATCCACGCACATTCAAACACCCCCAAACTAGAGTGTAGGGAACAGTCACTCTCCCCCCAGCTCCATCTCTTTGTTGATATCTTGCAGGATTATATACAGGAGAAGGGGTTCTTCTTGGGAGATTATTTCTAATACCCATGCAATCCCATTACAAAAAAAAGTGATCTCTTTCCTTTTTTTAGGGTGACACTCCTCATCCAGTAGCCAGTCCCATGTGGATATTTCCCATTGCCAATGACTTCAGTTAGGTTAAGTCTTATTTGGTATCTTTTGTTCATGTCTTTCTTGAACTTCCTGTTGTATATATGATAAAAAAAATATATTATTTAATATTTGTTTTGAAAACTTCCTTGTTGGTAAGATGATGTTGGGATATATCATTGGACTATACGTGATATTTTCTTAATAATATCAAGAGTATGGGAGTTTTTCAACAATGGCTTCACCAGCTAAGTAGGAAGTTTCCATTATAGTTAACAGCCATGTTCCTGCTGCCATAAAATGTCTTTCAGTTTTAGCAAAATGACTTTCTAAAACAATTGCCCAGTGATCCAGTCATGTCAAAGCAATCAACTCTCCCGTTCCACTACATATTTACTTGTTTGAATTATTTCGGTACACATCAGACCCATTTTGCTTCACAGATTACATCAGTCCCAATATCTGCAAAGTTTGCCATTCTGATTCATAATGTTCTTTTCAGTGAGTTTTAGTACTCACTATCGAATTCTTATTTAAGTCTTATTCTTATCATTTATAAAAGTATTAACAAGAGATTGCTTTATAACACTATATTCGGTAGTAAATTTTACATTTGTTCTCTATACTCTTTGTCAACATCACTTTCCCAAACCTGAAATATGGTAAGTCTACAGCAAGAGACTACTATTTTGGAATACAGAGATAATACTATCTGCATGTTATCATTGATCACTCTTGTTTATATACCAGAGAATCGAAATATCTGACTTTCTGTGTTTTACAGTCCTGTTCCTATTAATATATCTACTACTTGTTTGAATACCTTGTCCTATTTCTCTTAATAAAAAAGTATCCCATTGTATATGTAGTGATATTTAAAATACATTAAAAACTGTGGCTGAATTCCTGATTGAACGGCGTTATGGTAGATTTGTTTGACGAGTTGGTGCTTGTTGGAGCACTAAAAACTATCTCAAGTTTGCTGACACTTGTTCGGTCACGTGTTCGGTCAATTAACAAATGGTCATATGTAAATGCTAAGATGGTATTTCTTTTTGTATAAATTGTTATCTATTGTCAATAGTGTTAGGCTTCTATATTTTTGTGTATAAATTGTTCACTATTTATTATCAAGGAGTTGTTTCTACAAAATTACAAACCATCTTCCTTTAATGGAAGTATTACTTCGGCAAACCCGAATGTTTATTTAAATTTTAACGAGGTAATTAGATTTCTTGGCATGTGGAGGGTACGCTCCGCTCAATAGCTAAGTAGAGCAACTCTCACATTGACTTCGGCCCCAATTCAGTATGAACATGCTTCTCTAATGTTTCTGTATTGGCTAATATGATTAGCAAACTATAGCCAATGAGCATGCATTAATCCTTGAGTCACTGTAATGACCCTACGGGGTTGAAGATACAAGTAAACACCTTTTACCACCCCAGCGTCCCCCACTTCCGTTACTTGCAAAATGTGACATAGACGGCTGTTAGTTTTAGTAAAACCTGGTCATATTTCTAAAAAGAGGTTGACATTATTGTAATGTGTTCATTCTTTATGTGGTGTCACTGCATTTGTCCTCTTGAATAAAACCTCTGAAAAAAATCTTATAAAAAAAAAGTAGGATATACTACATTTTTGATACATTGGATCTTTTCGTTTGGATTATGACACTGCATAGTAATCCCAATGAATAGCTGCAATTTAATTCTTGACAGGCTTTAGGCAACAAGATTCAATTTTACAGGGACGTGTTGAAGGGTGCAATTGCATTCATACGTGCTGGAGAGAATTGAAAGTGGAAGAGTGGACCAATCGTCAGACCTTCGAGTGAAGAAGTGCACCAGAGCCATGTTGTCCGTGCAAATGACAACTGGCCATCCTTCTAAGAAGTGGTGGAACCCATACATCTCCCTCAATTCTTGGTCAAATGTGTAGTATCCAGATTCCACACTAGATGGTTTCCTACCAAAGAAGGCCAAAGGGTAGGATTACTCTTTGACTATATATATATATATATATATATATATATATATATATATATATATATATGTATATATATATATATATATATATATATATATATATATATACACACATATATATATATATATATATATATATATATATATATATATATATATATATATATGTGTGTGTGTGTGTGTGTGTGTATACATAAATATGTATTTGTATTTGCACACACACACACACATATATATATATATATATATATATATATATATATATATATATATATATATATATATACATTATATATAATCAAAATTATTATTGAGGCAATACATATTTTACTCATAATTTATTTGAACCGAAGAATCTTCCATTCAGGGGCAAGATTGCTAACTATCTTATCAATAAAGGTTATGAAAGAAATGAGAACATGAATGCTAACTCATCTTAATTGGTTGCCATGTGAGAAAACTCTCTTACTTATAATGAACTGGATATCGTGTTCCTTTTCATTTTATAATTCTATTGAATAAAATACTGTGAATAGGGTCATCTCGTAGGTTAGAAAGTTTGTTAGGACTTGATTTTGTTATACACCAGATTAAACAGGTGTCTCTTAAAAGGCAAATTGCAATTAATATTTCTTCCAATACGTGTAGATGCATGATTTCCTTTTAAAGTGTTTAGAGTTCACTCTAAATATGAGGTAAAAGATTACCTCTAGTTAACAAAATATTTTATTTTTTTACTAACTTTACTGAATCTATTGAGATATTTAACATATACCTTTCTTATTAAGGGCAGTGGGTAGTATAGGAAATTAAAAGAAAATGACAGTTTTTATATGGCAGATAACTCATATGGTACAGTTAACGCTATGGATACATCTTCTTTTGTGGCCTCTAAAATGATTGACAGTTACTGTTGGTTTTGTCTATGATGCTGAAGCCATGAAAAAATCTAGATATTCCATCTGTAACAGTGTAGATTTCCCGCATGCGTAGACAGAGTCTTGTATTTCAATATAGGAAATATTCCTGTAGCTTTCATGTGTTCTAATGAAGCTATGAGATTGCCTTTATACTTTTCCTGGTGAAGAAAGAAAAATACTTGAATAATCCAGTCAGACACTTCCAAGATTCCTGTATGTATAAAATGGTGCTTGTTGTGCAGTGTAGTTAGCGGTACTCTGATTTTTTCAGTATTGGAGAAGCCAGGAAAATTGCCCATTAAGTGCAAACTGTTCCTACCATGCTAGCATTGGTTTGGTATTTTTGTATAATTACCTTTTCTGTTTTTTTTACTTAGTCTGAAGAGGCAACAAAAGGATCTTGGTCAATCCTAATTTAAGCATCTTAGGTTCCTCTTGCATAGGTTACATAGTCCTGGTACTTCCACATATCTAGCTTTCCCGGTGTCTCCTGTAGCTTCTGATGGAGTTAAAAGCTAGAATCATGGTGAAGAGTTGTAAATTAATGCTTCCTATGAGAAAGTATAACTTATACTACTAAAAGTGTCCAATCTTAATGCATGCATAGCAATGTCAAAAAAAAATATTCATGGTACTTTTCCTTCTTTGGTAAAATCACAAAAAAATGCCCAGTCAATCCTGTTGGATTTCCCAAAAGTTCCAATATGTGTTGAAGGTTCTTGGTACTTCATCATACTGGTCAGAGTACTGTACTGTACTTAGCTTCCCAGTGCTTGGGAGTCTTCCAATGAAGTATACAAATATTCTGGGTAGTCCTTTGAAATTACCATTCTTGGTGATTTTGCCTTGTCTGATGAAGCTTGAAAGTTTTGGAGCAAGATTTCTCCTTAGAGGTTATAGAGACCTACTCTTTTTTATATTTGTGAATATTTTTATCGGTGTCCCTTCTTAGAAAGAGTTTCTTCATCCTCAGGAAGAACACTATTACTTGCAACATTTTTATGTGAAAGGCAGAAAACTGAGGGGACCATTTTCTGGACACAGAGGTGTCCTCTCAAGATCTCCCTATCTGGACTGTGATGTGTCTGTATTAAGGGAGGGGCTAATGTTACAATTATGGCCATAGAATTTGATATTTACCATGATCAGAGAACTCGCTTGTAATGACCTGAGATATGATCACGATGGTTACGAAACCCTTACAAGCTGTCCTTCTCCTCCCCCACTTGAGATCTTTTTTGTTTACCTCTGTGTCAACTACGGTATGAGCGGAATGTGTTGCCGCCTCCCTTAATGAAACCTGTAAACTGAAGGTGAAGGGTATTTTGCTAGAAAAAATATATAATTATGGTACTTACATATAAATGTTAAATTGAGTATCCCTTCCTCTCTATCGCCTTCTCGAGACGTTCTGGGGCTGAAAGTGCTAGGTTTTTGGAGGGTTCTTTTAGGAATGGAGGCCAAAAGCTGGCAAACAATAGATTCCAAACTTGGCACTAAGGAGGTGTCCATATCACGCAACTTCTTTTTTAATAACCGCCAAAAGTTTTCTATGCGGTTGATATCAGGACTATTACCTGGCCAGTCATTGAAATAGTTGACATCCCAGTCCCTTAGCCAGTCTGTTACAAGTTTGGCCGTGTGAGCAGGAGCCCCACCTGCACGAAAACTTCTGCCTTGGTCTGCTTGAAAGAGTCAGGAAGGTTGTCTGCCAATAACTCCAGATGGTTGTACTGGTTCACTCTCTCATTAGCAGGAAGTACAATTAGCTTCCCAACATCATTAAAAGTAAACACTGCCCAAACCATAAGCGAGGCAGGGTGCTTGAGGTTCTTGTTTGTGAAGCAAGGTTTCAAGGGGTCATCACCTGGCTTGCATAATTTGTGTAAAACTCCCTTGTTGGTAAGATGATGATGGGATATATCATTGGTCTACAAATGATATTTTCTTTATAATATTAAGCGTATGGGAGTGTTTCAACGATGGCTTCCCCAGCTGAGTTAGAAGTTTCCATCATAGTTAAAAGATAGGTTCCTGCTGCCTTGAAATGTCTCTCAGTTTTATCACAAAGACTTTGTGAAATAATTGGCCAGTGATTCAGTCATCTCAAATTAATCAGCTTTCCCGTTATACTACACCTTTACATGTTTTAATTATTTGGTCACATCATACCCATTTAGCTTCCCAAATTACATCAGTCCTAATATCTGCAAAGTTGGTCATTCTAATTAATATTGTTCCTTTCAGTAAGCTTTAGTAATCACTATCGAATTCTTTTTTATATCTTATTTTCATCATTTATAAAACTAATAACAGGAGATTGCTTTATAACACTATATTAGGTAGTGAATTTTACATTTTTTCTCTATACTCTTTGTCAACATCACTTTCCCACACCTGAAAGATGGTAAGTTTACAGCAAGAGACTACCATTTTGGAACACAGAGATAATACTATATGCATGTTATCACTGATCACCCTTGTTTATATCAATATCACCAGAGAATCGAAATCTTTGATTTCCTGTCCCTTCCTAAAGGTGTTTTACACTCCTGCTACTATTAACATATCTACTACTTGTTTGAATATCATGTCCTCTTTCTCTTAATAAATAGGTATTCAAGTGTACTTGAAATGATATTTAAAATAGATTAAAACCTATGGCTTGATTTCTGATTGAACTGCATTGTGATAGATTTGTTTGAAGAGTTGGTGCTTGTTGGGCCACTAAACATTATCTCGAGTTTGTTAACACTTGTTCAGTCACGAGTTCGGTCAATTCAGAAATGGTCATATATAAACGCTAAGATGGTATTTCTTTTTGTATAAATTTTTATCTATTCTCAATAGTGTTAGGCTTTTATTTCTTTGTGTAGAAATTATATATGGTTTATTATCAAGAAGTTGCTCCTACAAAAATACAAACCATCGTCATTTAATAGAAGTATTACTTCAGCAAACCTGAATGTCCAATTAAACTTTTAACGTAGTTGGCGTGTGGAGGGTAGGCTCCACTTGCTAGCCAGGTAGAGCAACTCTCACTTTAACTTCAGCCCCAATTCAGAATGTATGTGGTTCTCTATTATTTTTGTATTTGCTAATATGATTAGGAAACTGTAGCCAATAAGAACACATTCATCCTTGAGTCACTGTAATGGCCCTACAGGGTTGAAGATACAAGTAAACATCTTCCACCACCCGGTGTCCCCCACTTTCGTTACTCACAAAGTGTGAAAGAGACGGCTGTTAGTTTTAGTAATACTAGGTCGCATTTCTAAAAAAAGGTTGACATTATTGTTATGTGTTCATTCTTTATGTGGTGTCACTTCATTTGTCTTCTTGAATAAAACCTCCGAAAAAAGAGTCTTATAGAAAAAAATGTAGTTGTCCTACATATTTGATACATTGGATCTTTTTGTATGGAATTTTCCAATGCATAGTAATCCCCTATGAATAGCTGCCAATTATTTCTTGAAATGTTATTGGAAACAAGATTCAATTTCACAGGGACGTGCTGAAGAGTGCAATTGCATTCATACGGGCCAGAGAGATTTAGACATTGACGAGCGGACCAATCGTCAGACCTTTGAGTGAAGAAGTGCACCAAAGCCATGTTGTCCGTGCGAATGACAAACGGCCATAATTCTTTGAGGTGGGGGAACATATGCAATTCCTTCAATTCTTGGGCAAATGTGGAGTACTCAGATTCCACACTAGACAGCTTCCTACCGCAAAAGGCCAAAGAGTGTGGTTACCCTATGACCCGTTGCTTGAGTACTACAACAATTATAATGTTTCTACTATCAAAGAGAAAAGGGAAAGATCAGGTAACCCCAAAAAACTTAGTGAAAGCCATGTTTGATAGGGCATTTTTTGTAGTGCAGAAAGCTGTTATGACTAGTCTTTGAGAGAGACATAGATTGCTCGAGAGTAGCGACGATGGCTGCAAGGAACCAGTAATAATAGTTGACCATGAACAAAAATTCTTGCATTGCTTTGATGGTCGAGAGTGTGGGGATGTTCTGAACAGCTGGTACTCTCTCAGGGAAGGGATGAACTCCTTCAAGAGTGATGCGGTACCCTAAGAAGGATACTTCGTTGACACCAAAGGTACACTTGTCGGACGCCACTGCAAAGCCGTTCTATTGTAGGCAGTCAAGCATGACACTCAGGTGAAGGAGGTGTTCCTCTTTGAAGGAAGAAGACAAGAGTATGTCGCCCTTGTAACATACTCTGAAGTGGAGGTTGACAAAAAAGCCATTTATGAAGCATTGAAAAGTAGCTGCTTCATTATTAAGGCTGAAACCGGATGATTGTAGCTGTATGTATTGAAGTCGGTGGTGATGGTAGTCTTGGGGATGTCTTATGAATTTATGGACATCTGATGACACCCTTCCAGTAAGTCAAGCATGGATACAGCCTTTGCTTTGTTGTGATTAGGAGGTAATTGTGGCAAGGTTTTGTTGGGAGGTAGTTAATCCATTCTGTCTGCTTGTTCATGTGCCAGTAATCCCCACATGGGTGCAGACAATTTTCTTACAGCAGGACTATATGTAAGGACAATAGGCATGAGCTTACAGCCTTTTGGCAAAGGTACATTTCTTTCAATTCGGCAAACATTTTTCAGTGACTCCAAAACAATTCGGCAGATGACACTTCACTCTTGCAAACAATGATAGCCCTGGTGTCTTGATATGGTGATCAATACTTTTTATAGTGGGAATGGTGGGCATATTGTGAAGTTTAGGACAGAAAAAATTCTGAGTATGATGTGAGGAGGTGGGCGTAGGTATCCATGGGTGCGCTGATGTGGGGAGTAATTTTAGAGGTTGTGTGTTGAACAAGTGTCGACAAGTAAGAGTCTGTGTTAACTAACTTTTTGTGAGCAACCTCATCCAGGAGGTGGAAATTGGTGAAGAAATTCACATCGAGGATTAGCAATGGGATGTTAGCAAAGAGAAACTTTAAATTATATTTGGCACTCACAAAATATAACAAAAGGGCTCCTTAAAACTAGGTGGAGATCACAGATCGGTTGGCAGCTACTATTTGGACTTTGGTAGGCTTAGACAGACTAAGTTGTCTACCAAAAGCTTCTTTCTGTACTTCCATCATGTGAATAGAAAAGAGTGCAGAGAGGGCAGGCCACTGCCAAAATCCCTAGTCTTCTTAAAAGCCTTTAGGCCACTGTCCACTGTTTACACATTTTTACGCAGCAACTATGAATTTCGTGTGGCAGTAACATATCTGCAGGCAATGCGCGTCAGTCAGTGGCTAGAAAGGTCACTGGTTCTGGTGTGAGATACGGGTGGAACATATTGGTGGTCGGTGCCTTTGTCACCCCTTCTACACATCGCGGGGTGTGTGTCTGTGTCCTACCATATTCTATCGTACCGCATTCAGGTCAACTTCAGTTGATGTTGAATAGTTGTCCTCTTCATCTTATTTAGGGTATTGATTGAGGTACTGAAGATGGTGAATTGGTTTTCCATAAGTGTGTCGAATTTGGTCACCAGGTTCTTCATGGGCAAAATGTTGACATTAGGGACGGCAGCACATACAGGTTTGGGCAGCCGTGGTACCCAAAGGGCCCAAAGTAGTTTCACCAACTCAGGAGAGCTTTTTGTAGCAGGTTGAAAGTGAACTAGATTGTGATTTCCCCGAGTGCAAGCAAAGACTTTCAATTCACAAAGTGTTGTGGAGAGAGCTTAAAAATCTTGGACGGCTTGCAATGGTGGGTACTGCTCCAGTATATAAGTATTTGGGGCGTAGTACGATATAGGGGTATCCCTTTGTTCGAAAAGGAAATTGTAGATTTCCCAAAAAGTGTCGTTGGTGATAGCCACTAGTATAAAGCCTGCTTTGGTGATGTAGCTAGTTATGCCCCTTCTGTGAAACTGAATCTTGCTGCACTGAAATCAAGTAAATTCCTCCCTACTTCTATGAATGTGGTAGAGAGACAGAGACATAAATCAAGGGAGGTATCACCAAAGAGTATGGTGCAGCATTAAGGGGAAAGGAGGGAGGGAGCTGTTCCTTCTCTGGTCTGCAATTTTGCAATTGTGCTGTTAGATTATATCAGAGAGGTTTTAGGAATTAAACTGAACTTTTTTAATGGATAATGAGCTAATATACAAGTACTTGCAAGCAAAAACCTCACCAAAATCAAACAAGCTAATACAAGAAAAGCCAAGCTTAAACTGCTTCTTTTAAATGTGCGGGGAGAGAGCAAGATATACAAAAAAAAAAAATTAAAAAATATAACACTGAATGATCGTATGCGAAACATTTGTGGTATAATGCCCTAAATTCCTTAGATTAGTTCCGTCCAAAAAAACATATAGAGAGTTATATAAAACTATATTTTCATTCCTACTAATATTTTAGATAGACATTAACTTTTAAACATATAATTCTTCTTATATAAGTTTTGTATCCCTATTTCATTCATTGCCCGTGTTTTCAATTCACCCATGATACCAAGATTTTCCTAAATAGGACTTTCTTTACTTTTTTAGTTAATCCACTTGAAAATCAGTTACATACCATATCTTCCCTTTCAAAACTATGCTCCAAACCATAACCCTCAGGAACCTTTCAAAATTACAATCAATCTTATTCTCGACTGTACCGTTCATCCTTGATATTAAATACGATATATCCTTTTTACATATTCTAACTTGAAATCAAATTCATCCAAATTCTATATTGTCTTAGCAATGTTTGTATTCATACACTCTTTCCTAATATATTATTATTAATATTATTATTATTATTATTATTATTATTATTATTAATAGCTAAGGAAAAACCCTACTTTGAAAAGCAAGATGCTATAAACCTAACGGGAAAAATAGCAATCAGGAAATGATATAAGGAAATAATTAACCGAATGAGAAAAAAATTTAAAACATAATATTTTATAAACTGTAACAACGTCAAAACAGATATATTACATATAAACTATAAAAAGACCTATACCCGCCGGTTCAACATGGAAACATCTGTTGCAAGTTTGAACTTTTGAAGTTCTACCGATTCAACTTACCGATAAAGATCATTCCAAATCATGGTCAAAACAGCAATAAAACTTCTAAAATATTTTTAGTATTCACCCTCATGATTTTGAAGGCAAGGATATTAGAATTAACTGCATGCCTAGTATTACGAACAGGAGGTATCTGTCTGGAAAGATATGAAGGTAAAGGATGATCAGAAATACGAAACATTTTATGCAACATACAGAACCAACTAATTGAACTACGGTGCCGGAGATCAATACCTACATTAAGTAGTCTCCATCTTACAAGGGTGATTTTTGCCAATTTTGTTTTCTTTGCTAAAAGTCTTCCTTTTGCCTATCAGAAGGCCGTGATATGTGTAGAATTCATCTCCAGCCTCTATAATGCCCCCCCATGGTCATCAACGCCCCCCTTATGTTAATAGTGAAAATAAGAAATATCAATAGTAATTGTCTAATTTTTATAGTTTTCCCCTTAAAAACTGTTCAAAGTCGTTTTCTTATATCAGTGATATCAAAGAAAATGGGCTCAGGGGCGACTATGATTTTATATCCAATATTTCTGTCATCAGACAAAAATCGTAATTTATCGTTTTTTCTTTTTCGGGAGAGGGGTGTATTTCTTTGCTTGTCCTGCTCTTATGCCTTAAGTAATATAATATTTAGATGTTTTAGGCTATCAAGTGACACAGAAGGTTTTTTCCCTAAATCGAGATATTAATTTTTGGTGAATATTTATTTCTAGGTTTCCCACAATCATCGGCTTGGCTTTCACTAAAGTTATTGCTCGTTTTTTTCTTGCTGTGTCCTTAATTACTGTTCGATTTTGATAAAACTTTGTGTGCTTGTTCCAGGTGGATAAACAAACATAATAACAGAGCGAATTTCAATTCAATACAGTAGTTTCTCACTGGTCACCAAATAACATTAGGTCACTAGCTCCGATTTTCACATTTTTATTTATAAAATCCTTTATTTTCCCTGTAGAATGATAAAACTTACAGAGGATATGCCTTATCATAATGCTAATAATGCCTGAAAATTTCATTAGCGTGTCTTGATTAGTGTATTTTTGGGAAATATATTTTACGATTGGCACCCATTCAAGGTCGAGCCTACCCTTAATTAAGAACAAGAAATTTAATAGACCGCAAGTTTCTGTCCAACAAATTCAGATAAAAATCAGCAGCTAAAGACCAGGCAGGAGAACATTATTCGAAACAATGTAAAATACAAGAATTAAAACAAGTCTCCAGAGTAGATCGATTATTGAAAATATCCAAATAGCTCAAAAACCAGTTTTCTGTGAATTGAAAGATGATACAGAGCTAATATGTTTGTGAAAATTAAATTTGCTGTTGTGAATCACACCTAAATGTTTATAAGAGTCATAAAAAAATTATGAAACATTATCAATGCTGAGATCTTTATGTTAAGGAGCCATTGTCCTTGTTCTACTTACAAGAATACTTTGAGTTTAGTTAAGAATAAACTTCAAGCCACTTAACTTGCGCAATGCAATTACTTCAGCTAGATCTCTATTAAGGGATTCAGCAATCCGATATCTACATTGAAGATATGGAATTAATTAAAGTGTGTAGCATTATCTACATATGCAATAAGCTTTTTTTTAGACCAAACCACGTGTCATATGTATAAAGTATGAAAAATAAATGACCAAGAACACTACACTAAAGATTACAAGATATCACATTCCTATACTGACTAGAGTGTCTATCGACAACAATGGGCAATCTATTACTTGAACATTCAATAATGATGCTAAGAAACAACCCACCCACTCCCAAATGTGCCTTTCTTGACTGGAACAGGTTATAATATACTCAAGCTTTGACCAAGTCTCAGTTACAACCAAACTGTTCTTCGGCATATTGTTGACCACCGGAGTGTTAAACTACCTCCAGTGCCTTACTCCTTGATGATGCTGTCTTCAGACACTGACTAATTCATTAACGCAACACCTGGGAGACTTTAACCTGGTTCTCAAATGTTGACATCATGTTTTGCTTTTCGAGCATAACCCCGTAAAACACTAAAGCTGAATATGTTCTCGCTACCATCCCTGGGGACACTTCCCTGAAATCTCCAAAGGGCTGTGCAAAGAAGGGGACACCCCATAATGTATGAAGACCTAAAATCATACGTCCTAGAGCAGTACTCACCATCAGCGACCACCCGCATGGCTAAACTTTTTTAGCTCTCAATAACGTTTTGGACTATATGGCTTCGCTCTCTCTCAGGGAAATGACCAGTATTGTTCTCCTGCTTCCTAGTGCTGCGTTTCTCGTTGTGAAGTGAATGTACTTCATGCAATTTGTGCAATGTGCTTACACGAACCTGTACGTGTGTCATCCCCAATGTTGATATATTGCCCTAGATGGTCCTGATGACCAAAGTCAATACCTTATGGACAGCCATTTCAGTGCCTTCTGGACCTCCACCCACGCCTCCATTTCTAAGGAGGTGAACGAACTATTTAACTTTGACCAAAGTTAACGTGGTTGCGGTAGGACACAGTCGCCCACCCTCTGACGTGCCAGAGCGGCAACAAAGCAGCCCACCACCCGTACATACCACCCCTTGTTTACGCCTCAACCACCGACCTAGTCAGTCACTTACTGACACCAATCAGCCGTAGTTAGGCTACTACCACTTCAAATTCAGGCCTGCTACGAAGAAATTTGCGAATTGTTGTCAGTGGATAAAAGTGTGTACGTATGCCATAACTGGTGGAGGTGGTCTCCCCCTTCACTAATCTTTTCTTTTTACATGACGCAAGTACGGCTGTGTGATTCATGATAGACACGGGGGCTTACGGTTCTTTTATGCTAAGACCACTCTACAGGACATGACGTAGTATGTCTAAATCTGCCAACATACGCCTGGTAGCTGCCAACGGATCTGTGATACCTATGCATAGTTATAAAGCTCTCAGATTAATGATTAGCATCGCCAAATATACTTGGAAGTGTCTCGTTGCTGACGTCAAATTGCCAATCCTCGAAGCGCACTTCCTCTCCCATTTCCACCACCTGGCTGACGTAGCTCACCTACTGTTAGTCAATGAGGATTCATCCTCCTCAATACCTCTCCAACCCATCCCCCCATCCCCTCTCTCCTAGCTTCCCACATCAGCACACCCATGGACACATAATCCCAACTTCTCACATTATACCCAGATGTTTTCCTTTAAGAATTCCGTCAAACAGCCATGGTTTCAGCATAATACGGTATTTATAACCATATAGAGACGGCGGGTGGCACAGTTTTCACCAGATGTCTGTCACCGTATCGATTGGCAACCGCTAAACAAATATTCGTCAAAATAAAAAAAAAATGAGCTTTTGCCAAAAGGAAAAGGCCTCCAGTCTATCATCATCAATCTTTCACATAGTCCTGAAGAAATATGGCACTCTAAGTCCGTGTTGGGAATACAAGCCACTAAACTGCAGACAGAATAGGTTCACTGCACTCTCCCATACATCGCCGATGTGACCTCCTACTTGCACAAATCCAAGGTTTTCTCCACGTTCTACATCCTAAAGGGGTATTATCAGGTGCCCATGAACCCAGAAGAAATCCCAATACTGCCATAACCACCACATTGGGTATATAGAATTTCAATAGCTCCTTTTGTTGCCTTTGTTATGCTGGGACTACTTTTCAACATCTCATGGACAGCATCCTAGGGGAACTCTCCTTCTGTGAATGTTACGTGGACGACATGCTTTTGTTCTCTTTTTCCTTTATGCACCATGCTCGACCACCTACAACAAAATGGCCTTGTGATACTGCACGACAAGTGCACTTTGGCGCCAACGAAAGTATCATTCTTAGGGTACCACTTCCCTCCTGAAGGAGTTCACATCCTCCATGAGAAGTAGCAGCAATTCAGAACATCCCCAGGGCTTCGACCATGAAAGCACTGCAAGAATTCTTAGGCATGATCAACTATTATCACCGTTTCCTGCCATGAATCACCACATCTTGCCCCCTCTATTCCTTCTTCAAAGGAAAGCCAAGACACCTGAAGTGCATTCCTATTCCAGAAGGGGCCTTCTGCAACGCAATGAAAGCCATATCAATCACTGCTGCTCTTACTTTTCCTGTGCCACGTGGACCTCTCCTTCTCTTCACCGATGCTAGTGACGTCACTATTGTGGCAGTCTCGAGTAGGTGTTCAATGGCTCTACACGTCCATTGGCCTTCTTCAATAGAAAACTGTTCATGACAGAATCCATCTACTTCACCTTTGACTGCAAATATCTGGTAGTGCATTTAGCTGTCCCTAACTTTCCTCCATTTCTTGGAAAGAATGTCATTCATCATTCGCAAGGATCACAAGGTTTGTTTTCATAAAGCCATTAACAGGGAAAATGCAACGTCCGCCTCGTGTATATCTGACCTATCAATAGTGGACATCATTATCAAATCTTCTGGGTATCACTCTTCCTTAGAACAATGCATACAACCCTGCTTTCACCAGTATGGTTGAACGTTATCATCGTACAATCAAAGCAGTGTTGATGTCCCGCTGCAAGCGCTCTGACTGGTGACAGGACTAAGTAACCTATGCAGGAACATGAAACAGAAATTAAATCAGGTTTTCTTTAACAATTAACAATTTACTTTGTCTTGTATTTCTCAATATCTTTAGCCTGACATTGAATCCCATACTCATGGATATTATTAAGGATCATATATGACTTCACCCAAATAAAACAATATCATATTGTTTTGTGCAGATTTAGTGTTTGTTAAATTTCACAAGGATATTATAGGAAAATTGTTCAAACTTTGTCATAAAAATATGTATGTTACTATGAAACAGCATTTTTTGCAAGAATTAGGAGACAAGACTGATGTGTATCAACAAGTGAATTACTGAAAATTTTCCAAAAAATTGGATATATCTCTGTCTTATCTTCTATGTGAATTATATTCCAATTGTTACTCTGATAGTAGAATGCTGTTGAAGAGTTTCCTAGTATGTGCTTTGATGATCTCACCAGCAAGGTCCATCAACTGTAGTTGGACGTTGTACTGGATTTTCATAAGAGTAAGGGCGATGGTCATTCTTATAACACAAAAGGATCAACAATGCACATGTGTTTGTCCGCATCTGCATCTGCATACGACAACATGTCCATGAGTGAGTCTGGAAGTGTTTTTCTGAAGAAACACCACATCATTTCTCATCATCTAAGTTCAGTGCAGAATGACAGCCAGCTTGGCAGGTCATAATTCCAGTGCAGTGGCTGCGTGGGGATGTCT
>NC_090767.1:37532876-37560376 GCF_036898095.1 Palaemon carinicauda
CCAGATGTTTACCAGCAACTGTCCTCAAACAACTTATAATATTAATTTGAGTTTTAAATTCAACTTCATACACAATAATTTGCAACATTGTCTAATTTTAGCTAGAGCTCTATTAATTGACTCAGCAACACCATATGTACATTCAGGATATGGAATTGATGCAAAGAGAGTAGCATCATCTGCATATGCAACGAGCTTGTTTTCTAGGCTAAACTATATTTCATTTGTCGCCGATAAAATATAAAAATCGGCTAAGAAGCCTTCCCTGGTCAACACCAAATATAACATTCTTATACTCACGATGGTGCCCATCAACTACTCTTCATGATCCTTTACTTAGAAATTAGATTATGATGCTAAAAAAAGACCAACAAACTCCCAACACTTTTAGTTATAAAACAATGGCCTCAGGATTAACACCACAAAAGGCAGCACTAAAATCAAGGCCAATTATAAGGAATTCCTCTCCAAAACAAGACATTTTTGTACAGCATTGGAAATTGTAAGAAATTCTCTACAAGGTTTAAAAAGCTTCAGGAAAACTAAAATAACAGGCAACACCACCACTTTCCTTTACTGCACGGACTTTACAACGTTTACAATGATTCTAGAATGTTCAAATTGCTAGGTGCTCACTCCCCAGAGAGCCTCTATTAAGTATATAACGCTTCCAAAAGGCTATAATCAATGGTAATTCCTTACTCACAAAATCTTCATAATATTTATATCGCTTCATGAAAGTTCAATCACTGGTTAAACACCAAACACACTCAATGCAGAGCCTATATAACCTTTAGAACGCTTACAGAAAGATAAATTTCTTTTCAGATCCTTGTTCAGATAGTATCTACAACGTTTACAATGCTTTCCAGAAGGTAAAACTCCTTTGTGCTTTATAAAAAGAAATCATAATAGTTTTCATAATCACACTAGGCCAATGGTCATGCAGTAGGTGGTTCCTTCTGCCACTGAATGGTAAACATTCAATATCACATATTGAGAGCCACATATGTTTCTATTGGAAATTTTTTTTTTTTTTTTCTATAATAAACAATTGTTGAGTCGATATTGACCATTCACTAGGGAAAAGCCTTCTGTGGTTTTACAGATATTCACTGATAACTATAAGCAAATAAAGGGGATGGCATTAATTGCAATCAAGAAAATACTAACTGGCAATCTAGGAGAGTTTTTAATGAACCACGTATGAAGATTTCTGCAATTTATCGTATCAGTTTTGACACCGACTGTAGTAGAATAATGCTAAGTATGCTGGAACCTTGGGTAAATCTTGTATGATTTTCCAGGCTTTTACAGGGCTACTGCTGAATAGGCAAAACCATTCAGAGTCTTGATTGCATCACAACCACAGCACAAGGACCAGACCATACATGCAGGGACCTCGTGCATTTGTATCAGGATTTTCCAGTCAATTTAGGACATCATCGAAGAAGGCAGGAGTAGAGAGACCTATTTACCCTATATTTCCCAGAGCAAAATATAACCGCATGGTCACTGGAAATTTCAAGAGGGATTTTTCGGCATTTTCATTAGCATCATCACAGCAGGCAAAGGCACCAATAACAGTAATTATATATTAGTACCATGACCATGGTATTGGCACCTGAATTTCCTAGCTTTTCTATCTCCTTCAGGAAAGTTAAGTACACCAGCGTACAAAGGACACTCAAGAAATCCTGAATTTTATGCTTTTTAACTGACTTCTTCAAAACTACCAGGAGTAACAGGAATATTAATTATTCCATAGTACCAGTACATGAATCTGTTTACCCACACAGGAACTTTGGTCACTTCCATTGGATATATTCAGGTTTTCTTTTTGGTTTTATAACAACATGCAAAAGAATTGGATACTCTAACTTCATAGAAGATTATTCAACCTTATTCATGGTTTCATCGGAAAACACAAAAGAAGCGGGACATTTTTATGTGAGTCTGTATAAAAAGCGTTTGCAATTTTTATTTCATAAATAAATAGTAAAATCTTTGTTTTGAGGATTCTCTGGTGCTTCATAAATTGCATAAAACCCACCATTAAACAAATTCCTAACTTCAACACCGAGTAACAACCGCAATATCCTAAACTAAGCTTCTAGCATTGACTCTAGTGGGTGTTATTATTAAAAATAGACTTACCATCATGATACTTTATGATATATTCATTTTTTAACATTATGACTTGACAGAACCTCTATATGAGGGAGAAATATAGGTTGGTAAATAAGTTTCGATTAGTATTACCTAGTAATTATTTGAAAACAATGACGGTACTCGGACAAAAATAATTCAGACCATTCAGCTATTAAAAACATTGTGTGTAGTCTACTTTGTGAATTAAAAAAATGAGAATAAGTGCTCTGAATATTTTTGTAAACACCTAGTGTTAGAAATACTGTAAATATGATAAAAGTAAAAGCTATGATGGTCATGATAAATTTATAAAACAAATAATGTGACTACAAGGTGGTGCAAATCTGCCTCACTAAGAAAATGAGTATATGTAAGATTATATGTAATTATATGCTTTCCCTATGTAGGGACGAAACTATTCCTGACTCAAGCATCGCATGCTGCTACAAGTTGAGTCACCCAGTCTATATCCAGCTCTAGTAGGAGATGCATTGTCTTAAATCATACTCCTTACTGAACAGCCTGTATCTCATTGACATCGTCCAGTCCTAAACTTTGTACATGGAGCAGTGTGTTACTTATGATCTTAAACAGCCAGCATGCAGACTGCAAGAAGGACTACAGCTGCTTCCTGGAGATCTGCAAGCCTGCAGATTCCCACCCAACCAGACCTTTGTGATGGGGCATGTGCACAATTATGGATGGTACAAGAGCAACGTGCAATCGAAGCCTTCTAGACCGGACTTGCCAACGTTACCACATCTGAAACACTTGGTTCCCCTGATAGGGTTCTAGCATCTGCAGCCCCGGAAAAATGTTAGATGGAGTTGTCAACTGCCACGTTCCGATTATGGCAAAGATCAATATATTGTTGGCTCTACTTTACAATGTGAAGAGGCTGGTTCCTAAACAGTAGAAGTGTTGACCTGTGTTTTGTTTGGTGCCTAAGGAAGGCTAGATTAGTACTCCAATCTCTGCCACCTAATCAAGCTCCTGGGAGATAGCGCACTGGCAGAACATTGTTAACTCAAGATTTTTTAGAATGAAAGAGAGGACCATGTTTTCAGGAGAGAACAGGAAATATATGAGAGACATGAAAGAGCAGCTGAAAGAGAAAGAAATTAAAGACAGCGAGAAAAAAAGAGAAACAGCATAAGCATGAGTTACAAATCTCTCATTAAAAGCAAAATCTCCATAATAGTCCACTAAGTAGAGAACCAGTAAGTATTGCATCAGGTAGCAGACGGGGTAGTATATCTTTATTGAATGATGATTCTGATAATTTAGGTATGGGTGCAGTGTTGACATTAATTCTAAAATGTTATGACAAAGATGTAACAGAATATATCATGTCTTTTGTAAAGTTAATGAACAGAGTAGGTTGTTCCTCCAAAAATTGAACTTTGTCTTTACTACCAGTTTTAAATGGTAGGGCACTTTCTGTGTATAGTTGTATGTCTGATGATGAAAGTGAGGACTTTGATACTAATAAAGAAACTGTTCTTAGTGCACACAAATTAGTACCAGAGGTGTACCGTAAGAAATTTAGAAGTTTGAAAAGGGATGAGTGTAACAATTGTGTAGAATACGGAAAGAAGTTAGAAAGATCATTTTTTTAATGTATAACTTCTGCTGAATTAGATACTTTTGATTATCTCAAGAACTTAGTTTTGTTAAAACACTTCAAAGATAACATATCTCAGACATTAAGCTATATATAGACGATAGACATGAAAATTCTTTTACAGATGTAACAAGGTTGACATATGAGTATAGTCTTACTCACAGTTTAAGTGATATTGAGAAGAAAAATAATACTTCTTTAGGAAGATGCAACATAGCATCAGTAGTTTTAGCAAGGCTAATAGAGATAAATATGATTATCAATATTATCGTTTTACATGTGGAAAACCAGGTCTTGCTCCCAAGTTTGGGAAAAGTAAATGGGAAGGTAGTACTTCAGAGATAATTTTTTATCGATGTGATAAGCAAGGGCACATAGCAAGGAATTGTATAGTAAAGGAGAACAACGTCAAGAAACCAGTGTCTACTTAATCTTTCGTCAATCAGAAATGACATTATGAAAGAAACTAGGGAATTGTACAGAGATTTTTTGTCTAAAGGTGCAGTTTCTTAGCTTGAAGGAGGGGATTCGAGAGAAGCTTGGGGACACCGGAGTAGCAGTTTCCCTTTTTAGGAAAGAGAGCGTGCCAACAAGAGCAAAATTCAATGTGAAAAGAAAGTTATGTTAGCTGGGTTTCCGAATACTTGCATTGTTTGTCCTTTGTTGAAGATGAACTTGAAAAGTCAGAGGGGGTCAATGGATGTAAAACCATTAGTTTTAGACTATTTGCTCATTGATGGCATTGTCATTATTTTCGGTAATGATATAACTACATCCAAAAGGTTGAATCCAATTTTGAGTGAGGTTCTAGTGTCTGAAGTGGTAGAAACTAAGTTAGGTTTCGATACAGATATAGACTATGGTCTTAGTTTGTTAGAGTATTCGAATGTGTGATGGAGGTAGTGAGGTTCATCTTAGCAAGTGTGGGGCTGAGATAACCGACTCCATCGGTGTTGTCAGTGTTTGACAAGATGATGATGTAGCTGTTGAAAGTAGTGAAGTAGACGTAATCGATGCAGTGGATTAGGTAATAGTTCCTGCAATGGTTTAGTTTAGGGATTGGGAACCTGCGGCCTTCTGGACCACTATGTGGGGTCTTCTATGGCCTTTTGATATATATACATAGGCTATATATATATATATATATATATATATATATATATATATATATATATATATATATATATATATATATATATATATATATATATATATATATATATATATATATATATATATATATATATATATATATATATATATATATATATATATATATATATATATATATATATATATATATATATATATATATATAGGCTCAAGCCATGGCGTCCTGATGGAAGGTTCCTTTTTGGTAGCTTCCTTGGGTAAATAACTACTAAGATATTCCCAGAGAATTTAACCACAGGTTATCACAGAATTCTAACTTCTGGAGCGAGTATCCTAAAGGTTTCCCTTTAAGACATCGTATATCAACAGGGGACGCATGTATTAACGCGCCACATAGCTATCTGCACCCCACATAGCTATCTGCACCCCACATAGCGTTAACACTTCGATGTGGAGGGGCGGAGAATAGCTGGGGAGCCGTTCCACAGCTATACTCGTCCGTGGCTACTTTTGGTACTCGAAACGTAAACAAACGGGCGCCATTGCTAAATGACGTCACGTCCGTCCTCATCCTTCTACTAGTAGCTTGCCTTACTAAGACGGATTTTCCCTTGTGCTATTTTCATCGGCTTGCATCTTCGTTATGTCGCTACCCTCGGCCTCGCCTTCTTCTGGAAAGTTGAGTACCAGGTTCCAGTATTGTTTAAATAAGCTCTGACCGTAAAGTAACTTTTACTTTTCGAGATATTTTATGTTTTCTGGCATAGCTGTGCTGCTACCGGACACGCCATTTTATGGCGTCGCTGTTACATTGCATGCGTTATTTAGCTAGCCTGAACAGCTTATTCCGGCCTTATTAACTAAGTGATACTATTAGTTATTTAGTCTTCATAGCTAGGAAATTTATATATCGTGTTTTGACGCCTTTTTATCGGTCATCGCATGACCCCATACTAGATCGCTAACTTAGCCCCTAGGCCAGAGCGCCTATCACCAGTGTTCATGCATGATATATTACAGTGATCTTAGGTTAAGTTATGAAGATAGTGGCATTATTTTATGATATTGTTTACTGTAATGCAAGTGTTTTCGCCTTCAGGGACCATATAGGGGATAGGTTTGATAGTGTGCCTTTCTAACCTAACCTAAATGTAGGACCCCTATATGCTCCCTTCACCCCCTGCCTTAGGGCATTCCCTCTGTGTAGCCTTGCTCCCCCTACCATGTAAGGGGATCAAGTTCATACCAGAGTACCTATCGCTTCTCTGTCCTCCCTAAGGGAATGATCCCCCCTTAGGGTTGCGTCCGAGAATGAGGAACGGCCTGCCCTTCATCAATTGCTGAGGTTAGGTTACCTGACCTTCCTTGCAATTGCGATACGTCTTCCAGCCTTCCTAGTTTAGGGTGTAACATCCCTGCTCTAGGTTAGGCCTTGGGGGGAGCTAGTTCTGTGCCTTGCTTGAAACGGTACCCATGCACCGTTCTCAGCCAGGCGGCCTACCCTAGGCTAGGGAGTGTCCTCCCTTCCTTGGTGGCCGATTTGGTACAGAACCTCCCCTATGGAAGACCCTGCTTCTTCTCCCCTCCCCACCTATCCCTTGTATGGCCTAGCCTATACTTAGGTTAGCCTATACCCATCTGTCCCCTGTCCTACAACTCCTCCTTAGGGTGGAGTGACAGGGCTATCTTGAGTCCCTGTGTGCAGTCCGCTCTGGTACATATACCCATCATAGCGTCCTATGGGGTTAGCCACTGGATGCGTTTTGTCTGCAGGGGTTCTCCCCCCTCTTGGGTGTTCCCTAGCCCTCCCTTGGGCTACTCTGGCTCCCGGCTGCCTGCGGCCCCCTGCCATTGGGTGATAGGGCTAGCCTCTATCATGGGTACACCCATTCAGGTGGGATGCTTTTGGGTTCGTGTCCTTACCCCTCCATCCCTCCTTCTGTCTCTTTTCACTGTCCTGGTGCTGGTCCCTTGCCGCCTCTACTGCCGGCGATACCACCCTCCCCCTTGGTGACACATTCCTTGCTCCCCCCTGGCCGACAGTCCTCCGTGTGCCGGAGGGCTGCCGCCTCCCGTCAATGTACAGCCGATGCCCTACCCTCATACCTCCTAGCTTCGGTCGTCCGTCCATCGGGCCGGCCCCCGGTGTGCCGGCATCCATTGCCGGCGGTCCGGTTTTGCTATAGCCTATCCTTTGTCCCTGTCACCAGGCTGCCGGAGCCGCCGCCTCCCGCCGGCGTGCCGATGCTGTGCCGGCGGCCGCCATCCTGGCATTACTCCTGACTTCTCTATGTGTCTTCCCTAATGCCAGAAACTCTGCAGAAGCGGCCTCCGGCGTTCCGCCGGTCTGTCGGCGCCTTCCGGAGACGCCAAGAGACTTGCACCCCTTCTCCCAGCTATCAACATCATGCTGATAGCCCTACACTGCAGCCAGATGGCTTGGCTACATAAATAGATAGGTATTGTCTTACCGTTCTATTAATAGCCGTGCTGTCTTCTTGCATATCACAATTTTCCAGCATGCTGTGTGTATCTTAGCACGGCTGGTTGCCGGAAACCATTACCCTATGGGGTCTTCTACACCCCCATTTTAATGGCCTGAGTGGTCTCAGTCCCAGATTTATATCTTAGGCAATTCCTGCTAGAATTCCCTTTGCCTCCCTGGCAATCTATGAAGAATTCTGCCTTGTGTCCTCGGCCACAAACAAATTGCCTATGGATAAGGTTACGGTAACCAGCCGGGCGGGATACACGGAGTATGTGTCTATCTACTTCATTTCCCGCTCCACTCTCTAACATCACAAGGTTATTAATTACTTGAGATTAAGTTAAAATTAACCTTTTAATATTTAACTTTACAATAATATAAGTCATTGGTATGACTTCCGTATACTCATGTTCTCTTTCTCTTACAGGAGGAGTACGTGAAGTGTGACCACAACTTCTGTGGAGTGAAGCGCCCGCACTTCTATGGGCACACGGCGTGTAGGACCCACGCCCCTTGCGCCAACAAGAAAGGCGATCTGAAGTTTTGGGTCGAGGCGTTCAACAATCCTCCTTCAGCGGAGGTTAGGGACGCTTCTCGAGAGAAGCTACGCAAGTGGGTGCGTGGCTTCCAAAAGAACGCCACCTGACCATACCTTGCCACCGAAGACTATAGGGCCTTGCTTTTCCCGAAGGCATCCCCAGACTCTGTGGTCACCAAGGATGAGATCCCCACCGTCCAGATAACGGTGGAACCGGACGTAGTCATGGCTCAGTTCATGCACGAGTGCCGTTTGGATGCCGACAACGCGGAACGTATGTCGGAAGTGTCGGAGAATACGGAGAGGAACCTCATGGGCGGAGAATTGGACTATGAGGAAGACCAGGTGGAATACCCTGAGTCGGAGCAGGAGGTCGCTCCACCTTCCACCCCCACACCGACTCCTACACTGACGGATGTATCACTTCCGTCTACATCCGCTACCCCGTATCCCACCCCATCCAACACCCAGGAGATCTTCAAAATGCTTGAGACTCTCATGGATAAGAAACTCCGCGAGACGCATGAGTTCTTCAGGACCAACATGGGAAGTTCAAAGCAGCCGAAAAGGATTTCGGTTAAGGACCTCCCCGCATGCTCAGATACCAACCCCTGGAGGTATGCCGAGCACATGCCAATTACAACGGGCAAGATCTTCATAAGCGAAAAGATCGGCTCGATTGTGCTGGAAGAAGTGGAATTCTTCCCGAACTTTGAGGCTTATCCGGACTGTTACGTCCGACTTCGATCCGAACCTGCCTCTAAAGAAGAGACCGAACCAAAGGAGGTGATAGTGTTCGATCTCGCGAAGGCCCAGGCTATGCTGGCCAATACAGTGAAAAGTAGGGGCTTCACCTGCTCGAAACTTCCGGCGCTTAGCAAGAAGCACCCTACCTATGTCGCACCAGACGATGCGACCCTCCCCTTCTTGGAAAAGGCCTTCACTGGGGTACATAAGGCAGTGGAAGAAGGAAAACCTTGCCCTGCACTGGAGGAGTGCAGACCCTTCTCCCTGACTACTCCCCCTGATGTTAGACACTGGAAAGATGTCCAGTCAACATTTGTGGTGAGAAAACTAGAACCTGACGTCACTGGCCGTCAGTTTAACGAAGACCTCCCGAAACTTAATGATCATCTCCTTCGTCGGGAACATGTCTTTGTGTGATTTCGCCTGGGGCACTGATCCCGAGGTCGTTAAGAGAATCCAGACATTAATGTATCAAAAATATATATGGCTTATTTGAATATGAAAAACACGTAAAAATGTGCAAAATTTATCATTAATTGAATGCCAAGTAACAAACTACCAATTAGCTACGATGGTGAAGATGGGTTGATTTTAATTCTAAGTACAAAATACCTGAATTCGACAGGTATAAGTACAGAAGAATTGTCATTGACTTTTATATTTCTTCGTGGCCAAGTGGATTAGTCACTGTGTATACAAGCTTGCCGACCAGGGTTCGATTCCCGGACGGAGCCAAGCTCTTGTCTTTGTGTGATTTCGCCTGGGGCTCTGATCCCGAGGTCGTTAAGAGAATCCAGACATTAATGTATCAAAAATATATATGGCTTATTTGAATATGAAAAACACGTAAAAATATGCAAAATTTTTCATTAATTGAATGCCAAGTAACAAACTACCAATTAGCTACGATGGTGAAGATGGGTTGATTTTATTTCTAAGTACAAAATACCTGAATTCGACAGGTATAAGTACAGAAGAATTGTCATTGACTTTTATATTTCTTCGTGGCCAAGTGGCTTAGTCACTGTCTATACAAGCTTGCCGACCAGGGTTCGATTCCCGGCCGGAGCCAAGCTCTTATCTTTGTGTGATTTCGCCTGGGGCTTTGATCCCGAGGTTGTTAAGAGAATCCAGACATTAATGTATCAAAAATATATATGGCTTATTTGAATATGAAAAACACGTAAAAATGTGCAAAATTTATCATATATATATATATATATATATATATATATATATATATATATATATATATATATATATATATATATATATATATATATACACACACATATGTATGTATATATATATATATATATATATATATATATATATATATATATATATATATATATACTATATATATATACACACATATATATATATATATATATATATATATATATATATATATATATATATATATGTGTGTGTGTGTGTGTGTGTGTATGTGTGTGTTTTTGCACACACACAAAAGGAAATTTCTGTGTATATTGATGTCGCTTCAACAGATTGGTAGCATTTTTCTTCAAATTCAGTGAATGTAAACTTGAAGCAAATAGTTACACTATATAAAGGCAATGTTTCCTTGTACGCTACACTAGCCTAGTGGGGGCCGGTTATTTCCTGTATGATACAGGTAGAGTTCCTGTCCTGTCCGCCTCCTCACTGTGGCCACCGTCTGAGTAAGCCAGGGTAACTACGTGTCTTGGCTTACCTCATATAGACTTGTTCTGTAAGAGTGAGTTAGTTATAACCTTATTAGAAAGCGTACATACGCCACTGCGTGCATTGATTTTACAGACTTGCTTTCAATTGCTATGACAAAATTAGAGATATAGTTATCGCATTCTTGCTAATATGTTTGACCGGCTGTACACTGTTCCAGACGAAACGGTTTTTAGATAAGACACAATCAATCGAAATCCGAAACCATGTTCTTAGAATCTTGGTCATGAATTTAGCAATTACCATTTTGCATGATTGGAAACTGTCTATATTTGATTATGATTCTGCAACAATTAGCTAATGATATATACTGACACTAATCACAGAAAAAATATAACTATTCTATATTATTATTGTTGTTGTTTTGTGATACTGCAATTGTAATGGTTAAAAAATTCAATGCACAGCAACACTATGCTCTTCATAAAGACAATAAATATGCCAAATTAAAGGAACACCCTCGAAAGATAGCACTGCAGAAACTGAAAGATGGAAAACAGAAGCAAAGACAATTTTTTCCAGTCCGTGTTACATCAAGGGAATGCTATGACAGAAGCAGGCTATAAAGTTGCATATTTGGGTGGAAAAAAAGGTAAGCCAATCAGTGATGCAGAACTCATAAAGGAGTGTATTTTAGAAGTGGTAGGGTGTATAGATCCCAATAAAGTTAATAAGTATAAAAAGGTGCCTCTTTTAAGAAGGACTAACACAGATCGACAGCATGAATTGGCCCGTAATGTAACAGAACAATTGAAAAATATAATACAAAAAGAGAATATATATTACTCAGTAGCTGTGGATGAATCAACAGATTCCAGTGATTCATCACAAGTATTGTATTTTATTCGTGCCATAACAGAGGATTTTCACTTATATCTTATATGAAGAATTGCTGGCTTTAGACACCCTTAAAGGAAGGACACGGGGGATAGATATTTTTAACAACTTCAAAAAGCAATGTCATAAAATATGACTAAATTTGACTAATTTGGTAACTGTGTGCACGGATGGCTAAAAATGAAGGATTTATTGGACATCTTAAGAAAGTAATCCAAGAAACCAAATGCACTGATTTATTTTCATTGTATTTTGCACCAGCAAAATCTCTGTGCAAAATCTGTAACTTTAAATGACACTTTGCAAAAGGTTA
Source organism: Palaemon carinicauda (assembly GCF_036898095.1). NCBI lineage: Eukaryota > Metazoa > Arthropoda > Malacostraca > Decapoda > Palaemonidae > Palaemon > Palaemon carinicauda. The sequence goes on from NC_090767.1 coordinate 37,544,416, forward strand.
TAAGTATTATTAACTATTCTCGAGGGAAGGCTACAAAGCATCGTCAATTTCGAAGCATGCTGATGATGGATGACGAAGTAATTAGTGTAGATTTGCCATATCACTCAAAAGTACGCTGGTTGTCGCAAGGGAATGTATTGGTCAAAATTTTGTCTTTACGAAGGCAAATTATTGACTTTTTCAAAGAAAACAACAAGTATTGTTATTTATAAGATCCAAATTGTTACAGATATGTTACCTTCTTATGTGATATGATGTCAAAACAAAATGAGTTGAATATTTCACTGCAAGGCAAAAATAAATGTATATATGATATGTGGCAAAAAATTCAGGCATTTAGAAAGAAACTGTTGCATTTGAAGTCCCTTTTGGCTCAATCAAAACAATCAGAAGAACACTATTCCCACCTTACGAAAGTAATTAATGAGACTGAGGATATCTATGGACATTTTAATGAATATGAGTCTGTTTTAGACACATTGATAGAAGAATACAATAAAAGATTCAATGATTTTGAAAAGCATAGCATCACACTGAAACGTGCTTTTTAACCTCACTTAGTTGATATATCAGAGACTCCTGAACAGTAACAAATGGAGGTTATTGAAATGTCTGAGGATAATATCCTGAAGTCTCTGTTTGACAATAGAGGGAACCCCGTTGAATTATTGGAAAAACGCGATTGAATATCCTCGTCTTCGTGAACATGCACGACGATTGATTTCCTGTTTTTCTTCAACATACTGTTGTGAATCAACATTTTCGTACTTGGTGCCAATCAAGAATTCACTGAGAACTCAGTTGAGAGACGAGCATTTGGAGGACCAATTGACACTAAGAACCACTATGCTAGAGCCTGATATCAAAAGGCTTTCTCATATGGAGCAAACCCAAAGAAGTCTTTAATATGTATAAAAAATGTACATGCTAGCTAACCGTTTATTGAATATTTGAAAAATATTATATTCTCGATGCTTATATATCCTTTTATAAAATTCCTTCACTTAGTCCTTGTATACAAAAAATTTCTTTCTTAATTAAAATAATTTGAAATGTCATATTATTCATTTACTTATTACTTTGAAAACTTCTTACGTAAAAAAAAATATTTGAAAATTTTGAGTTTTTGATATTATTAATTTACATATTACTTGTATAAAAATATTTGAAAATATCATACTTTTGTTTCTATAAACCTATCTTTTTTATTAGATTACTAATAAATTACTTAAGCGATAAAATAACTTTTTAAAAATTTTATGCGGCCTTTTTGAGGGATGATGAATTGTAAGATGGCCTTCATGCACAGAAAAGGTTCCCCACCCCTCGTTTAGTAACTAACATTCAGAATTTAGAGAATTACAAGAAAAATATAAGGAAAGCTCGGAAATTAGCAATGGAAAACGAGAGCAACAGCCAAGGGGAAACTAAAAGAAGGTACGATCTTAAGGCAAATGAGAGAAATTTCCGTGTAGGAGAAGAAGTCTTAGTATTAATTTAGAAAGAAAGTCCCTCATTATTTTATAAGCTTGAAGTTCCTTTTCCTATTTTTTTTTAAATGGGACAATTTGAATCACTCAACTGATGTGGGTAGATGTAGAGCAATGTAGCTGGAGAAAAGATAATTATGTTTGAAAGGAAATTAACCCTGGGTTGGTTAAGTTCCAAAGCGGGTATGCCATTACCAATGTGGTACCATAAATGAGACCTCAACTTTCGGACCATATTACTTCCTTATTAATAAACATATTTCAAATCCTCAAGTTTCTTATTTAACAATATTCATTCCTCAATATCATGCTAGGAGTAAATTAAAAACCAATCATTTTAAATATTTAATTTGGACAATTTAGAAAAATAAGTATATAAAAGTATAAGTATATAAAAAATAATATCTAGAAAAAATTTACATTATACATAAGTAACTTTGGCGAAATGCATAATAAAGTTGAAAGGCATGGCAACATTCATGCCAATTTACGAGGTCTTAGGCTGAAAAACACAAAATCTGTGACAGGGGTGAAAATTGGCACTGGCATGGCAATCGATGAAGGCACTGGGGTGGCACTCGTTGAAGGCACTGGCGTGCACTTGCTAAAGGCAGTGGGGTAGCACTTAAAAAAGGCACTGGGGTGGCACTTGAAAAAGGCACTGGGGTGGCAACACTCTAGTAGCACTGATTGATGGCACACTGGTGGAGATGGGGACCTTCCCTGACGGGCTCCTGAAGGGGGTCAAGGTCATGGGAGGGTCATCTACATTGTTGTCGTCACACTATTGTCGCATGATACAGGCATCTTAACCTTCTTCATAGGGATTTTTATCCTCTTCTTGCTTTGAAAATGAGAAGAAAGGTGAAATGGAGGCTCACTTTCCGAAGAGGTGCTAGATGGGGTCGAATAGGAGAGTGCTAAGTGTGAAAAATTGCTAACACTTCCCTGGTCGGTGGTATTCACCTGGGGCACGTCACCATATTTCTGATAAAAACACGTGTCATCAGCACACTCAATATTATTAAAATCACCAAGAAATTCCCAAATCTCGTCGAGTCTTTTCTCAGAAGGGAATTTCTTCTGCATTTTGCCAACCTGAAATTTTTTTTTTTTTTTTTTTTTTTTTAGTTTTCCCTCTTTATACTTCAACATCTGGCAGCCTAGCACAAAGATGGCAACATCACTGCATAGCGACATTGTTCTTCAATGTTCAGTGAAAATTTCTTTAACTTTCATTAATATCACTCTGAGATATGTAACGAAATGTAAAAGCATACGAAATTGAAATTTCAACACAGTTTAGTAGTGTGGTACCAAAACTGAGACCAAAAAAAATTTGAGGAGCTACATCTCTGCGAGTATCTGAAGCTCCGACTTGTGCGTCCTACCCCTGTTGTATCATAACAAAGTCTTATGTGCGCACCTCGAGAACAACGCCCTTCACATAGCAACAGGATGAAACCTGGGGAAAATTGCTTTGCGCCTGCGCCTGGTTCCAAATTTGGGACCTGTTAATTTACCAAGGCTAAGCATATGGTATTTAAAGAAATTCGAGTTCGGGAAAACCTTTATCACTTATTTAGGACTTACAGGGGATCTCTGTAACATTTGTCCTAAAAGTGGGAACACAGGAGCTATCATTAACTTCCCAATCACAGCAACTAATAGGAAGGCCATGAGATTTTTCAGGACGGTTTCCTATATCCATAGATTTGTACCCAATGTTTTAGAAATAAGAGCTCCGCTAATAAATCTTTTTAAGAAGGGACAAAGTTTTCTATTTGATGAGGAATGTGTAGAAGCTTTAAATAAATTAAAAGCTGTAAGGTTTCACGAGCCCTTATTAATGTTACCTGATTTTAGCAAGGGATTAAATTTAGCGATCGATGCTAGTAACATTGGTATAGGAGGAGTCTTGTTACATGAAGAGAATGGGACAAAGCACCCAGTTGCATAGTATTCAAAGAAACTGAATAGAGCTCAACAAATTATTCAACTATTGAGAAGGAATTATTTAGTTTAGTTTCAGCCTTGTAGCACTTTGAGATTGATGTACGTAGTAGTCCTGTTTTAACTGTGTATATAGATCAAAATTTGTTAGTCTATTTGGAAAGATTTCGGAATAAGAATAATCGTCTCATGCGTTGGAGTTTAGAGCTATAAGATTATTATCTGAAGATAATTCATACAAAAGGAAAGAATAATGTGATAGCTGAAAGTCTTTCCAGAGATTTTTCATGATAAGATTTTTTTTTTCATCAAAAAATAAATTTATTTTTTTCCCGAAGTCTTGTGTTGAGTGAATGGAATGCTAAAGAAGAATGTTTGGCTGATTTTAAGTTGAAGCCTTATGCTGATGTTCCTCAGTTCAGGGATGAATGCATTTTTTCATAGAGGACATTTTAAAAAATGTAAATTCAGTAGATTTTTTGTTTCTTTTCGGGGAACGTGTCATGGGTAGATACAATATTTTAAAATGATATGCTATAAAAACAAAAATATCTATCCCCATAGTGTGAGCACCGATAAAAGATTTGACTACCGTATGGTTTGGTCAAACCTGTCATCACTTCACTGTCGTCAGCATTTTGAAGGTAAACCAAGCTTCGACGAGAGCACCTGCAGAGATAAGGGAACTGTACTGTTTTGACTAATATGTCATCATCTTAATCAGAGGAGTAAGCATATTTTGAGAAACCTAGCAGGAAGGATATCCATGTTTATGAAATATATCACCATGGGTGGACCAGTGCTGCCCTTTTTCTTTACATCTTAACATGTGGTCCAGATTAGATCAGTAATTTTGTCTAGAATCTTCCATGGCGTGATCGAAGTGGGCGCTTTTGAGGAAGCAAATAGAGACCCAGAATTAAAAAAAAAAAAAACCCTTCTATGGAAATGACCACTTACTACTGTAATTAACTCTGTCAATACATGGTATATAAACTTCAACAAGATATTGTCCAAGGGAGATAAGACAGCACATAAGAAAAGAGAGGAAATATATCCGAAGGATATGAGAACCAAGTCCTAATGATATAAGACGCAGAGAAACTAGAAGTCTGACAGAGCTAAATTCTAGCCATACCTTCAGATAACAAACACCTATCTCTAAATCTTGTTATGGCTGAGAAGAGAAAAATCAAAGTAGCCATCCCTCCCTGCTTGTGATGAAAAATAGCCCACACTGCCTGCAGCCTGCCTTAGTTCAACTCTATCATCAAATTCTTGGGGAAGACTTTTGATGTCCCATCAAGATGCCACCCTTTCTGTGAAGTCTTCGAATCCTTTCATCATGTCAGTTTCGTCTTAACTTCTGCTGCCCTTTGGCAACGATCTCAAGCCTGAAGTCTCCGTACTCATATCATCTCAGATACTGTAGAAAACCATTCCTCAAGTATTTTTACCCTTCTGAATGATCCCCTTTTCTATTGATGTTTTGATTGATATGATTTGTCATTTGAAGTAAACGATTTAGTAACACTGATTATCATTATATATAAGTTTGTGAATAAACGTGTTCTTTTTTTTCATGAGTTTCTTTTTATATTCATTTCCCATTTCTCAATGGTGGTTCTTAGAAACATTTATATCAATTATTGAAAGAACCTGTAACGATTTTAGTATCCTAACAAACTGCCGCAGTATAAAGCTACTGTCCATACACAACTAAAAGGCTTTGCAGAACTTCATATGATTAAATTTTAAGCTGAGTTATCACAAGCTGAAAAAAACCAATGTGGAGAATTAGGGCAGAGCAAAAGTCAGAGTGGAGCCAAAGGCCACTTTACTTCCAGAGATATCGAAGAAACATTTTCCCATATTCTTATGAAAAGAAAACCAATAAGGCCAAGCAGTAGAGTCATAAGCACCCCATGAAGAGTCACGCCTCTGTTTCTTATTTCTAGACTTGACATCAACTACGACAAATTTTCCTCTGAAATGACAACGGCAGCAATACTATCCCGCTCAATATGAGGCCATATTTCAAGGCTAGTCAAACTTAGGATATACAGATAGTTATGGCTTTTGGACACTGTACGAGGAAAGGAGAAGAGCTTGTAAAGCACATAGATCATGGGTATCCTGTCAGTGAAGGGCCTCAGTTTTGTGTTGTTTCCATGTGTTTTGGGGTAAGTAGGACATATTCTCCAAAGGCACAGAACATAATGTCAAGGGATCTGTTTTTTAAGGATATCAAAAACTTCACGCCCAAAATTTCATCAGCACAGGACCCTTGAACTCGCCTTCTTTGTAAGCCTGTTGCTAGTAAAAGGAGTCATAGAAAGGTGTGTATTTATAAGATTTCATTAGAAAAAAACTCACATGAAAATAGAGTGATATACACCACGTTGTACGATCCATTCATATTGCATGGTTACCAATTACTAATCTTAAGGGCTCAGACTTGTACTACTGATATAAAAAAAAACTGATTGGAATTCCCCTAAGTCTCACTATCATAAGAGTGTTTACATAGCAAGTGAAGTAATGGTCCAACTTTTGTGGTGTCAGAGAATTCAGATCATAGGTTATTTAGATGACTGGCTTATTTAGACGGGCACAAAAGAATTATGCCTCAAATACAGATATCAAGTTCAGCAGGCTCTTCAAAATGTAGGCCTCCTAACCAACTTTGCAAAATCAAGAATAATTTCAGGAACGATATCAAGTTGCTAGGTAACCTATGGAATATTTGGAAAACCATATTAACCATAACAGAAGCCTCGCAGCAGGTAATTCTAAGCAAGGATATATATTGTAGCTGCATGTTACAACAACAACCCCCACACCCTTGATCACACTAACAGACAATTGTCTCCTCAACACAAACTTTCCCCTTACGTTATCATAAACTGGACTCTTTGACTGAAGGGAAACAAAAACAAAACACAACCTTAAAATTATATTTCTTACAAACTAAAACAAATCACCACTCAAAATCCTGCATTCAAAGTATAGTTAAATATGTATTAATCCATTTTCTTGTAAAATATCGTTAAAGTAACATCCTTAAAACTAAACCATAGAAAAAAGAACTCAAACCAAATTATCATTAACAAGCAACGAAAATAGAGATATAGATATTATAGTACATGTACAACCACTGACACCTTGTTACACGCACCATGCAAGCGTCTTTGGAACCGTCACTAAAAATATCACCCTCAATACCAAATTTCAAATATATCAGTACACCATAATAGGAATGGTTGCTTGAGTACAAACACCGTAGGTTACCTAAGCTGGAACACTAAAATTGGCAGTTCCACCACAGTTCATTTGGCACGACATTTTTAAAGATGCTAAGGCTTGGGTCCGTGCCTGTACTTCTTGCCATACTTCCAAAGTACATCGACACACGGATTCACGAGTAGGCACCTTTCCTCAACCTTATCGTCTTTTCGCCCATATTCACTTCGATGTTTTACGCCCCTACCCACATCACAAGGACATTATTTCCTGTTTACCGTCATCGACCGCTCCACTAATTGTCCTGATGCAATTCCCATCGAAACTGTGATGTCCGCCTCGTGTATATCTGACTTACTCTCAGGATTGATTGCAAGGTTTGGTATCCCTGAGCATATTACTTCTGATGGGGGTACCACTTTCACCTCTCAATTGTGGACATCATTAGCGAATCTCCTGGTCATCACCCTACATCAGACAACTGCCAACAACCCCGCTGCCAATGGAATGGTTGAACGTTTTCATTCCATCCTCAAAGCAGCTTTGATGTCCCGCTGCAAGGATTCCAACTGGTTTACTCAGCTTCCCTTGGTCCTCCTGGGACTAAGGACCACTCTTAAAGACGCCATCAACATCTCGGCAGCTGGAATGGTATAGGGCGACCCGTTGTTTATCCCTGCCGAATCTTTTCCTTCTGCATCGTCCTTCAACAATCTCTAGCGAATACGTCCCGCCGCCAGACTTACAAGTCCCAAGCGAAGCATCACATACCGACAGACTTGCACTCTGCAACGCACGTCTTCCTACGCAACAACACTAGCAAGCCACCGCTAACGGCCCCTTGCATTGGCCCTTTCATTGTGATCCGACGCTGTCTGAAAGCATTCTTACTAATCAATCGTGGCAAAGAAGACTGGGTCTCCATTAATCGTCTAAAACCTGCTTATCTCATGTCAGATGACCTGCCTACAGTTCTCCTCTCTAGATCAGGGCACCCTATTTAACCTGTACAGTATGTAATTTTTATGTGAGGAACCCTGTACCAACCGTTTGTCACACGATCAACATAGTAACGACATTTCTTTTTTTTTGTGTATATTATGCTTTTTATCTTCGCTTTCCCCTTGCACTGATAGGGACCTGTATAAACATGTCTGTTTTTCTCACCGTTAACTGTTAACAGCAAGGGTTGTTGGTTGAACATGAAATTGCCTGTTATGTTCTTATGTCCTTTTTGCCTGCAGTTTATGTATATATGAAAGGAGGTTCTGTAATAAAGTTACTCAGTTGTTTTCATCCTGCCTTCTTAGTCACAGCCTCTTTGGCCCGTCACAGAACAGAGTGGGTTGTCCAGAAAGCCAGTGGATTTTGTATTTCCAGTCAGTGTTAAGTAGTACGGCACTTTCTGGGTATAGTTGTATCCCTGACGATGAAAGTAAGGACTATGATATTGATAAAGAAACTGTATTTAGTGCACACAGGTTAGTACCCGAAATGTACCATAATAAATTCGGAAGTTTGAGTATTGATGAGAGCATCACGAATATAGCATACAGAAAGAATTTAGAAAGATAATAATGAGGTTAGTTAACCTCTGCTAAATTTCATAATTTTGAAGATATCAAGAATTTAGTTATTGCTCGAAAACTTGAGAAGTAACATATCCCCAGTTATTAAGGTATGTAAAAGAAATACCCATGAAAAATCTTCAGCAGATATGAAAAGGCATATTAGTTTGAGTGATACTAAGAAAAAAAAAATAATCCTTTGTCTTGTAAGATGCAACATGGTATAAGCAGATTTAGCAATAGTAATACTGGTAAATTGGATTATTATTGTGCTTGTAGAAAACCAGATCATACTTCCATGTTTTGCAAGAGCAAATGGGTAGTTAGTAGTACGGAGATAATCTTTTTTCGATGGAATTAGAAAAGGTATCTAGCAAGGAAATGTATGGAGAAAGTGAGAAATTTTAATAAACCAGTGTCTCTAGTTAATAATCTTTCGTCAAGCAGGGATGAAATTATGAAAGAAAACTATGACATTTTACGGAAATTTTTTGTGTGAAGGTGTAGTTTCCTCTCTAGAAGGATTGTGTTTGAGAGAAGTTTCTTGCTAAGGGACACCAAAGCGGATGTCTCCCTCATTAGGATAGTGGGTGTGCCAGCGATGACCATATTCAGTATGAAAGAAAAAGTTATGTTAAGTATGTATCTAAACAATTGTGTTGTTTGTTTGTTATTTGAAAACGAACATAGAAAGTAAGTGAGTGTCAAAATATGTAAAAACTAGCAGTTTTAGACCATATGCCTGATGGCAGTTTTGTCATTATAGTCGGTAATGATTGAACTACATCAAAATGTGTAAATTCTATTGTTAGGTTCAAGTGCTTAAAATGGTAGTAACTGGGTCAGATTTAGTTACAGATATGCACAACTGTCATAGGTTTTTCATGGATTCGAACATGTTTGATGGAAGTGGTGATTTTAATCTTAGCAGGACTTTGGCGGAAAAGACCGGCTCTATCGGTGGTGAGAGTGTTAGAGAAGCTTACGATGAAACTGTCAAGAAAATTGATGTAGACATAGCTGATGTACTAGATTTAAATAATAGTTACTGAGATTGTTTAGGCACCAACATTCTGAATACGGATGAGTTACTCCATTTGCAGAGAGAACATGAGATATTGACTTGTATTTTTAGTATCAGTTGGATAATTATCCCAATAATGTTTGTATGGAAATCTTTTGTCATTAAGTTTGCCCCAAATCAGTTAGCAAAGAGATTTTTGAACAATTAGTAATTCCTAGGAAGCTTTGCAATTTACTTTTGAAATTAGTTCATGATGATCAAGGATTTTTAGGGGTAGATAAAAATCACGAGTGTCAAGTTGATGGTAATCCCAATCTAGTAATTCCCAGAGCTCATTTATATAACATTCAATCGGAGGGAGAGCCTTTTAAAAATATCGTAATTGATATAGGTAGACCTTTGCCTAGAAGTAAAGGAGAGAAAGTGAGTGTTATAAATATTGAAGAGGCTGGCTGAGGAAAGGATTACCAGTGATTTGAGCTCTCTGGATGCGTTGTAAATTCTATAGAGGATGTGCAGTGACAGTAAGTGGTATGGTAGTCTTGTAAACGCTACAAAAGATCTTTAGTGTGTGGAAAAAAATGGTTTGAGTAGTGGTTTTGTCTTATGGAAGCATTTTACACGTCATTGAGAGTGCCTGATCAAAGATCTGTCAATAATTATAGTCTTCTCTAACCGTTGAACATAGAGGGTGTGCAATGAGTGCATGATTGCCGTGTTGTAACTAGTGATTTCAGCCTTCAGGAAGCATTGTATACTTTATGGAGTCTGTGCAGTGAGTATATGTGGTGTTGTAGTAAGTTATTTTATCCGTCTAGAAGCATTATATTAACAATTATTTTATTTTAAAAATCTATAAACTTTCTCTTAACAATCACGAATACTCTAACCCATTACTTAGAAGCAATCTCAGTAAGATACTGCAATGCGAGAAATGTAGTTAAACGCTTGTTGAATTATTTTTAAAAGTTTGGTCCGCATTGCTTTCCCCCTGAAGTCTCCAGAGGGCCTGACCATTGGTAGGCACATTGGATTGAAACGAAGTTTATTTCAAGGCTTACACAGAAGCAATGGAGAGTAACTTGTCTACTGCGATGAAGCCGGTGAAGGTCTTATGTGAAAATGGTCAGCCTTTTTCCCTCTCAGATATCCCGTGAAAGAGATTCCGCAATGCCTTTTGGCGCTATCATGAATGCTTCAGGCTATTACATCCATCAAGTATTTATAATTCCACGAAAGGGAAGGAATGATTCTGTCAGGCAAGGAACTATTGATAGGTCAAAAGAAATCCTTCATCAAAATGGATGGAGGAATGGTGAGTGTTTCCTTGAGACACTCCAGCATGTCGAAGAAGGGACCTCTTGCTTAATGGGCAATAAGATTATTGATATCAGAAAATGCAGAATGTCTCTTGAACATTCAGGACATTGATTATGTATTGCAGAAGGCCATCATCATAGCGATATTGCCTACTCATACAATGGCTAAGATCCAGCCGTTGGATATGTCTGTCTTTGGGCCTTTTAAGAGTTTCTCCATCTCCTTCCTCTCATGTGGTCAGAATACCAACTCTGACTCTAGTTTTGGAGCTTACTCAGATTTCTCCTAGGGAACTATATCTTGGCAGCCTACTGATGATGGGCCCTCAACTTTGGGAATGACAACTACCCAGCTCTGATTCTACCTGCAGGAAGTCTTATAGCTCTTCAACAGAACTAGACCAGCCTATTACTTCCGAGTCTGTCCGATCCTACACTAACGCTCCTGGTCATCCTTAGGCAAGGGCCCAAAAAAAGTCAAGGTCTTTATACTGACTGAAAAAGAAGAATCTATTTCAAAATTCCGGGCCAAGGGCGAAAAAAAAAGGCTCAATAGAAGCAGCAAGATGTCAAGCAGAGAAAGCAAGCTATCACCGACAAAAATGGTTATAATCCTGTTCCCCTTAATGAGTCCTCGTATTTCTTAGACGGCATGAATGGCAATGCGGATGACTCTTACCCTTCAAAAAGAAAGGAACCAGAGATGAGGGACTTCCAATAGTTTTTTCCCCTAGCCCAGATAGGATAGCCTAATTTTTTTTTATTTTAATCTTCCGATTTCATAAATTAATTTATCCTAACCTACATTCAATCATTCATTTTATATTTCAGGTGAATAGCTTCGTTATTGTTTTACCCTACATTAGTAGCCCAATTTATTCTTAAGTGAATTATTTCATACTGGTGGAGATGGAGGAGGAAGATGTCTACAGCTCAGGAAATGCTGTTATGTATGGGGCTAAGATTTTGGCCATTAAGGAGGATGACCAGTTTGAGGAGTGAGGGGCAACACAAAGAGGTAGATCAACATAATCATAATACAAAAACCATTACCTCATTTCTGTATGAGATAGGACTAGCTCTGGAGCAGGTAAGGAACATAGTTTTTAAATTCTTTGACATTTGAGTGATTTTATTAGGCTTATTTTTGCAACTTATGTAGCCAACTCTTGGAAGGGCCAAAAACATAGCAAATGTCTGTCTCTGTTTATTAGACGTTATGCATCTTATTGCCAAGACAGGTTTACTGAAACTAGCCTATTTCTCTTCCAGGTTGACCCTATTCACGTAGCCTAGGCTTGACTACAAACTTCACTGGCTCTTCATCACAGTAGAGAAGTTATTGTCATCTTGTCAGGGCTGCACATGTACTTCTCCATTGCTTTATTAATCCTGAATAATATCATCCTTTCATGGCTGTTAGAATCCTGAAGAATCTCATCTTGCCAAGGAAGCCAGAACCCTGGAGAGTGTCATCCTGTCAGGGCTGCCAAAATCCTCAAAAATGTCATCTTGTCAAGGCTGCCAAAACCCTGAAGAATGTTATCCTGTCAGGGCTGCCAGAATTTATAAGAATGTCATCCTGTCAGGACTGCTAGAATTCTGAAGAAAGTCCTCCTGATAGGGCTGCCAGAATATAGGAAAATGTCATCCTGTCAGGGCAGCCAGAAACCTCAAGAATATCATCTAGTCAGGGCTGCTAGAATCCTGAAGAATGGCATCCTGTCAAGTCTGCTAGAATTCGGAAGAATATCTTCCTGTCAGGGTTGCTAAAATCCTGAAGAATGTCATCTTGGTAGGGCTGCCAGACTCCTGAAGAATGTCATCCTTTCAGGGCTGCCAGAATTCTGACGAATGTCATCCTGTCGGGGCTGCCAGAATCCTGAAGAATGTATTCCTGAATAAGCTTATAGAATCCTCGAGATTATCCTGACAGTGCTGCCAGAATCCTGGAGAATGTCATCCTGTCAGGGCTGCCAGAGCCCTAAAGATTCTAAACCTGGCAGAGCTGTCCAAATCCTGAAGAATATTGTTCTGTCAGTGCTGTCAGAATCTTGAAAAATGTCATCCTTTCAGGGCTCCCAGAACCCTCAAGCATCTCATCATGGGAGGGCTGTCAGAATCCTGAAGAATATCATTCTGTCAGGGCTGTCAGAAAATCGAAAAATAGCATCATGTCAGGTCTAGCAGGATCTTAAAGATATCTTCCAGGGCTGCATCATAAGGGCCAGATCCCCTTCAAGGCTGTGACAGCATATGTTAAGGTTTAATGATATCCATAGGGTTAAGGTATAAGTTTTCTACAAGCTAGTCCTAAGTTAAAGTAAAATGAAATTCCTTTTTCCCTACATATCACTATTTTTTTAAAAATATATATTGGGTTAAATAAATATCAGTTTGTATTTCATAATCTTATTTAACCTGGTTTTTTAGTTGAAGGATTTACATGGGTTCAAACTGAAGTGTCTGTGTAGTCCCCATACAAAGTACATTCTTGCCCATACAATTATTTTTCCTTTATCCATAAAAAAATATATCAACTTGAGTTTCTTGGGATCATACCAAACAGAATCATATCTTGGTCTTTATTTTCTTGATTATGTTTGTCCAATAAATCTAGACCTTAATTAAAAAAACTTTCCTCTGATAGTACTGAAGTGACACCACTTCTACCAAAATGTTTATGGAGACGAGCTAGTAAAATATCCACTGTAAAACTCCATTCGTTAGTTATGATCCTAGAGTGAAGTTTTTTCATTACAAAATGCAGCCAGAAGGTCAATCAATGAAGTTTTAAATGGTATTGATATTTTGACGTGTATTTAGAGGACCTTCTTTTGTTTTCAAACCTTAGTATGAACAATTACGAATTTTAGCTAAAGTAAGGTATTCAATGAGGAGTATGTAGAAGCTTTCCGTATATTGAAGGCTGTATTGCTTTAAGAGCCAATAATATTGTTACCTAATTTTAGCGAGGTATTTAATTTAGCGTTTAATGCTAATAACAGTGGCATAGGAAGAGTCTTGTTGCAAGAAGTGAAAGGGACGAAGCACTTTTATTATTGCAAGAAACTAAATAAAACTCACCAAAACTATTCAAATATATAAAAGGAATTGTTCAGGTTATGTTAAGCCTTAAAACACATTAAGATTTATATACATAATAGTCCTCTATTAACTTTGTATACAGATCATAATCTGTTAATTTATTTGGAGAGATTTAGGAATATGTATAAAAGTGTCATTCATTAGGGATTAGGATTACAAGATTATAAACAAAAGATAATTCTTATTAAATGAAAGATTGATGTCATAGCTGAGAGCCTTTCTAGAGATTTTTCAGAATAATAAAAGTCTTCGTTTTTTTTTCCCACATCAATGAATTAAGGGGTTTTCCATAACAAATGTTGTGTGAGTGGAGTGTGAAGGAAGAATAATTTCTTGATATTAGGTTGGAGCATGATGCAGAGTAGTTCCTCAGTTCAGTGATAAATCTTTGATTTTTTCTTGGCTAAACTTTAAGAAGAAAATATGTATAGTTTTCTCCATTTTTTTTTTGGGGGGGGGGACATATGCCATATTCAGATTCCTTATTATTGAAGAAATATATTATCAAAACAGGCAAAAAGCAAAATGAGATTCAAGTACCGTAGAGTTTGGCCAAAGCAGTCAACACCTCGCTGCTGTCAGCATTTTCCTAAAAAACCAAGTCTTGATGAACAAGGCTTGTCCCAAGATGTCGATTGTATCAGAATTTTTTTCTAGAAGCTTCAATGGCATGATCGAAATGGGCGTTCTTGAGGAAACCAATCAGCAGGAAGAATTGTAAAAAAGAAAAAACTCTTTGTATAGAAATGACGACCGACAAAATATTATCTCCAATATTCTGTTGCGAGTAAATAGACACGAATTGAAAAAAGCCTGCCCTTCCTGCTTGGACAAGAAGTAGCCAACACTGCCTGGAGCATGGCCTCAGTTCTACACTATCATTTAATTCTTGGATAACACTTCTGATGTTCCAACTTGATGCCATCCTTCCAAAATCCTGTTGCCTCTGAATAAAGAGGAATTGAAGAAGTCTGCCATTCCTGCTTGGACAAGAAGTATTCTGATGTCCCAACTTGATGCCATCCTTCCGTAATGGCTTTGAATCCAAAGACATTGTGCCAGTCTCAACAGAACTTCAACCACCTTTTTTCCAACGTTCTCAAGCCTGAAGCCTCTGTACCAATATCATCACAACAGCTGAAGAAATCTCTTCATATATTCTCAAGTATTATTCTACATTAAAGACTCGTCCTCTTTTCTATTATTTTGATTGATTTCATTTGGCAGTTAAAGTAACGTAATAAGTAATATTGATTTTCTTGATGAATAATAATACGAATGAAAGTGGGGATTTTTTGTATTTTTTTTCTATATCCATTCAAATGTTTCATAGTTTTTTGTTAGTTAATTTTAGTTTAAATATTAAAAGAAAGTAACGATATTATATTTACACCAAAGATTGCATATTTAATGGCTTTCCACTACTTAATATGTGGTTATATTGTATTCCTTTTCAGTTGAAGCATAAACATTCTGCGAGAAAGCTCTAAGCTCTGTAAAGTTATTCCAAATCCAATACAAATTGTTGTCCTTTAAAATATGATAGCTCTCCTGTCTCTCCAAATGAGCATGTCTACAATCATCATTAGACAAAGTTATGTGTTTCACTTGGTACCTTATGTTGTCTAGATTCTCATTCAAAGGATCAACAGTCTCAATGCTATTATTCCTTTGTAACTAATTCAAGTTGAAAAGATCTCTCAAATTCACATTCTAGTTAACATGAGATTGTATTTATATTTTACATAAGACATCGATATGCCATGAATGAATTCAATGTGTTTGGAGTCAAAGTTAAAGAGATGGAAATGATGAATGATAAGACCCTGTTATGCTGATCACTTCCAGTAGGATAGTCTCATGTTTGTTTTTCCTTTATATGGAGAGGTAGAAGTACTAGGAACATTAACTAATTGGCAGTACCATTTCCAATATAGATATATGCATGAACCATGGGTACTTTAGCAATTTATCCTAGGATTTATTGGAGGGTGTAGAGCCCTTTAACAGAACAGGTAACATTACCAGGAACTTTAATTAAATTACAGAAACAGGACAATCCTGGGCATCGTGGTTACATCCTTAATATGTATCTAGGTTTTATTGTTGGATTTTTAGAACCTATAACATCATCAGGAATATTATTTACAACTCGGTACCAAGACCATGTCCAATAGGCAATATCCATGATTACATCTAAACAGATTGCCAGAGTCTCTGAGTAGTTTTATTAGAATGTAACATCTAAGAGATCGT
>NC_090767.1:37565376-37567854 GCF_036898095.1 Palaemon carinicauda
TGTTGGCCCTATCAGGGATGTAGGCCATATTCAGTTCACAGAAGAGGGAGAACTGAATCCTTTCCCCGATCCTACTTTTCTCGCCTAAAGCGAGCTGCCCACTAAAAGGTAGGGTCCTTGGAGAATCTGCCCACTGAAGGAATATGTCTCCCTACGCCCATTAGGGTTTCTTAAGATCTATCTTTGTCGAACTTCAGACTTCAAGGAAGGACAGCTCTTCCGAGCCGAAACCTTAGGATCAAACTCTATCCTTAAAATAACTGAGAGCAATGCTTACCTACTTATTCGCAGAGCAGATCCTGACAGCTCACCCGCTGTTTAGGATCCTAAGAAAATTTTTTCTTCACGGAACTTCTTCCGTCACTATATGAAGCAAGTACATAAAATAAGACATGTTGTGGTGACGGCGGGTAGTTTTAAAAAACCCGTCGTCTAAGCCTGCGACGAACAGTGAACTGCTTTGGGACTTTTCAGTGCATCGGGTGTATGGGTACATTTACCCTCGAGTGCAAATCCCGACGATGATTAACACACTGTTTCACATAGGTGCATATCTGACCGATAACACCAGTGGCGACTGAACGTTGCGTCACTGTGTTCATGCATTCTCAAAATCTGTTCAAGTCAGTCCGATTTGGTTTCATATCTCCATTCAGTGGCCTCATTTCAATGAAATTACATATATTTCCGACAGGAGAAAATATGGACCCTGATGTGTTTTCAATGCCGGATCAGATTCATTCCTGATTGTAACTACAATTGATAATCTAGTTACAAGGTAAAATACTAAATGTATTTGCGTCTTATTGCTGCTATCTATGCTATAGACAAATAAAGTATACTAGAGTTTTAATTAAGCCCTAGAAGGGCCCAACTTGAAATCAGAGTACAGATTTCCAAGGGATGAAAAAGGTAATCTCTAGGATTTACCGTCCGTCCCTCTGTAGATACAAACTTTGAATCCTTATAGTAGAATTCGACACTTTCCCTGCAGGGGCCAGGAAGCCCTAAGCTAGTTCCAAGTTTAGTGGATATGAAAAATAACGGTAATGACATATATAAAGGTCTAGGAGACCATATAATGAACTCATTCAAAGTGAAGGCACTTATAGTACTTTCAAGTAATTCTCTGGTAAACCTCCATCACGACGACATGGCTGAGCCCAAAAAACAGATTTTCAGCAAAGCGGAAAATCTATTTTTGGGTGATATGGCCATGTCGTCCTGATGGACCCTCCTTTCTTCCCAAAACGAAAGACCCCACCCGAAACTACTCTATCCGCGGCTATCCATGTTCAAATGCAAAAGGGAATAATACGCCGTAGTAGTACTGAGAGGGGATCCACCGGGTAACCTTGATAACAGCTCCCCTTCATTTCCGCCACTCTTCCCCTCAAAGCGTAAAATCTATTCTGGGTGAAGATTGTCATGTGTCGTACCCAGAAATACGTCCCCTGATATTATGCGATATCCTTAAAAGTTATATTAAGGATACTCGCGTCAGGAGTTAGAATTCTGGAAATCTGTGGTTAATTCTGTGCGTGTATCACTATAGCCTAATATCCCTTAGAAAGCTACCATCAAGACAACATGGCCATATAACCCAAAAATAGATTTCTCGCCTGGCTCAAAATCCATTTTTTGCAGCAAAATTTAGCAGGCTTTTTATTAAATTGTGCATCCTTTATGCATTTTAAATTCTTCAATCAGTCTGTTGTTTAAAAGAATAATTGCATAAATGTAAAAAAATTATATAAGAAAGAATTGATTTTTACAGCTGTATAATAATTATCTGTAAATTACATTATTATGAAATACAATTGGGAATCAAGAGAACTTGTATTTATCACTATTTTGTTAATAATATATAAAAAGTGTGAGAGTGATTGAAGAACAAAAATTAACACACAAGTAAATTCAGAATCTGCTTACAATTTTTTTTTACAATTTTAAGATGAAATATCTTATTCACTATTAATAACCCAACCACGTTTTGCTATTCTTCAAAACTGATTGACTGGTTATCAATATCAACTTATATATTTAAACAATCATCTATTAAAATGGCATTTTCCAAATTTCTGTAAATGTTTATTTTTAAGCAAGTAATGCATTGCAAATGCACACAGCACACTTTAGCTCTGACTACATTAGTCCATATTTGGTGTTCTCAATTTGCGTAGGACACACTGATATAATGATATGACTCTAGTTCTGCTATTCACCCCCTGATATTTTTTATGTCAGCTCTTACAATGGTTTTACTAACCATGTATAGCATTTGAGAATACTTATTAACTATAATACCATAATATTGGAATCTAAATATCAGATACTCACAGTTATTGGGGAGAAAAAATTTAATAACTGTTGTTTTGATAATGCTTGCTACAGAATCTTGTGTCACTGCGCCTTCCTCTGCCGCAGGACATAACGGGGAAATATAGTCATCCGCATAACAAAATTGTCCAATAGTAT
>NC_090767.1:37568354-37573354 GCF_036898095.1 Palaemon carinicauda
TGTAGTTGCCGGCCGGCAGCCATTGCCGGACGACATTGGCTGTTGCCGGCGGCAGTTGCTGCCGGCCGGCACATGCATTTGAACCAGAGTGCTGCCGCCCTATAGCTGTTAAGTAGTATACTTTAAAGCTAGTTATGGTGTGTGCCGGCCGGCACGCATCCCCCTATACTGTACTAGTATTCTTCAGTATAACATATACAGTAAGAAGAAAACTATGGTAAGGGTTTTGGTACAGCACTGTGTGTTCTAACACTATTGTGTTTTCTTGCACATCCCTTTGATGTTGCCCTACAGATAGGAAAGTGAGTTCTTTCCTGTCTATTATCCAGGATTTTAAAATCATTGCTTAGGTGTGAGCTCCACCTGTTTCCTCTGGAAACCTTGCATTGGTTACTCTAGAAGAGATTAACCATTTGATTTTATTATCTGGAAGGCTGCAACAATGGGTTGTGAGGGAAACACAAGTGTGTGTCTTTCCTTTCTGAATTGTTATGCTATACTATGCATATCCAGTGATACATAGTTCACTTGATACTCATGGAAATTTCTTCTCTTTACAGAAGGACACTCCGAAGTGCGGAAGTGCTTTCTGCAACGTCCGCAGCAAGAACCTCTGCGGACATGAGTTTTGTAGGAGACACGCAGCATACGCTGTCTCCAAGGATGATCTCCGGTATTGGGACCCTCAGGTATGTACTGTGTGCACTAACCTGATTACTGAGACCTTTGATTCCCCTAGGACGGAGGAATCAAGGGATATAGCTAGGAAGAAGCTTCGTACCTGGGTAAGGGGCTTTCAAAAGAACACTTCTGGCCCTTATCTTCCAAGTGAGAAGATGAGGGCGTATCTTTTCCCTAAGGCATCAGCTGATGCAGTGATTCCCCAGCCTCAGGAGGAGATCCCCTAAGTTCAGATCCAGGTGGATGCTGTAGTCGCGGTCGCGATGCAAGACATCCAGTTAGATGACAGGATGTCTGATGTGGACGAGTGTCTGGAGGAAGACCTCCTGGCAGAAGTCCAGGATGAAGTTCAAGCCCCAGACGTTGTAGAGGTAGACGTCGACGAGGTGTCGGCTACTCCAGTTCAGATTCCGGAGCCTATTCCCTCAACATTGGCCGGTCTCCCAGTAGAGCTGGGACAGGCCCTCTCTTCTATTGTTGGAATGATCCAACAAATGCAGAAGGAGAATCAGGAGAAGGCGGCTGCAATGGAACTGCGAATGCAGTGCCTTGCAGAATCACATGGGCCCCAGAAAAAGCTCAATGTGAAAGACCTTCCCTTGTGCTCAGATGCTAACCCATGGAGGTATGCTGAGCACATGCCGATGACGACTGGAAAGATCGTCATCTCGGATAAGCTGGGCTCAGTTCCCCTTGAGGAGGTGGAATTCTGGCCCAGCAAGGCATCATATCCGGACTGTTATGTCCGGCTGAGGAAGGAACCAGCTTCAAAGGAGGAGACAGAGCCGAAGGAGGTCATAGTGATGGACCATGCTAAGGCTCAAGCTCTACTTTCATCCTCGATGAAAGAGAGGGGCTTCTCTAACTCAAAGGTAGCCGCATTGAACAGGAAGCTCCCTTCCTTTGTGTCCTCGCCTACTAGAGCCTTCCCCTTTTTACAGAAAGGGTTTCTGGCTGTACTAAAAGCAGTCGAGGCCGGCAAGCCTTGCCCCTCCCTAGAGGAGTGTAAACCCTTGTCGCTGGCCCTGCCTATGGACCACAAAGACTGGAAGGACGTCCATCTTACGTTCTCAGTTGGAAAGTTGGAGGCTGATATTGCCCGACGTCAGTTCGGCGAGGACCTCCCTAAGCTGTCTGACTTTCTTTTGCGAAGAGAGTTCGTTACAAAAGAAAGACTGACAGCCTCAATGTCTCTTCAGACTACTCTTGAGACGATGGCAAGTGACCCCAAGGTCCATGAAATGTTCATGGTAGTGGCCAAGACTCTTCTGGCCACAGTGACAAAGGACCTTTATGGCTTCGTCAAGGCAAGGAGAGCTTGTAGGGAGTTCGTGTTTACCTCGGCTACGGTGAGGCACGAGCCAAGGAAACTAATCTCCTCCAACATTTGGGGAAAAGACCTTTTCCCTACCGACTTGGTCAAAGAAGTTGTTGATAAGGCCGCCTTGGAGAATAGAAACCTTCTCCAGAAGTGGGACCTGTCTATCAAAAGAAAGTCTTCCCCGGATGAGGGTCCTCAACCAAAGAGGAAGACTATGAGGACTAGGCTACCGTCTCGGCCAGCCAAGCCTGTTAGACAGCAACAGCAACTGGAATTGCCATTGCCCCCAGTACCCCAGGTCGTGGCACAAACCCCGACCACTTTTCAGTGGGTACCCCAGGCCGTGTCGACACAGTCCACGGCATTCACCCCCAGCTTTCGAAGGGCAGTCTACTTCCTTTCGAGCAAAGCCTAGAGGAGCAGCCAGAGGCTCGTCTAGACGCCCCTCAAGGGGAAGGGGATTCAGGGGTGGTCGTGGTCAGGAAGGCAAGACCTAAGGACGGCAGTCCAAGTGAGGTGATACGGTAGGAGGGAGACTTCTGAAATTTCGGGATCGGTGGACCTTCGATCCCTGGGCCCACAGCCTACTCAAGAATGGACTGGGCGGGAGCTGGTACAGCACTCCACCCCCGTGCCTTCGGTTTTTCCAACACTCCACCCCCGTTCTGGAGGAGTACGTTCAAGAACTGCTGGAGAAAAAAGGTGATCCGAAGGGTGAAGCCCATCAATTTCTAAGGGAGGCTGTTTTGTGTTCCCAAGAAAGACTCGGAAAAGCTCAGAGTCATTCTGGACTTGTCGCCACTCAACAAGTTCATAGTGAATTGCAAATTCAAAATGCTCACACTGCAACACATAAGGACCTTACTGCCCAAGAGGGCATATTCCGTCTCTATAGACTTGTCAGACGCCTATTGGCACATTCCAATTAGCCATCGACTCTCCCCCTACCTAGGGTTCAGGCTACAACGAAGACTATACGCCTTCGGAGCCATGCCATTCGGGCTAAACATAGCCCCAAGGATTTTTATGAAGCTTACGAGCGTAGCTCACAAACAATTACGCCTAAAGGGAATTCAGGTAGTAGCCTACCTGAACGACTGGTTGGTGTGGGCAGCATCCAAGACAGAATGCTTGCAAGCTTCCAGTCAAGTGATCCAGTTCCTAGAGTACCTAGGCTACAAGATCAACAGAAAAAAGTCTCGACTTTCTCCATCTCAAAAGTTCCAGTGGCTGGGAATCCACTGGGACCTTTTGTCACACCACCGTTTCTCCATCCCGGCGAAGAAAAGGAAGGAGATAGGTGGTTCTGTCAAGAGACTTCTAGATTCCGAAAGGATATCAAGACGCGAGCAGGAGAGGGTACTGCGCTCTCTCCAGTTTGCTTCGGTGACAGACCAAGTGCTAAGAGCACAGCTAAAGGATGCAATCGGAGTTTGGAGAAGTTATGCATCAAATGCGCGAAGAGATCTGAGAAGACCAGCCGCTTCGGCTAAGTCCTCTTCTCAGGCCTTGGTCCCAAGCCAGACATCTAAAGAAGTCGGTTCTTCTTCAGCCACCTCCCCCGTCGGTGACGATTCACTCAGACGCCTCGAAGGAGGGATGGGGAGGTCACTCTCATCGGAAAAAAGTCCACGGGACTTGGTCCAAGCTATTCAAGACCTTTCACAAAAACTTTCTAGAAGCTAGGGAAGTGCTCCTTACCTTAAAGAAAGTCTCCCCGCGTCACTTGATCCACATAAGGTTGGTGATGGACAGCGAGGTAATTGTGAGATACTTGAATCGACAAGGATCGAGGTCACCACCTCTCAACCAGGTGATGTTGGCCATCTTCCGATTGGCGGAAAAGAAGAAATGGTACCTGTCGGCAGTTCACCTTCAAGGAATCCGCAATGTGACAGCGGACGCTCTATCCAGGTTCACACCGATAGAGTCGGAATGGTCCTTAGACGCAGGATCATTCTCCTTCATTCTGAATCAGTCCCAGAACTGCAGATAGACCTCTTTGCGACGAAAGACAACAAGAAGTGGCCCTTGTACGTGCCCCGTACGAGGACCCCTTAGCGGAAGCAGTGGACGCGATGTCCCTCGACTGGAACAGATGGTCCAAGATTTATCTGTTCCCTCTTCACAACCTTCTGTTGAGGGTCCTCAACAAACTGAGATCCTTCAAGGGGTAGCGGCAATAGTGGCCCACAAGTGGCCGAACAGCGTGTGGTTCCTCCTGGCATTGGAACTGTAGCTGAAGTTTGTACCGCTACCAGATCCAGTTCTGACCCAGCGAGTCCAGAAGTCAACTGTCTGCGCTTCATTACAGAAAACCCGGACCCTGCAGCTCATGATTTTCTCTCCCTAGCGGTGAGAAAGCGTTTCGGGATTTCGAAAGCCAGCATAGACTTCCTTGAGGAATATAAGTGCAAATCTACTAGAAGGCAATATGAGTCATCTTGGAGAAAATGGGTGGCCTTTTGTCAAGGCGAAGAATCCGTAGGAGATCTTGACAGACTTCTGCTTATCTTTCTTCTCCACCTCCATGGTCAAGGATTGGCAGCTAACACGATTTCAGCGTGTAAGTCTGCTTTGACAAGACCCATTCTATATGCCTTCCAGGTCGACTTAGGTAACTAGATCTTTAATAAAGTCCCAAAAGCCTGTGCTAGGCTCAGACCTTCAGCACCTCCAAAGCCCATTTCATGGTCTTTAGACAAGTTCTTCATTTCGCTTCTCTGTTGAGCAATGAAGAGTGTGCGTTAAAGGATTTGACACAAAAAGTTATTTTCCTATTTTGCACTCGCGTCCGGGGCCAGGGTTAGTGAGATTGTAGCCTCTCGAGAGAGGCAGGTTGTGTTCAGTTCCTGGTTGGGGGAGAACTGAACCTGTTTCCGGATCCTACGTTTCTCGCCAAGAATGAGTTACCCACCAACAGGTGGGGTCCCTGGAGAATCTGCCCTCTGAAAGAAGATGCATCTATATGTCCAGTAGAATGCCTAAAGGTCTATCT
>NC_090767.1:37580854-37583354 GCF_036898095.1 Palaemon carinicauda
TACATATTATTTTTGTTATAGTTCTTGTTATAAATATGATGTCTCTTTTTTATTTCCATTAATTTTTATGTTTTCTGGAGACATTGAGCAGAATCCGTGACCAGTACGTCCTAGATTCCGTCAATGTCGTCATCTGTATATTATTATTCGTAGTCTTCATGCAAATATTCAAGACCTTACAGTTGCGTTTAGACAATATGATATTCTTTTGTGCTCAGAAACTTTGTTTCCTAATATGAGACACTCATCTGAGCTACTTATAACTGGTTTTAAGAAGCCAATAATGTTGAAACGTGATGCCATCCCTAGGGCCAGGGGAATGGCGGTGTATATTAGGACTGAGTCTCCTGCTTCTCATAAGTCCTGCTATCAATGTAAATGTCATGAGATTCAGGTAATAAAAATTTGTGGCAGGCATTACAACTTTTATTTGTGTTCGATCTACCGGAATCCAGACATGGATGAATCTATCTTCGATTGTCTTCCTACCATTATGGCTAGGATACAAAATGATAGAAAGGCTTCTTTTGTCACTGTTGGTGATTTCAATGCTCACCATAGGGAATGGTTTAGTTCTATCTCTCCTACCGATCGTCATGGTTTAAGAGCTTTAGACTTTGCCTGTAAATATGGCTGTGAGCAAATCATGAATGAAACTATGCACAGGTACGGTAATTGCTTGGACCTTGTATGCAATGAGTCCCCTCGTGTTATAACTAGTTATGTTGGTTCTCCAGTCGGGACATCTGATCATGCATTGATTTCATTCGTAGTGGAGACTGAGCAGCCTGTCCCTGATGTATCATACTCTTGTAAAATTTATATGAAATCCCATGCAGAATGAAATAGGATTTCGTATGATCTTTTGTGCTTGTAATGGTCACAATTATATTGTAGTGTAGATCCTGTATATCCTTTGAATGTGAATCTAGTCAACATAATTGATAGGTGTATCCCTGAGTGAAGGACAAACTATGTTTCAATGATGATTGTAGACATGCTTATTTGGAAAAGCAGGAGGCCTATCCTCTTTGGAAATTTAATGGATAAGATTTGACCTGGAATAACAAAACTCAGCTTCAAGCTTTTGCTCTGAGGCTTTATGACTCAACTGAAAAAGGAATACAATTTAACCATAAAAGAAACCCTTTCTGGTACAACCTAGGAACATAAATGTGGGTGTACCCTTAAATGTGCACTCTTTGGTGTTGATACAACAGTTCCTCTTTCACTTAAACTAGAGGGCTCTGTCACTCACTGTCCAAAGGAAAGGGCAACATTTTTGGCTGATGTTTTTGACAGTAAACAGAGTAATGAATCTTGAACTTCCTCATCCCTGTTTTCCTAAGGCTACACTAACAAGTTTAGCTTTTCGATCTCATGAAATTGAACCTCTGTGGTGACCTTCATGCTTATGGAGGTGTGGACCCAAATGGTATTTTTCCTTTGTTTTTTATAAAGACAGCAGATTTCTTAGCTCCAAAGTTATCTGTTATTTTGCCCAAGTTAGCAAGAAGAGGAGCTTTTAGCACTAGTTGGAGAATTGGTAATGTTACTACTCTATGTAAATGTGTTTGTGGTAGCTCAAGTCCCACTGATTACCGCCCAAATTTCCATAACTCCCATATTATCTAAAGTTTTTGAGCGCCTTCCGGCAAAACGTCTTAATAGGTTTGCTGAAGGTAATCATCTACTCCCTAGTTTGCAATTTGGTTTTCGTAAAGGCCTTGGAGCATGTGATGCCCTTCTTACAATCTCCAATGCTGTACAGAAATCCCTTGGTTGTGGTCAGGAAGTTCGTATGATTGGCTTGATTTTAGTGCTGCCTTTGACCGTGTTAATCACGAGGCCCTTTTTTCAAACTCCAACAGTTGGGAGTGGGTGGGTCGTTTCTTAGCATTATTATTGATTTTTCAAGTAATAGATCTCAAAGAGTTGTTGTTGATGGGAACCATAATGAGTATAAGAATGTGATATCCGGTGTTCCACAGGGTAGTGTTCTTGGCCAATTACTTTTCATACTATATACACATAATATGATGTCTAGCCTAGAAAACAAGCTTATTGGATATGCAGATGATGCTACTCTATTTGCATCAATTCCATCCGCTGAATTTAGATCTGGGGTTGGTGAATCCCTTAATATAGATTTAGCTAAAATTAGTGCATGGTAAAAATTATGTGGTATGGAGATGAATCCTAATAAAACTCAAAGTATGATTGCAAGTAGTTAAGGATGGTGGCTCCTCAAAATCCGGATCTCAGTATTGTTAATGATTCTTTAAATTTGTATGACTTTCAAAATTCTAGGTGTAATTCTCGACAGCAAATCTACCTTCGAGAAACACATTAGGTCTGTGTCTTCTTCAGTTGCACAAAAAATTGGCTTATTGGGAAAGTCTTTCAAGATTTTTGGTGATCAATCTATTATGAAGAAGTGTTTTAATTCTTTCATTCTACCGCGTTTTGAGTATTGTTCTCCTGTCTGGTCTTCAGCTGC
>NC_090767.1:37585854-37595854 GCF_036898095.1 Palaemon carinicauda
CCATTGACATTACAAAATTCTTTAAACTCTTGTGAGGTAAATTGTGGACCATTATTTGTAACAATTCTTTCTGGAATACCGTGCGTTGAAAAAATTTGCATTAACTCTTTTATTGTGGCGTAAGACGTTGTTGTCTTCATTGGGATAATTTCTGGCCACTTACTGTAAGCATCTACTACTATCAAAAAAGAGTAATTTAAAAAAGGACCTGCAAAATCTATATGCATTCTTTGCCATGGATACCTGGGTAATTCCCACGGGTGCATTCTAGCAAATTGAGGATTGTTCTGTTGCATAACACAATTCATACAATTCTTTATATAAGATTCCACATCTTTATCTACACCTGGCCACCATACAAAAGTTCTCGCAATTGACTTTGATCTTACAATACCTTGGTGATCAGCATGTATTTCAGACAAAACCTTAGAGACTGTTATGTTTCAAAACTAAAATTGCCTTTGCGTTCTTTACTGTACCTATTTTATCTTCAAATACGTCTTGAAACTGATATGATATTATCCATAGATATTTAATTTTTGTGTTCATCTTGTCTACCTGTAACCTTCAAAATATTAGGCCAATCTAACTTCAAATACTGCAGCCAATCTAAACCAAGCAAAGTTTGTCCATTACCTTTTACTACTGTTAAAGGCATTCTCTCTAATTTCTGTTCTTTGTACTGTACTTCTACATTCGAAGCACCTATCACCTGAATATTAAAACCATTATAACCTTTCAAAACTCTATTTGTACCTTCTAACAACAAATTAGGAATGCTTTTAGCCATTTTCTCAGACATAATTGATACATCGGCTGCTGTGTCAACTTGCATCAAAATTGGTTTACCATTGATGATTACTTCTACCATGATATGTTTCTTTGCACCTTTGTTGACTGAGTTTATGTGAAACGCAAAATCAGTTTCTGAACTAACCTGATTATCAAGAACATTTTCCTCATTATTCTCTTGACCCATAGTATCAACTGTAGCATTTATTTTCTTTGCGTACTGTTTAGGGAATCTACAAGCAGTTGCAAAATGACCCAGCTTTCTGCAATTCTGGCATGTCTGTCCAGTAGCAGGGCATTTCTTTGCTTCGTATGCAAGATGATCAGTTTTACCACACCTAAAACACTTGGGTTTTTCCTGTTGTTTCTGTGTATAAGCCTGATTCTGATATTTATGAACATTAGTGTTAGGCATTTTTCTATGACTAGGCTTTGTCATATTCCTTCTCTGATTCTCATTGGTTTTCCACTTAGAACCTACTGTATTGATTTTAGAATTTTCCATTCTATTGCTTGTAGAACTACCTATTATGTTACTTTGCCTATTTGATGTTTCTAAAGCTCTGCCTGTTATCAATATCTTTTCTAATGTTAAATCTTTATCTTGTAATAATTTCTTTCTTAGCTCTTGTGATGTGCAATGTGCAATCACTTGATCTATGATAAAATTTTCTAACTCTAGAAATTCACATGAAACGGCTAAATTCTTTAGTCTAGTCACAAATGCATCTAAACTTTAATTTCCTTTCTGATAAGACTGCGCTGAAAACTGGTATCTTTCAAAAAAGTTATTGACCTGAGGAGCAAAATATGTGGTAAGAGCCTTAATTGCAGCTTCACTTGTGTCATCTGTAGGCTGCAAAGTCTTAAACACTTCCCGAACTTCCCTACCTGCTGTATGAAGTAATAATGCCTTCTTTTGGGCATCCTTCATGTTCCCTAATGCTTCTAAATAAATCTTAAATTCCTCACACCACTGTTGACATCGTGTTACAACAGAATTGGGTTCAGCGGTGATGCTGAAACGTTCGGGGTGTGCTATATCAAAAGGCATTTTGAGTCTTACCTTAATACCTACAGTAGGTTAAGCTACTGTTCTGCAGTCACAAGTTTACTTCCTACCTGTTTTGTAGCCTACCCAACTTTAAATTTCACCCTTTCTTGTTTTGTTTATTTGATGAAATTCCTGTTCTGCTGCTTGTACAATCTTCATTGGGCGATTTTCCTCTTGTCCCTTCATGTACATAAGGACCTTCTCTTGTGCTGGCCGTCCTTCTACATAAGGCCCAATGTTTCTTCTGCGTGTTTTCGTCCTCCTGGGCGGCGCCAATTGTTGAGTATGACTTTGGTAGGAAGTTCTATTAACCACAATAATTACCTGGAACATAGATGAAGAATTGTTAGTAATTATTCCTCAGCTGATCCCATCTTTTGTCGTCAATTTTTCTTGGTGGGATTTAATAAGACGTTGGTATTCTTAAAATACACGTTTAATGATATATGTGACTACATGGCTCTTTGACAGCTGACTCCTAAGTGTGTGTGGAGCGTCATACACAATCTGACAAAACCAAAACATTTCTAAACAAAAGAGCATCGCTCTGAAAAGACTTAAATCCTACTCCAGTACAAAACTATAAAGAATTACATCCTATCTCTGAGGTAATCAACAAATGTTTGAATCCTAATACCAAAACAAATCATTACACTTATGTACAAAGCATAACATGTTTTATTCATGCAATATGATGCAATGTTGCGCAATACCTGCAACACTGGAAATAGTATAGTACATTATTACAATAATACATAACACCTCTCCTTCCTGTTTCGAGTCAGTATCTGACATCATCAACGGCGCCATCTTATTCCTTTCAGCGTAGCTCAATCGCTTTGTGATTCCCTTGTGTTCTCTCGCAATTTTGGATTATATTCAACGCTATGATGCTTTCTCTAGCCTCTTCTGCCTCTGAAAATTTGAGTATTATCTTTATTATGTATAAATGTAAGCTTTTGTCTGTTTTGAATTAAATCAAAGTGATATTAACGTAAACAAGAGCTGTTCCCTACAGGAGGCATCATGGATGCTGTCGCTCGCTATGCATGTGTCATTTAGCAATGTTCCCGGTCCTAATCCTTTAATAAATTTAGCTATTTAGCCTTCCTACTGGAATCCTTTATATTACGACGTTAGTATTTATCAGTTTCGGCGATTTAGGTAACCGATCCTCGCTTACGCTAGGCTTAGTAGCCTAAGCTTTTTGCTTTCAGTACTTTCATGCATGAAATAAGAGTTTTCCTAGTGTGATAATTTTATTGAAGCTATAGGGATATTTTATACATATAAGATATTGTTGAATATTTCCCCTTCCAAGATTGTATACAAGAGAGTTTCGGTGATTGAGGTAATCGATTCTCACCTAGGCTAGTAGCCTAAGGGGCTTTAGTATATTTTCACACACTCCCCGATTGTTCTTTTGTCTCTAGAGATCTAAGATCAATTCCTCTTTTCCCTCTGATTTAGTCTAGTCTTAACCCATTTGAGTTTCAACTGAATAGTATTCAGGTAAAACTTTCTGGGTTGGTTCTGTCTTGATCCTGCAGCCAGAGTGTCTGATTTAGGCTCAATCAGAACATCAGAGTACTTTGTCTGGGGTCTGCAGCTGACTGGCAGAGCGAATTGGATTTCTTTGCTAAGTTAGGCTGCAGATATAGGAGGCTAGACCTCCCTTGGCCACATCTGAAGGTTTCTGTACGAGATGATTCCTTCTTTATGTGGTTTAGCAGACAAGTCCTAAGCTGTTTTATTCTTAAGCTGGAGAATGAGATTTTCCATTGATTGGGGAATAATAGCACCAAACTTCGTTCTTGTATTACTGGAGATTGCAAGTGCTGCTAACCTGCCTGTTATTTTGGACGACCCTAGGCTAGGATGAGCTTTCTTAGCCATTGGGGTTTAGTGCCATACTGGAACAGAGTTTGTAAGACCCTTACTACTCCCCATCTGTCCTTTAGTGTTGGCCTAGCCATCACAAACTCTTGGCCATCGTTCTACATTCGACACTAGTGTAGGTTAGGAAGTAGGACTGGCCTAGACTTCTGCCGGCCGGCACATTCCTGCCGGCCGCCTATTTTCTGTTGAGTGAACTTCAGACCTCCCTTGGTCTACCATCCACATAGTTGCTGGTAGAGCCCGGAACGTTGTGGATGAATGGAAGCTTGAATGTTACATTCTCCCCTTCCAATTGTTCACTCTTTCTGGATGGAAGGCAGTAGGACAGTGCTGGCTACAGACTTATATCCATGCTGTTATCTCTTGTCAGTGTTAGTACCTTATAGTCCTGACTGCCGGCTTAGTGACCGGCAGCCGGGTGGATGGTGGTTTTCTGGTTTCAAATATCTGCCGGCCGGCACAGGTTGTTACCTGCCTCGGCTGGCCGGCAGTTGGCTGCACACCTTCAGCTCTGCCGGCCACTACGATTAGTGGCCACCAGCCGGGATGCAGTTGGCTGCACACCTTCAGCTCTGCCGGCCACTACGATTAGTGGCCACCAGCCGGGATGCAGATGGCTGCACACCTTCAGCTCTGCCGACCACTACGATTAGTGGCCACCAGCCGGGATGCAGTTGGCTGCACACCTTCAGCTCTGCCGGTCACTACGATTAGTGGCCGCCAGCCAGGATGCAGTCGGCTGCCAGCATATATTTTATGAACTGCCGGCCTTTTAATTCAAGGGTAGTATACCTTTGAACTAAATCCAGGGCACGGCAGTATATAATATACAATAGCCAGTATTTTGCAGTATAGTATATAGTGAAAGTAGGAAACTACTGTACAGAGTATACTGTAACACTAAGATTCTTCCAACATACATTGTGTTGTCATGTACAGCCTATTGTGAGACTACTCACCCTAAAGAAAGTAAGTTCTTTCTTTAAATTAATTTTGAAAAATCCCTTGTATTAAAACTTCTGATTACTAGTGTGAGTTACACTGGAGTATCCTTATAGGATAAAACTTTTAAAGGTTTTTTTAGAATTAGAATTAACCTTAGTTTTAATATATGGGAATGTCACAGCAATTGGCTGCGCAGGAAATGCAAGTATGTGTCTTTCCTTCTTTCCTTCTAGCTTAACTATCTTAAGCTATGGAACAATAACAATAATAAGTTTTAGACTTAATCTTGTGATAAGTTTTCACTGGATACTCATTAGATTCTCTTCTCTTTACAGGAGGATCATCCGAAGTGCGGGAGTATGTTTTGCAACGTCCGCAGCAAGAACTTCTGCGGACATGAGTTGTGCAGTCGGCACGCACCCTGTGCAAGCTC
Organism: Palaemon carinicauda; assembly: GCF_036898095.1. Taxonomy (NCBI): domain Eukaryota; kingdom Metazoa; phylum Arthropoda; class Malacostraca; order Decapoda; family Palaemonidae; genus Palaemon; species Palaemon carinicauda. The sequence goes on from NC_090767.1 coordinate 37,590,978, forward strand.
TAAACACTATCTTAGGTATTGTGACCCTCAGGTATGTACTATTTGCACTAACCTGATTACGAAGGCTTTTGACTTCCCTAAGTCGGCGGAGTCAAGGGATGCAGCTAGGGAAAATCTGTGAAATTTGGAACGGGGTTTTCAGAAGAACACCACGGGGCCTTATCTTCCAAGTGAGAAGATGCGGAGTTATCTTTTTCCCAGGGCATCTGAGGTTGCAGTGATTCCACAGCCTCACGCAGATATCCCCTTAGTCCAGATTCCGGTAGATGCGGAAGTCTCGGACGTTATACAGGACATCCAACTGGATGATAGGATGTCTGAAGTGTCAGAGTACATGGAGGAGGACCTTCTCGTGGAAGGTCAGAAGGAGGAGCAGACCCAAGCTCCTGAAACTGAAGAGGAAGAGGTTGACGCGGTGTCAGTCTCATCGGTGCCGGCCCGGGACCGGTCCCCTCGACTTCATCTGCTATCCCAGAGGAACTGGGAAGGACTCTTTCTTCTATTGTTGAAATGAATCAACAAATGCAGAAGAAAAATTATGAAAAGGAGGCTGCGATGAAGTTGGAGATGTGCAGACTCGCAGCATCACGCGGGCCCCAGAAGAAGCTCAGCGCGAAGGATCTCCCCTTGTGTTCAGATGCAAACCATTGGAGATATGCTGAACACATGCCGATGACAACTGGAAATATTGTCATTTCAAAGAAGCTGGAATCAATTCCCCTTGAACAGGTGGAATTTTGGCCTAGCAAGGAGTCTTACCCGGAATGTTATGTCCGTCTCAGGAAGGAGCCAGCCTCAAAGGAGAAAACGGAACCAAAGGAGGTCATATTCTTTGACCACAGTAAAGCTCAGGCTTCACTCACCACTTCTATGAAAGAGAGGGGCTTCTCCAACTTAAAAGTGCCTGTGTTGAGTAAAAAGCACCCCTCCTTTGTGGCCTCTCCAAATAGAGCCTTCCCTTTTTTGGAGAAAGGGTACAAGGCAGCCTTAAAGGCAGTCGAGGCAGGGAAGCCATGCCCGTCTTTGGACGAGTGCAAGCCTTTATCCCTGACCTTGCCTATGGACCAAAAAGACTGGAAGGACGTACACCTAACCTTGTCAGTCAGGAAGTTGGAAGCGGATATTGCGGGATGTCAGTTCGGTGAGGACCTTCCAAAGTTGTCTGAGTTTCTCTTGCGTAGGGAGCATGAGACGAAAGAAAGAATTGCGGCATCTATGTCCCTTCAGACGACTCTAGAAATGATGGCAAGCGACCCCAGGAACCAGGAGATGTTTATGGTAGTGGTCAAAACCCATTTGGCCACTGTGACCAAAGATCTCTATAGTTTCATTAAAGCTAGGAGAGCTTGTAGAGAGTTCGTGTTCGCCTCGGCTGCGGTGAGACATGAACCAAGGAAACTGATCTCACCCAATATTTGGGGTAAAGACCTCTTTCCAAGTGATGTGGTCAAGGAAGTAGTAGACAAGGCTGCCACGGAGAATGGGAACCTTCTCCAGAAGTGGGGCCTGTCTCTCAAGAGAAAGTCTTCCCCAGATGAAGGTCCCAGCCAAAGAGGAAGACGAAGAAGCCTAGGCTACCCTCTTGGCCGGCCAAGCCCTACAGACAGCAACAACAACAACAACTTCCTACGACCGCGGTGCCTCAGGTGGTGGCACAACCGCCTACAACGTACCAGTTGGTACCTCAACCAGTAGCGACTCAGTCGCCTGCCTTCAACCCAGCGTTCGAAAGGCAGTCAACGACCTTTCGTGCGAGACCTGGAGGAGCAGCCAGAGGTTCCTCTAGACGCCCCTCAAGAGGAAGGGGTTTCAGAGAAGGACGTGATCAAGGAGGCTAGGCCTCAGGTTCACAACAGAAGTGTGATGCTTCCGGTAGGAGGGAGACTGCAGTTATTTTGGGATCGCTGGACCTTCGATCCCTGGGCCCACAGCCTAATCAAGAATGGACTGGGTTGGAGCTGGAACAGAGCTCCACCCCTATTCCCACAATTCTTCCAATACTCCAACCCCGTCCTGGAAGAATATGTACGGGAACTCTTGGAGAAAAGAGTAATTCGGAGAGTAAAGTCCATCAGGTTCCAAGGAGGGCTGTTTTATGTTCCAAAGAAAGACTCAGAAAACTCAGAGTCATTCTGGACATGTCACCACTCAACAATTTCATAGTAAACCCCAAGTTCAGGATGTTAACACTTCAACACATAAGGACCCTGTTGCCCAGACTGGCTTACACTGTCTTCATAGACTTGTCAGACGCCTATTGGCATGTTCCAATCAATCGTCAACTCTCCTCCTACCTAGGGTTCAAGCTAAAACGAAGACTTTATGCCTTCAGGGCCATGCCCTTTGGGCTAAACATAGCCCCACGGATATTCACGAAGCTTGCAAATGCAGTCGTTCATCAATTACACCTAAAAGGTGTCCAAGTAGTGGCCTACCTGGACGATTGGCTGGTGAGGGCAGCATCCGAGACGGAGTGCATGCAGGCTTCCAAGAAAGTAATCCAGTTCCTTGAACATCTAGGATTCAAGATCAATGCCAAAAAGTCTCGACTATCTCCAGCTCAAGAGTTTCAGGGGTTGGGAATCCACTGGAACCTAAAGTCACATCAACTTTCCATTCCTCTAAAGAAAAGGAAAGAGATAGCGGGATCTGTCAAGAGACTTCTGGTATCCAAACGGATATCAAGAGGCGAACAGGAGAGAGTGCTGGGCTCTCTACAGTTTACTTCAGTGACAGACCCAGTGCTACGAGCACAGCTAAAGGATGCAACACGAGTTTGGAGAAGATGCGCATTATACGCTCGAAGAGATCTGAAAAGACCATTTCTGACTCGATTGCGAACGCTTCTCAGGCCGTGGTCCAAAGCCAAGCAGTTGAAGAAATCGATACTTCTTCAACCACCTCCACCTTCAGTCATCATCCACACAGACTCTTCAAAGGAAGGATGGGGAGGTCACTCTCACCAAAGGAAAGTTCAAGGAGCTTGGTCCAGCTAATTCAAGACATTTCACATCAACTTTCTGGAGGCCAGGGCAATTCTTCTTACACTGAAGAAATTATCCCATCGCCACTTGACCCACATAAGACTGGTTCTTGACAGAGCGGTGATAGTGAGATGCCTGAATCACCAAGGTTCAAGATCACCTCAAATCAACCAAGTGATGTTGGCCATCTTCCGTTTGGGGGAAAAGAAGAGATGGCACTTGTCAGCAGTTCACCTTCAAGGGTTCCGCTACGTGATGGCGGACGCTCTATCCAGGTTCACACCGATAGAGTCAGAATGGGCCCTAGACGCAGGATCGTTCTCCTTCATCTTACGTCAAGTCCCGGAACTGCAGATAGACCTCTTTGCGATGAGCGACAACAAGAAGATACATCGTTACGTACCCCCGTATGAGGATCCCCTAGCGGAAGCAGTGGACGCAATGTCCCTCGATTGGAACAGATGGTCCAGCATTTACCTGTTCCCTCCATCCAACCTTCTACTGAAAGTCCTCGACAAACTGAGATAATTTAAAGGGACGGCTGCGATAGTGGCCCACAAGTGGCCAAATAGCGTATGGTTCCCTCTGGCGTTAGAACTACGACTGAAGTTTGTGCCGTTGCCGGATCTATTCTGACTTAGCTAGTGCAGAAGTCGACTGTCTTCGCTTAATCACAGAAAACCCGCAACCTTCATCTCATGATTTTCTCTCCTTAGCGGTAAAGAAAAGATTCGGTATTTCTAAGGACAGTATAGACTTTTTGGAAGAATATAAATCCAAATCTACTAAAAGACAATATGAGTTGGCATGGAAGAAGTGGGTGTCTTTTGTCAAGGCAAAGAAGCCAAAAGAAATCTCGACGGACTTCTGTTTATCTTTCTTTATTAACCTGCATGAACAAGGGTTAGCAGCCAACATAATAACAACGTGTAAATCTGCCTTGACTAGACCTTTACTTTATGCCTTTTAGGTCGATTTTTCTAACGAAATCTTGAAAAAGATCCCTAAGGCCTGTGCTAGACTCAGGCTGGCAGCGCCTCCGAAACCTATATAATGGTCTCTGGATAAGGTTCTTCATTTCGCTTCTATGATGAACAACGACGAGTGCGCTTTGAAGGACTTGACCCAAAAAGACATATTTCTATTCGCACTAGCCTCAGGGGCTAGAGTTAGTAAAATAGGGGCCCTTTCGAGAGATGAAGGCCATATTTAGTTCCTGGAAGGGGTAGGACTGAATATTTTTCCGGACCCAACGTTTCTTGTCAAAAATGAGCTACCCACCAAAAGGTGGGGTCCCTGGAGAATCTGTTCTTAGAAGGAAGCTGTCTCTCTTTGTCCAGTAGAGAGCTTAAAGGTCTATCTTCGTAGAACTTCAGTCTTTAAGGGAGGTCAGCTTTTTAGTGGAGAAACTACAGGTTCAAACTTGTCTCTGAAACAACTAAGGGCGAAAATCACCTACTTTATTCGCAGAGCGGATCCGGACAGTACACCCGCAGGTCATGATCCGAGGAAAATTGCCTCATCCATGAATTTCTTCAATAATATGAATATTGAATACCTTCGCTCATACACTGGCTGGAAGTCATCCAGGGTAATTTTTAAGCATTACACGAAGCAGGTAGAGGAATAAAAGAGGTCTGTGGTAGCAGCAGGTAGTGTCCTTAAACCTGTTGCTAAAAGCTGCGGAGAATAGTGAAATTAATTGGGACGATTAATTTGGGGTAGGTGTGTTTTCCCTGGACGGTACTGCGTACTATGTGATAAACCACTAAGGTGCCTTGATAGACTTTTCCATTGTCAAAGGTGAAATAAGCATAATGAGTGACACATGTGCCAGGCGGTTTACGCAAGTGTAATTAGACAGTAATGACAGATATTAATGAAAATTTATTG
>NC_090767.1:37600854-37608354 GCF_036898095.1 Palaemon carinicauda
TGGAGGCTCAGAAACGCACTAAGGAACCATCCTCAAAAAAAGCCCCTCCAAAACTCCGTTCACGCAGGAGCGCAGCCACGTAACCCACACCACTTGAAAATATAAAACAGCCGTTAGTCCATTATAAACACTAACATAACCACCAGTGAAAAGACAAACTATTAAAGAAAGTAAACAATAAGTCTACATTATATTTAACCTTATACATCGATAAAAACTTAAATAATTTAGAAATATATAGCAATAATGTTACACCTCCTCACCCAACCAAAAAAAAAAATTCCCAAAATTTTTTTTTTCTAAAGTGATTTGAATTACAACATACAGGTTATCACATAATGAAATATTAAACCAACACTCAAAAATTTTAAATATTAAACCATCACTCAAAAATAATTATTAAACAAACTGCAAAAACATGACAAACAAAAGGAAAGAGGGGGGCAAGTACCAAGGTTTGCAGCTCACAAGGATAGCAATATATAACCAATACTAAAAAAAAAAATCTTAAACCTAAATTAATCACAAGTAAACTTTTCAAAACCAGAAAACCAAAACATCACCATTCGATAAATAGGTACCCAACCTAAAAATTTCACATCACTCATATCATTAATAAACTTAATTAAGAGTCATTGCACTAACAACCGGATTCTATATATATATAGTCCAAAAGCTATAACCTTTTCCACACTCAATACACTGTTCATTTTCAGGGATACACATCACTCACTATCAATAAATGTTGATCACAAAAACCACTGTCTATTTCGGTGTTATATATCACACTTATCACCATAGTGTCCAATACATACACACACACTGAACGACACAGAGAAGACCACCACAAGACTCCCCTGCGCAAACAAACAAACAAACTCGATGAAGCATAATTATTAGCCTGAAAATACAGAATACCAGATTAGTGCCTATCTCTTTTCTTAGCTTATTATAAACCTTATCGTACCTGACACCTCTAAACCTTAGTAGATTAACCTTAACTCAGTCTAGGGTACCACTCATACACCAGCCTGTAGCGCCTAAAAAACGGCCGTGTTGTGCTACAGACCCGTGAGCCCATGACCCATCTAAATAATCAATCATTAGAAAGTACCAGTGATCACCCTCACCTTTTAACCTTAAAGATCCCACATAATATACCCAAAACATTATAGTCTTCTGTAAACAAACCATGATTAATAAATCTTGAATATACATTTACTTCTACTCACTACGTGCCCACTTCAACAGCACACACACCATAATTAGAACGATACAGATACTACCTTTAATAACTGCATAGCCCTCTGTCAATAATCTAATATTCAACGCTGCGAGAGAGAAAATCGGCAACAATATTATCTTTTCCTGGGATGTGGGAAAATTCTAAATTCCATTCTTGCAGCATGAGACTCCACCTCATCAATCGTTGATTTTTATTCTTGTATCTGCTGATGAAGGTCAGGGGATTATGATCTGTCAAGACCTTAATAGGTGTATCTGAGGAGGAGAGATAAACCTGAAAATGATTAATAGCGAATATTAACGCAAGAGTCTCTTTCTCCACAGTTGAATACCTACGTTGGGCGGAGGACAAATTTTTTGAAAAGAATGCGACAGGATGAGAAACTCCCTGCTCGTCATTCTGCAACAACACCGCTCCTACACCAACGTCACTTGCATCCGTGGCAAGAGAAAAAGGAAGGTCAAAATCAGGAGCTCTCAAGACAGGGAAATTAATTAAAACTCTTTTTAAATTATCAAAAGCCCTTTGCGTTTCATCCGTCCAGACAAATGCTACCTTCTTTCTCAAGACTTTTTGTTAACGGATCGGCTATATCCGAAAAATTCCTAACAAACCTTCGGTAGTACCCACTCAAACCAAGGAATCTTCTGACATCCCTCCTACATTTAGAGACTACCATGTTTTCAATACTTTCGATATTGGCCTGCTTAGGAGCAACTTTACCATTACCAACCTCATGACCCAAATATACCACCTTCGCCTTTGCGAAATCGCTTTTCTTTAAATTAATTACCAAATTTGCCTTTTTCAACACCTCAAATAGTGCCCTAATACGTTTTAAATGGGTTTCCCAATCATCGCTATAAATAACAATATCATCAATATACACAACACATCCTTCTAAACCATGGACTAAAGTATTCATTAACCTCTGAAAGGTGGCAGCCGCATTCTTCATACCAAACGGCATAACTTTACATTGAAACAATCCCTGTGGTGTTACAAAAGCAGACAGGGCCCTTGCCCGCTTTGAAAGAGGAACTTGCCAATAACCCTTCAACAAATCGAATTTGCTAATGTATTTGGCCTTCCCCATTCGATCAATACAATCCTAAATTCGAGGTAATGGATAACAATCAGATTTAGATAACTCATTCAACTTACGGTAATCAAAACATAACCTGAAATCACCGTCGAATTTCTTTACCAATACAACAGGTGATGACCAAGGACTTTGACTAGGTTCAATTAGGTCATGTTTTAGCATATAATCCACTTCCTTTGCTACAACCTCATTTTTGAAGGGATTCAACCTGTAAGGAGATTGTTTCACAGGAGTGGCGCTACCTACCTCTACATCATGTTCAAGGACCGAAGTCCTACCCGGTACATCCGAAAATAATTCTTTGTAATTAGATACTAAATTTTTCAAAGACCTTTGTTCTTCCTTACCTAAATGTCAAATTACTCCCGAAAAATTTTCCAAAGACTTTCTATTATCCGACCGCCATTCACATCCATTAAAACAATTATCATCAATACCCTCCCCCTCTGAAAAAGAAAAATGGTTATTGTTCTCAGAATCTACCGTATTCCCAATGGTTGCCACAGGAATGACTTTTTCCCGTTCCATATAAGCTTTCAACATATTTACATGACACAGTTGAAAAGGTTTCCTTCTTTGAGGTGTCTCCACTAAATAGTTAACTTCACTTAATTTTTTCAAAGTTTTCCAAGGACCTGAAAAAGAAGCTTTCAATGGATTCCCTGGGAAGAGTAACAAAACCAATACTTTATCGCCTACCTCAAAGTCGCGTGCCTTGGACCTTCTATCAAAAAAGAACTGCCTTCATTTTTGGCTACATAATAAGTTTTCACCCGCAAATTTCCAAGCCTTGGTTAATTTATCGCCTAGATTAGACACATAATCCAATAAATTAACCTCAGGGACGTCTCCCTCCCAAGACTCACGAACCACATCAAGAGGACCTCGAACACAATGGCCAAACACAAGGTTGAAAGGCGAAAACCTAAAGACTGACTTGGGACAGAACGAAAAGCGAACAACAAATAAGGTAATTCCTTATCCCATTCAGAACCATTAATCAAACAATATTTCTTTACCATAGATTTCAGGGTCTGATGAAATCTCTCCAGAGCACCCTGACTTTCTGGATGATATGGAGAAGAGGTCACATGTTTTATATTTAACCCTGGATAGGTACGGTGGGTCGTACGCGACCACGAGCGTCAAGAAAAAAGAGGTTTTTCTCACGTGACTCACCCCCGTGACTGAATTTGTGGGTGATCGACCTGCAGGAGGTGTCTCCCCTACACGCTCTAGTAGTGTCCAGATGTGCATTGCTGTAGCTGTACTCCTTCCCCGATTTCTGAGACGCGTCGGGGTCGAGCGCGACCGAGTTTACCCTTCTAAGGTAATTTGCATAATTATCAAAGTTATTACGTATTATGAAATTGTCGTAGAATGGTGCAACTTGTATAGGTTATCAGTTGTGGAAAGTCTTGGTGGATTGTTTGGCTACCATGTGCATGATTTTTTTTCTAGTTAAAATGTCGTTCATCACCACGAGGACCATTTTACCGCGAGTGCCCCTTTTTAATTTTTTTTTTCATTTTTTTGCCAAGTCATTTTTCCGTAAGATATTGCCAAATAGTGTCGTAAAACTTTTGCTTGTTTAGTGTTGGAAAGTGTGTCTAGATGATCTGGCTACCCATGCGTGACTTTGTTTTTGTCAGATACGACGTAGTTATTGGTATATTGGGTATTTAACTGCGGTTGCCAATTTCTGTTTTTTTTCAATATTTGTAAAAATTTTTACGTAGTAAGGAATTGCCGTATATTATTCATTTTTTTTTTCATGTTTATGTGTTAGAAAGTGTGCCTTGATGGTTGGGCTGACACGTGCATGTCTTTTTTTTTTATCTGAGATGCCGTATATTAGAATGTCGGGCATTTTACCACGAGTGCCCCTTTTTCATTTTTTTTCATTTTTTTGCCAAGTCATTTTTCCGTAAGATATTGCCAAATAGTGTCGCAAAACTTTTGTTTTTTTAGTGTTGGAAAGTGTGTCTAGATGATCTGGCTACCCATGCGTGACTTTGTTTTTGTCAGATACGACGTAATTATTGGTATATTTGGTATTGACCTGCGGTTGCCAATTTCTGTTTTTTTTTTCAATATTTGTAAAAATTTACTACGTAGTAAGGAATTGCCGTATATTATTGATTTATTTTTCATGTTTATGTGTTAGAAAGTGTGCCTTGATGGTTGGGCTAACACGTGAATGTCTTTTTTTTTATCTGAGATGCCGTATATTAGAATGTTGGGCATTTTTCCGCGAGTGCCCCTTTTTATTTGTTTTGCATTTTTTTGCTTAGTCATGTTACCGTAAGGAATTGGCAAGTAGTGTCGCAAAACTTATAATTTTATAGTGTTGGAAAGTGTTTCTAGATGATCTGGCTACCCATGCCTATCTTTTTTTTTAGCCAGATATGGCGTATATATAGGTATGTGTTCGATTTTCCTGTGATTGCCATTTTTTAATTTTTTCCCATTTCTTTCAAAATTACTACGTACTAAGGAACTATCACAGAGTAATGATTCATTTAGATGTTTATTTGTCGGAAAATGTGCCTTGATGGTTTGCCTAGCACGTGGCTGATTTTTTTTTTCTGAAATGCCGTATATTAGAATGTTAGCCATTTTTCCGCGCGTGCCCCTTTTTATTTGTTTTGCATTTTTTTGCTTAGTCATGTTACCGTAAGGAATTGGCAAGTAGTGTCGCAAAACTTATATTTTTATAGTGTTGGAAAGTGTTTCTAGATGATCTGGCTACCCATGCCTATCTTTTTTTTAGCCAGATATGGCGTATATATAGGTATGTGTTCGATTTTCCGGTGATTGCCATTTTTTCGTTTTTTCCCATTTCTTTCAAAATTACTACGTACTAAGGAACTATCACAGAGTAATGATTCCTCTAGATGTTTATTTGTCGGAAAATTTTGTTTACTTCTTTTTTGATTGAATATCATCAAATTTTTTTAGCTAAAATATTATATTGTTTCACATTTTTGTTTTTTTTTCGATTTTATTTCCCTTCAAAAAATATTTTTTGTGTCAGAATTTTAATTTTATAGTCGTAAAATAATCGACAATTATCCAGCAACCCACCATACAATTTTTATGCATATCCAATAATAATTAGATTAGTAAATAACACCTTGAAATTGACATACCCTTCCTACATTTCAAGTGGCAGATTAGGGAGTCTGAGTCAGTGTGGTTGGCGGCCATTTTGTGGACATATCCGAAGCGTAAGTTGCCCTCTCTATATATATTCTTGTTCCCTATAGAATTTGTGATATTTTGGTATATTTTTACCTGCATAAATATCATATTATATATTAAATATATGTATTTTTTTACGAAATTTCTAAGTACTCAAAAAATTACCTTTAGATATGGCCCCTGATATAAATGTAATTTACAAAATAATGAAGATTTTTTTACATATTTCTATTTTAGGATAACATATGTTTATTCCCTAAAAAAATTAGCCACTTCCTATTTCATTTGGGTACCCAAAAAAATTCATGAAATTTGGACAAATTTTTTTGGCCAAAAAAAGTTACCCTTTTTTTCTCATTTCAGATCTTCACCTCCATGGGTCTGACTTCATCCAAAATACATCAAGATGTGTCCTAAACATTCAAGAATCAATTCCTAAAAGGTCTTTTTTTTCTACTTAATTTTTTAAAATATTTATAATAAATAGTTTTTCTGCAGATGAGTAGTATTTATCTTTACAGTTGTTTTAAGCATTCATTGAAGTTTTTTTTGGCAAAAGAAAAAAAGAGGTTACTGCAAAAACTGATTTTTCAAGAATTTTTTTTGGCGTCGGGGTCGTTCGCGTCCGAGTATACCCTTAAAGAGGTGTCCGAGGAGCGTACCTATCCAGGGTTAACTCTGCCATTTTAACTCTGAAATACCTGCTAACAAAATTAGAACCACAATCCGATTGAATAATTTTAGGCATCACAAACCTGGTAAAAAAGTCAATTAGTACATCTACAATTTTAACACTTTTTATCGTACGTAGTGGTCTGGCCTCGGGATATCGAGACATCCTATCCATGATTGTCAAAATATACTCATTACCACTACGCGTCTTCGGTAATGGTCCAACCATATCAATAATGACTTCCTTAAAAGGTTCGGAAACTACAAGAATAGGACATAGAGGCGATTTTGGAATCCGCTGATTGGGTTTACCGACCCTCTGGCACACATCACAACTATTGACAAACTTCTTTACATCTGCCTTCAACTTCAGCCAATAATAATTCCCTAACAATTTGCAAGAAGTTTTATGAATTCCAAAATGGCCGGCCAGACCACTTTCGTGCGCCAATGACATTAACTCCTTCCTGTAACCAAAGGGAACTATTATCTGTTTCACAATTTCATGATCAACATCATCCACCCCCATAGGCCTACTCAACCTATATAAAATATTATTAATTATCTTAAATTTGGGACCAGTCATATCAGACACCTCCCCTGACTCGATAGGGAGTTCCCGAACCTCCTTTTTCTGGTCTTTGATTAGCTCTTCAGTAGTCCAATTTAACGTGTCCGTTACCATTCCAAGATCTACAGCTAGGCTATCACTACGATCTAAACTACTTAAATCTACATCAATTGTTGACTCTGCAGCGTCAACAATTCTAGCACTAGAACGAGTAACTGCTGCTACTTCACTATCAGGGTTTATCAATATCGGACAATTATTATTCTTCATAGCCACATCATTCCCTATCACAACATCAACCTCCTTAACCAGGAATTTATCTACTATGGCCAATTTCAAATTCCCTGCAAAGGAAGGGCAGATTAAATTAAAATTTTCAATAGCATACGACTTTACAGTGTCAGGAAAACCAGCCAATAACACAAATTCCCCACTTTTGGGTACAAAATTACAAGGTAATGCCTCCCTTAGAATCAAAGACTGAGCTGCACCGGTATCACGCAAAATACGCACTCGTCTTTTCTCGGACGAATTGGCGAAGGAGACACTACCGAAGGACAGATATCTGTCAAAACAACCAGGTAGTCATTGATCAGCGGATGTTGTTGGGGTAAGTTCTCTCTCTCTCTCTTCCACGCCCATCACTGGCCTAACATTAGCATTTTGGGATTTTCTAAACGCATAACACATGCTCTTTACGTG
>NC_090767.1:37617502-37630002 GCF_036898095.1 Palaemon carinicauda
CCTGGATAGGTACGGTCCCTCGGACACCCCTTTAAGGGTATACTCGGACGCGAACGACCCCGACGGCAAAAAAAAATTCTTGAAAAATCAGTTTTTGCAGTAACCTCCTTTTTTCTTTTGCCAAAAAAAAACTTCAATGAATGCTTAAAAACAACTGTAAAGATTAAATACTACTCATCTGCAGAAAAACTATTTATTATAAATATTTTAAAAAATTAAGTAGAAAAAAAAAAGACCTGACATAAAAATTCATAAAAAAAAAGTTTATACATATATACACAAATCCTTTTAGGAATTGATTCTTGAATGTTTAGGGACACATCTTGATGTATTTTGGATGAAGTCAGACCCATGGAGGTGAAGATCTGAAATGAGAAAAAAAAGGGTAACTTTTTTTTGGCCAAAAAAAAATTGTCCAAATTTCATGAATTTTTTTGGGTACCCAAATGAAATAGGAAGTGGCTAATTTTTTTTAGGGAATAAACATATGTTATCCTAAAATAGAAATATGTAAAAAAATCTTCATTATTTTGTAAATTACATTTATATCAGGGGCCATATCTAAAGGTAATTTTTTTGAGTACTTGGAAATTTCGTAAAAAAAATACATATATTTTAATATATAATATGTTATTTATGCAGGTAAAAAATATACCAAAATATCACAAATTCTATAGGGAACAAGGAATATATATAGATAGGGCAGCTTACGCTTCGGATATGTCCACAAAAATGGCCGCCAACCACACTGACTCAGACTCCCTAATCTGCCACTTGAAATGTAGGAAGGGTATGTCCAATTTCAAGGTGTTATTTACTAATCTAATTATTATTGGATATGCATAAAAATTGTATGGTGGGGTTGCTGGATAATTGTCGATTATTTAACGACTATAAAATTAAAATTCTGACCCAAAAAATTTTTTTTTGAAGGGAAATAAAATCGAAAAAAAAATGTAAAAACAATATTTTAGCTAAAAAAAATTTGGATGATATTCAATCAAAAAAAAAGTAAACAAAATTTTCCGACAAATAAACATCTAGAGGAATCATTACTCTGTGATAGTTCCTTAGTACGTAGTAATTTTGAAAGAATTGGGGAAAAAAACGAAAAAAATGGCAATCACCGGAAAATCGAAACACATACCTATATATACGCCATATCTGGCTAAAAAAAAGATAGGCATGGGTAGCCAGATCATCTAGAAACACTTTCCAACACTATAAAAATATAAGTTTTGCGACACTACTTGCCAATTCCTTACGGTAACATGACTAAGCAAAAAAAATGCAAAACAAATAAAAAGGGGCACTCGTGGAAAAATGGCCATTCTAATATACGGGCATTTCAGAAAAAAAAAATTTCAGCCACGTGCTAGGCAAACCATCAAGGCATATTTTCCGACAAATAAACATATAAATGAAATATTACTCTGTGATAGTTCCTTAGTACGTAGTAATTTTGAAAGAAATGGGAAAAAAACGAAAAAAATGGCAATCACAGGAAAATCGAACACATACTTATATATAACGCCATATCTGGCTAAAAAAAAAAATAGGCATGGGTAGCCAGATCCTCTAGAAACACTTTCCAACACTATAAAAAATATAAGTTTTTGCGACACTACTTGCCAATTCCTTACGGTAACATGACTAAGCAAAAAAATGCAAAACAAATAAAAAGGGGGCACTCGCGGGAAAAATGCCCAACATTCTAATATACGGCATCTCAGATAAAAAAAAAGACATGCACGTGTTAGCCCAACCATCAAGGCACACTTTCTAACACATAAACATGAAAAAAAAATCAATAATATACGGCAATTCCTTACTACGTAGTAAATTTTTTACAAATATTGAAAAAAAAACAGAAATTGGCAACCGCAGTTAAAATACCCAATATACCAATAACTACGTCGTATCTGACAAAAACAAAATCACGCATGGGTAGCCAGATCATCTAGACACACTTTCCAACATTAAAAAAGCAAAAGTTTTACGACACTATTTCGCAATATCTTACGGAAAAATGACTTGGCAAAAAATTAAAAAAAATTAAAAAGGGACACTCGCGGTAAAATGCCCGACATTCTAATATACGACATCTCAGATAAAAAAAAAGACATGCACGTGTTAGCCCAACCATCAAGGCACACTTTCTAACACATAAACATGAAAAAAAAATGAATAATGTACGGCAATTCCTTACTACGTAGTAATTTTTACAAATATTGAAAAAAAAACAGAAATTGGTAACCGCAGTTAAATACCCAATATACCAATAACTACGTCGTATCTGACAAAAACAAAGTCATGCATGGGTAGCCAGATCATCTAGACACACTTTCCAACACTAAACAAGCAAAAGTTTTACGACACTATTTGGTAATATCTTACGGAAAAATGACTTGGCAAAAAAATGAAAAAAAATGAAAAAGGGGCACTCGCGGTAAAATGGTCCTCGTGGTGATGAACGACATTTTAACTAAAAAAAAAAACATGCACATGGTAGCCAAACAATCCACCAAGACTTTCCACAACTGATAACCTATACAAGTTTCACCATTCTACGACAATTTCATAATACGTAATAACTTTGATAATTATGCAAACTACCTCAGAAGGGTAAACTCGGACGCGAACGACCCCGACGCGTCTCAGAAATCGGGGAAGGAGTACAGCTACAGCAATGCACATCTGGACACTACTAGAGCGTGTAGGGGAGACACCTCCTGCAGGTCGATCACCCACAAATTCAGTCACAGGGGTGAGTCACGTGAGAAAAACCTGTTTTTTTTTGACGCTCGGGGTCGCAAACGACCCACCGTACCTATCCAGGGTTAACTTGACTTGATCTATTATATCTGGTTAAACCTTAAAAAAAATGCAATGAAAATAATACAAATGCTTGAAATAATTCTGAAATACTAAAATGTTTAAGTTTGAATCTAATTGAATAATAGTTAACAAAATCACTTTATAAACCTCTCCTGCCTACAGGGCAGTTTACAAAAACGTTATACAATGCCAACACTCACCCAAATACAATGAATTAAAAAATCACCTTTTAGTCTTGCGTGGCACACAATTTGCTTTGGGGCACAGAGTCACTTAGGAGAGGACACACTAACGTAATGAAAACTTCAAAAACACTGTTTGCTAGCATGTGAGAGAGAGAGAGAGAGAGAGAGAGAGAGAGAGAGAGAGAGAGAGAGAGAGAGAGAGAGAGAGAGAGAGAGAGAAGGGTACAGATCTAACGAGATCCAACCTTGGGTCACCCATACATGAAATTTCGTTTATTTCCAGAAGGTTCAAACTTGTTTGGGAAGCGTGGGAGTTTTTACCAAGTGTCAAAGCTGCCAAATATTAATCTCCCAAAACCTATACGTACGTAACGCCAGACGGCTCTCTCAGTCATCTAGCTCCACCCACCCATTGTCCCTGGGAAAAAAAAAAAGATAACCTCCTGTACCAACCGTGTGTCACACAATTGTACATAATTATTTTGTATATATTATGCTTGTATCTGCGCTCTTCCCTCGCACTAAAAAGAACCTGAATGATCATGTCTCCGGTTTTGCTCTGTAACATTGTCTGTCTCTCGAACAGGTTATGTCCTGTTGCCTTGAGGTTTTGTATATAAAGGAGAGTGTTCCTTAATAAACAACTCAGTTGATTGCTTCCTGCCTTTGAGTTCACAACCCTCTCTCGGCACCGTCACATTGGTGACCCCGGAAGTCGACTCGCTCCCATCGCCTTCCACCCCCACCTCCCTCGCCCCTCCATCGTTGGTACTATGATGGACTCTACTACAGCAGTTGGCGCTGCGGCCGCGTCATTGAAACTTTCAACGTTCGCCAGCGGAGAGGCATTTGCTTGGTTTCAGCGCGCAGAAGTCCAGTTTCGCATCAACGGCGTGACTCGCTCAACCACCAAAGCAAATTATGTTCTCGCGGCGATACCCGAGGACACCTTCCCGGAAATATCCGACTGGCTTTGTGAACAAGGGGACACGGCAATAGCGTATGACGCCCTCAAAACACACCTTCTGCAGCAGTACTCGCCGTCGCCAGCCGCCCATGTAGCAAAGCTTTTTCAGCTCTCACAACAACCGTTGGGGGACCAAAGGGCTTCGCTTGCCCTCAGGGAAATGACCAGTATCGCTCGCCTTCAACCTGCCGCAGACGGCTCTCCCCGTGAGATGAACCTACTTCGTGCCCTTTGGATACGCCGTTTACCCGGACCTATACGCGCTGCCATACCCGATGTCGATAGTTTACCCATAAAGGACTTGATGACCAAAGCCGACGCCCTTATGGACAGCCACTTCAAGACCTCCATCAACGTCTCCACCGTTGACGAAGAGGATGCATATTCAACGTCAACTGAAGCTGACATGAATGCCGTAGGACATACACGCCCACACCGTGACGTGCTGAAGCAGAGACAAAGCCGCCCACCACCCACCAATCGCTCGCGCCCCAACAAACGACTTCTACAGCCACTTACTACCTCCCATCCGCCGCAGTTTTGCTACTACCACTTCAGATTCAGGACAACTGCGAAGAAATGTGCCGAGGATTGTCAGTGGCCAAAAAACGTGTAAGTAGGCCATCGCTCGTGGCGGTGGCCTCCCGTGTTTCTAATCTTTTCTTTTTACAGGATGCAGGAACGGGCGTGCGATTTTTGGTAGACACGGGTGCTTGTCGTTCTCTTTTGCCAAGGAAACTCTTCAAGACACGACGTAGTCTGTCTATATCTGCCGACGTCCGCTTGGTAGCGGCCAACAGATCTGCGATACACACCTACGGTTACGAGAACCTCACATTATCGTTCGGAAACGGTAAATTCAATTGAAAGTTTCTCGTTGCTGACGTCACCATGCCAATCCTCGGTGCGGATTTCCTCTCTCATTTCCACCTTCTGGTCGATGTCGCCCACCAACGATTGGTTAACGCAGACTTGTACTTGTCGACACCTCTTCAACCCGCCCCCTCTAACCTCGCTCTCCACATTAGCGCACCCACGGATGCCTACGCCCACCTTCTCACGTCGTACCCGGAAGTTTTCCGTCCAGAACTTCGCCAAACGCCCACGGTTCCTGCCAAGCACGGTATTTATCACCATATCAAGACGACGGGACCCCCAGTCTTCGCAAAATTCAGACGTCTGGCACCAGAACAATTGGCAGCCGCCAAACAGACGTTCGGCGAAATGGAGGAAATGGGCCTTTGCCAAAAGGCCTCCAGCCCATGGTCGTCACCCTTACACATCGTTCTGAAGAAAGACGGCTCCCTCCGTCCGTGCGGGGATTACAGGCGCCTGAACATGCAAACAGAACCGGATCACTACCCCCTCCCAAATATTGCCGACGTGACCTCCTACCTGCACAAAGCAAAGGTTTTCTCTACGCTCGATCTCCTGGTGCCTATGAACCCAGAAGACATCCACAAGACTGCCATCACCACTCCGTTTGGTACATACACCTTCAATTACTCCTGTTTTGGCTTTCGTAATGCTGGGGCCACGTTTCAGCGTCTCATGGATGGCATCTTAGGGGACCTCCCTTTCTGTGTATGTTATGTGGACGACATACTTGTGTTCTCCTCCTCAAAAGAGGAACACCTCCGTCACCTGCGCATTGTGCTCGACCGCCTGCAACAAAACGGCCTTGTAGTCTGGTACGACAAGTGTATCTTTGGCGCCAACGAAGTGTCGTTCTTAGGGCACCGCATCACTCCTGAAGGTGTCAACCCCCTCCCTGAGAAGGTAGCAGCCGTTCATAACTTCCCCGTGCCCTCGACCGTCAAAGCTCTGCAGGAATTCTTAGGCATGATCAACTATTATCACCGTTTTCTGCCAGCCATTGCCGCCACTCTTGCTCCCCTCTACGCCTCCCTCAAGGGCAAATCGAAGGACCTGAAGTGGGGTCCCCTTCAAGAAGCAGCCTTCTGCAATGCAAAGAAGGCCCTATCAACTGCTGTGGCTCTCACTTTTCCTATCCCACACGCCCCTCTCCTTCTCTCCACCGATGCCAGCGACGTCGCTATTGTTGCAGTACTCGAGCAGATGGTCAAAGGCTCGCCCCGCCCATTGGCCTTCTTCAGCAGAAAACTGTCCAAGGTAGAATCAGGTTATTCTACCTTCGATCAAGAATTGCTGGCGGTGCACTTGGCTGTCCGTCACTTTCACCATTTCTTCGTCATTCGCACAGACCATATGCCTCTGGTGCACGCCTTCACTCGACAGTCTGACGCCTGGTCCGCCCGTCAACGCCGACATCTCTCCGCCGTGGCTGAATACAATTGCACCCTCCAATACGTCCCTGGGAAAATGAATCCCGTTGCCGATGCCCTGTCAAGAAACACGTTGGCTGCCGTTCAACTGGGATTGGATTACAACGCCCTGGCTGAAGCCCAACGACAGGATCCAGAGTATCAAGCTTGTAGGACATCCTGCACGTCCCTCCGTTGGGAAGACTTTCCCCTCGAAGACTCCAACACCACCCTCCTCTGTGACGTCAGTACTGGTACATTGCGACCTTGGATTCCTGCTCCTATGCGCCGACAGGTGTTTGATTTCATTTACGGCCTTTCACATTCCTCGTGCCGTTCTACTGCACAGCTGCTGAAGGCAAAGTTCATTTGGCACGGCATTTCTAAGGATTCTAAGGATTGGGTCCGCGCCTCTACTTCTTGCCAAACTTCCAAAGTACATCGACACACGGATTCAGGAGTGGGCACCTCTCCTCAACCTCAGCGTCATTTCGCACACATTCACGTCGACGTTGTAGGCCCCCTACCCACATCACAAGGACATCGTTACCTGTTTACCGTCATCGACCGCTCCACTCGTTGGCCTGAAGCCATTCCCATGGAAACTGCAACGTCTGCCTCATGTACATCTGCCTTACTCTCAGGATGGATTTCAAGATTAGGTATCCCTGAGCATATTACTTCTGACAGGGGAACCACTTTCACCTCTCAATTGTGGACGTCATTAGCGAATCTCCTGGGCATCACCCTACATCAGACAACGGCCTACAACCCCGCTGCCAATGGAAAGGTTGAATGTTTTCATCGCACCCTCAAAGCAGCTTTGATGTCCCGCTGCAAGGATTGCAACTGGTTTACTCAGCTTCCCTGGGTCCTCCTGGGACTAAGGACCACTCCTAAAGACGCCCTCGATGTCTCGGCAGCTGTAATGGTGTATGACGACCCGTTGGTCGTTTCTGCCGAATTTTTTCCTTGTACAACCTCCTCCGACGATCTCCAGCGCATACGTCACGTTGTGGGAAAATTTACTCCGTGCCGCCGGACTTACAAGCCCCCAGCGAAGCATCACATACCAACGGACTTGCACTCTGCAACGCACGTCTTCCTGCGCAATGACACCAGCAAGCCACCACTAACGCCCCCTTACACGGGCCCTTTCCTTGTGATCCGACGCAGTCCGAAAGCATTCCTCCTAAACATTCGGGGGCAAAGAAGACTGGGTCTCCATTGATCATCTAAAACCTGCTTATCTTCTGCCAGATGACCCGCCTACAGTTCGCCTCTCTAGATCAGGGCGACCTATTTAACATGTACAGTATGTCATTTTTAGGGGGGGAGCTATGTACCAACCGTGTGTCACACAATTGTACATAATTATTTTGTATATATTATGCTTGTATCTGCGCTCTTCCCTCGCACTAAAAAGAACCTGAATGATCATGTCTCCGGTTTTGCTCTGTAACATTGTCTGTCTCTCGAACAGGTTATGTCCTGTTGCCTTGAGGTTTTGTATATAAAGGAGAGTGTTCCTTAATAAACAACTCAGTTAATTCATGAGCCTTCAAAACATATGGTAAAGAAAAACATTCCAAAGCACATGTTCTAGAATTCTCTCTCAAATATGACGCAATACATCATATATATAAAAGAACATTACCTAAGCCCTTGTTCCTATCTCTCATGAATCCTACAACACTCTCAAATAGACAACGTAAGACTTCGTAGCAATCATACGTGAGATAAAATGTTGATTCTTTAAAAATAAATACATAAATTCACATATATTAACTTGAATAAAAGTATAATAAAATTCACGACAAAAGCCTCACAAAATTTATATAAATTTCTTATATGTACTTGAGAGAGTCGCATTTTACGGGCTGGATATCATCTCTTCAATGAACAAATGAAAACAATATAAATAAATATATATAAAATTATTGATAAACTAAGATATATACTCTACACTAGACCATCATTTATTAATAATAAAAAAATGCTTTCCATCATAATCATCACAAAATTATTAGAATATACATGTAGCCTTTCATCTACTGGCATAATTCATTGATGTTATGTCTTTAACCGTTTACTGTTCTGTTATTTCAGATTATTATACTATTACGGTGATGAAAGCACGCTCGATATTGCCATCCATTAGGGAGTTATTTTTTTCTTTACAAAACGAATTCAAGGCACATTCCGTGTGTAAATTTGCATATTGTATAATACAAGGTGTATGATAGACCTTAGTTTAATACTAATGCTCATAAGTCAAGCGTTCCTTAATTCATCGGGATGACCGCAAAGAGGACGATAGTTAAAATGACAATTTCTCGTCCTCGGGCCACAAATCAAATCCCCTTTGTTCTCTTATCTGATTATCTTGTACGTGGTAGTAAGCTACTGATTTCTGGTGTGTTGGGTTGTATATAAATCCAGGTTAACCCGATCACAGCATCACTTGACCAAAAAGTCGTCAGTATGGCTGCTGAACGGAGATCGGACAACCTCTATATCATTGACTAGGACTATTTAGTGAACACCAAGTGCTCACAAGAGGCTTCTGAAAACGAAAAAGTCTATTTCGGAAGACTATATAAAAAAGAATTCCCTGAAGCCCAGAGCCGAAATGTCTCTTTGTTTTCGTTTGTCATAATGGCTTTTACAATAAATATTTTATTATTTTTGTTGAAACATCAACATGTTCGCTATATTTTTTTTCATCAGTTTGTTTTTATTGTTTCTCTAATGATACAATACCCCTTTGACTTCTTGTTATTTTTTTATCTTATCTTTATATCCTTCTTTTATTTCTTTTTCCTTGTTGGTTTCCCTTCCCAGTAGGGTTGAAGCTTGACTAATAATAATAATAATAATAATAATAATAATAATAATAATAATAATAATAATAATAATAATAATAATAATAATATTAATAATAATATAGGAGAATGCAAACCATTTTATACCTCTAGACTTTATTTTGAAATTAGTCTATGGACATAGACCAGAACTTCTTTACTGATATAGATGACAAGTAACAATTTCCAAGAAGATTCCTCATCAGAGGACTCTAGACTTAATACTGAAGAATCAATATATTTATCGATCACCTCATTTTGCTTTGCATCGTCCTTCTGTAATTTTTCGAGTTGTTTTATGGTATTCCCTCATTCTCTCTTTTTTTTTTTTTTTTGTCACCGAATGCACTGATCCTTTTACAAGTAAGCCTACCCTTAAATCTTCCAACATAGGTATTCACTTGTGCCCAAGTATGTGGCAGTGTATTATATTGGCAATAGTATGAAGGTAGACGAGTAACCTTGTGACCATTTTCAACTGCAATTTGAACAATCACGTAAACTTTATCAATATTCAGAGAGTATTCCTTGAGCATTTCCAAATGTTGGCATTTCAACATATTGTCTCATGGTGATACGCTTTTTTCATGAGCCATTATTTTTTTCTTATCCTTTTTGTTTGATGCTGTTGGAGGTTTATCTGATTTTGCTCTATGATAAGATGCGTTACCATTACAATTATGGAAGAAGGGAATATACTCGGTAGCAACTGCTTACAGAACCATTATTCAAAACTACGTTACTGTTCATTTGACTGTGATAGCAGTTTTGCCTAAATTAATTGCTTCTGTTGTGCAAGTAATTGCTTTAGAAACATCAGTATCAGGGCCTCCTTTCTGTTTTTCTAAAACAAAATATAAACAATCTCTAGTGCTTGACCAGTAAGTAGCCTACTGTTGCTCTGTATGGGGATGGATGATCTGGGTGTGGAGTTTAAGCAACAAGCTACTTTCGTCACAGATAGTTCCTGCTAGTACCTGCCCGCAAGGAATACTTCCTGACGAAAGCCGATTAATGAATGTCAATCGCTGACCCGAGAAACTATATCGGAAAAAGTGGCAATTTTGTCTGGTTTCTTTATAGTAGGCCAACGACTGAATAATGTTTCAAAAGTATATCAATTAAAAGTTGAGTTCTATATCATTAAAGTTTAACATTTAAATTAACTATATTCTTTATAATCATCAAATTACTTCCTTCTCTCTTCATTTTCGAAACCCTATGTCGGATATCTGGCAATGGGTGTTTTTTGTCTTTAGGTACATCTCAGAATTCTTTGTAAATTTGACAGAGTATAATAACAAAATACACATTTCATTGTGGATTTTTTGTCAATTTTTCCATGAGTATTGCCGTGTGAAGCTCATGCACCGGAAGCACATAAATTGAATCTATTTGGGAAGATAAAAGAAAACAGTTCTCGAAAATCACACCTGCACTACAATACTTCTCTACCTCGTCGTTATCACAAAACCTTGAATGACAGTCTGTGGCTCCTAACGTGTCATATAATTCAATATTTTGTCTTAAATAAGAAAATAAACTCTTTCATATCAATACTGTGAAGTCAGCAATAATTGCATGATGCAAATGTGTAGTGTCATATAAATTATTTTCTATTCCAAAAATGGGGTAACTTGAAAGCAATGGAGGTAGCTTGAAACTGGTTTCAAACTAGCCCCCGGCTAATCTTGAAACTGTTTCAAGTTACCTGTGGGTAGTTTGAAACTGGGAGGTAGCTTGAAACCTTGGAGGAAACAACTGGAGATGCCAGTTCTTGATCCAATAAGTTAATCTCTGTCACTGTATTGGAATTTTCAGTCAGTTCTATTCAGAGCTTTGTTTAGAGACGGTAACCCTTATTGTGCCTTCATTAGCGATGGCTCCTTCCTGTGCTGCTCTTGGTTGTACGAGATATATTCCGCTGACTGCCTTCACGCAAAAATCAATAACAACAGTAGTGACATTATCACAAGCTGTGTTCAATGTCATCCATAGAGGGCTATAAAGGTCAACGACTTTACTTTTGTTCATTGTTCCCAGGAGTTTGTAACTGATTCGCCAATAAGTTGAGCAACAAGTTTAACATTTTTTTTCTTTAATAAGTTGACTGGGTGAACCAGGCAATTCACATATTACAAACTGTCTGGATTTACATATTGACTGTAATATATATATATATATATATATATATATATATATATATATATATATATATATATATATATATATATATATATATATATATATATATATTTATATACAGTGGAACCTCTACATACGATTGTCCTAACATACGAATTTTCCAATGTCCGAAGTAAAATTCGACCAAATTTCTGTCTCGGCACCCTAAGTAATGCTCCAACATCCGATGTAGAGTAGCAGCACGTAAGAGGGACGCCATTGAGCGTCGACTGCTCTGTTCTCTGTTCTTGTGTGTATCGTGTGGTTGTCCTCTGTTTGGTCTGTTATTAACAGTGCTTATTTTCTTCCTTTTCTCACATTTCCATTTTGATTTTACCTATAATCCTGGTGCCTAAGAAGCTAAGTTTCAGTACAAGTAGTGGTGAGAAAGGGAAGAAGGCAATTCTTTCATTAGAATTGAGGTAAGAAATTATAGAAAGACATGAGAGCAGTGAGCATATGAGTGATATGCCTAAACAATATGGCCGCAATAGGCCTATGATCTCGACGATCATCAAGCAGAAGGCAGCCATTAAAGCAGATAAACCATCGAAGGGGATCACTATTATTACAAGACATCGTAGCAATACCCTGGAAGAGATAGAACGCCTTTTGTTGAAAGGGATAAAGGACAAACAGATTGTTGGCAACGATCATTTGTGAGAAGGGCCAGCGTGATGAACAGAAAGAAAGAAAAAAGTGAAGCAAAGAAAACCATGATAGAATTAACAAGCTCTTTTAAAAAAGTCTTCTCTCTTTTTCTGTTTCTCTGTATACAAAGCAGTAACATTTTCTTTAAATAAAATCTCTCTCTCTCTCTCTCTCTCTCTCTCTCTCTCTCTCTCTCTCTCTCTCTCTCTCTCTCTCTCTCTCTCTCTCTCTCTTGTTCTTTGATGTTATATTGTTAGAGATGTCTATTATTTTTTTCCGAGAGAGAGAGAGAGAGAGAGAGAGAGAGAGAGAGAGAGAGAGAGAGATTAAACAAAAATGTGTTTAGAGTACGTATGATTTTTAACACCATTAACGAGTTGAAAAACAATTAAATATAACTAAGAAAGTAATAACAGCTAATCTGAATTCCTTTATCAACTAAAACAAATATTGATACAAACACACTCGTGTGCGTATGCACAAACACACACACAGGACTTGCTAGCAGTAAGAGACAGACGGTCGG
>NC_090767.1:37632502-37635002 GCF_036898095.1 Palaemon carinicauda
TTTCTCATGAAGTATATAAAATAGCAATTAAAAGAACGGATCCTCAAAACGGATCATATCTTTCCGTTTTTACACTACATTTATCATAGAAATATTTCATATTTATTTCAATAATCTTAAAAAATTTACATTTAAATGCAAATGGCTCCTTTATTCCAAGTCTTATCATTCCTGAATTTTTCACAATAAAGGAAAAAGAGAAATATCAATTATGCATCAACCAAATCGTCCAGCAATATATCTTGAGGAAAATATAGAAGTTTTAAGAGAGGAGGCTCTGTGCAAAGAAGAGGAAGAAGACTCTAGAGAAGGACAGAGGAAAGAAATGGCTGTGTCTGGTACTCACCGACATCGATCCGAGATGAGAAGTGAATGAATTAACACTTTGAGAGATGACCTGCTTTTCCCTGAGGTCACACTCTATTTCCAGAATGCAGGCAATGTCTGTTATTTTAGTAAATTGCCTGGCCCATCCGGCCATACAGAGGCTCTTGTAGTTCTGCAGCCCATACGAAAAATATCTCAAAAATGCCTGAAAAAACTTTTCACTCCTGCCCAAGTAATGGCTGGATGCACACTGCTCAGACCTAAATAGAAAACGAGAAAAGATGCCGTATAAGAATGGCCTCTCACCATAGGGCTGATGCAAGTGCCATTTGAAGAAATGGTGGAATTTTCCACAAGAAGCGTAACAAATAATTCTCCTAAAAACATGCAATAAACAAAAAATTTATCTTTTGTGAAAAAAATATAGGTTTATAGCATCTTGCTTAATGACTGAAGACAAAATTAGGTGAATAAAATCCATATAAAGAATCTATTTAGAAGAGTTGATTTTTACAGTTAATTTTTAAAGACAAAGTTGAATGATTGAAAACCCTAAGTTAATCTTTACTTTTTTTTTATTCAAAAATAAAAAAGTAATTCAGGACAAAACAGATAAAAGACTTCAAGTTGAAATGATTTGAAGACCATTTGGAGAGCGAAAGGAGTAGAATACTTGTTCAACATTACTTGTGTGTTCCTTTGTGCTTATCTGTCTTTCTGTGTCTTAGTCTGTCTGTACTGCCGAAGTGAGACATCCAATCTCTTTCACCTTTGTTTGTTTCTGCTAATAGAATTAAGTTTTACTTCCAACTATAGAAAGAGGAAAAATTAATATCAAATTAAATATAAGACAGTATTGGAATATGAAAAAGTTCTAATATAGGTCTTATATAGTAAACTATCATAAGAAATATATATTTATTATAAATAATAGTAATCTTAACAATGATAGTATCAATAAAAAGGAAAATATGGAAAACTTTTGCCAAAGTTACCGAAAGGAAAGTAATTTTACTCTTTGCATTTAATTTATTAGGAACAATAAACTCTGATTTTATTTTTTTCCTTCATGTCATTTAGAGTAGTAAGTGGAGAGTTTTTTTCCTTAAAATCTTTGAAAGGGTTACTAACTTTCTGATCTACCAATTCTGGAGCAAAACTATTGATATTTCATTAAGATTATAAGATAAATTATCATATGAATGTTAATATCAACAATGTTCTACTATTCCTGTACATAATTGAGAAAGAAAAATTTTAACATTATTTAAGTAGTCTTGGATAGACAAAAATAAAGATCCCAAAATGAGAAATGACTAATTTACCTACACATTACCGTCTTAGTTCTGTGTTCCTTTTCCTCTCATCACAGGTCGACTAAATGGGTCTGACTGACGCTGCTCTAACATATCAGCTTCTCTTGAGTCCAACAGATGACAGTGGTCAATATCCCTGTGCACCAGATTATGTGAAGTACATCGTTCCACCAGCCGTGATTTGGAGCTTCCCTTTCTAATCCTGGCCTCTGATCCTCTAGGCAAGGTGTAACTAAGCAATTTGCATGGAGGGACTCGCTGAGTGCAGGGAGATGTTCGAATGACCTCTCTATAGTGCTGATGCACGCACCATTAGAAAAGAGGGAGGAATTCCCGAATACAAAAATTGTTATTTTGGAAAACAGAATTATCAAATGCCTCTTACTTAAGGGTCAATGATGAATTGGTGAAATAAAGGCAATGCCTTAAAAACTTTATAAGTAGGTACCTTTTACAATTATTATCTGAAAATAATTGTAGATTGCCTGAAAAACCAGAAAAGTTACTAATTGAAGACAGCAGAGAAGAAGGCTACAAGCTTCAATGATTGCTGACGTTTGCTAATAATTACTGCTTTTTTCCTCCCTCCTATTCCTATTTTATCTCTGCTTGATATAGAAGAAATTATTATATTTTACAAAATCAAAATCTATATTGCTTTGTGTAAAAAAAGAAATTAAAAATATTCGAAAATAAGTCTAATCGTATATGTTTTTTTGGAATTTTATGTTCAATCATGAATAAAAGAAATGAATATTAATGCTACTCTTCTCATTCAGTTTATCAAAATAGTAATTCCAAATTTTACTCTTTCTATTCCTTTCATTAAGAACAAAAACTACAAATCTTACATTTTC
>NC_090767.1:37640002-37645002 GCF_036898095.1 Palaemon carinicauda
AAGAAATAGTTATTGGATTTGATTGGGAATTTTATTATCAAGTTGATGATGATGATGATGTTGATGATGATGATGATGTTGATAATGATGATGATGATGATGATGACGAAAACAAAAAGTTAAAAAGAATAATTTCGTAGAATATGGAAATTAATGTAAACGAAATATTAGAAATAAAAATCGGGACTTTTTGATGTTTAGCCGACTTATTATGAGTCTAATTGGGACAATGATGATAATGATGATACTGACAATATAAAATATATTGTTTACAAGACTCAACATGATTGTTATACTGAAGTTATGAGTTCTTTCTCTCTCTCTCTCTCTCTCTCTCTCTCTCTCTCTCTCTCTCTCTCTCTCTCTTTATTAGTAGGCCTATATATGTGTGCATGTGCATATGTTTGTATATATGATCATGTACCAGTGTATTGTTATGAAGATATTTGATTATTATATGTATCTTGCAATATTCAAAATAACTGTGAAGTAATAATAACTTACTCATTTGTGAGTAGATTCTTGATTGACTTTCTCTCTTCTACGGTCGGCTCTGAATCTCCGAGGAAATGTTTCCTTAGCTCTATTACTGATGGGTTGATATGATGCCAGTAGAGTTGCCTTCGCAGTTCAACTAACCCATCAGTGTCATTAAGTCTTATTTGGATATCAATTTCCTCTCTGTTTGGGAGAGGGGGATCTGTGGCTCTAAGGAGGGCAATGTACGCATCAATTGTATGATCTTTAATTCTGGTCTCTTTATCAAACAACTCGAACCTCTGTGCTATCCATCTTGAAGAAGAATGATCACATTTGATATTCTTCAAGACTCTTAGCACAGAGCGTTTGTCGTTCACTCCCGACCTTACTAGGAGTTCCAGTGCCTCAATCTTGGCATCATCTGACACCTTCATCTCGTCTCCGTCACCCACATGGAATAGGCTGATCATATGTATCATCATATTTTGATATTTGTGAAGGTTTTTAGGGAGACTCCCTCCAAGAAGCATTTCAAAGATCTTTTTAACTGTGGCTGTGTTTACTGATTGGTCCCAGCAATGGTTTGTCAATTTCATAGGGAAAAACAGAGCTGCCATGAATTCCATTATCCCTTTATGCGGGAAACAGTAATGAAAGGAGCCTTGGGAAGTGGTCACTTTCTTCAGGAAGGCGCCAGTTAGCTCTTCGGCTGGCATTCCCAAACTATAGCAAAAGGCAGACAAATTATTGATGGTGGATTCTGGAATATTGATTTCATCATTTTGTAATGCTTTGAAGGATTCACCACATAGTTTCTCAACGAACTTCTTGGTTCCAGTCTTTGTTGAAGTTGGTTCTAAGAAAGCTGTTTTGGGGTGTTTCGCCAAACGCTCCTTCAATTTTGATAGAGACAAAAGGTGAAATTGCCAGTAGAGCTCAGCTTCAGTGGTGATGTTGCTTATAACCTCTGGTTTAATCATCCACAGAACTGTTACAAGAGCGAGATTTAAGGGTAGTCCCCACACCTCATGCATAGTGTGCTTTGTTTTCCTCAGATACTGCAACAATTCCTCTAATGATTGCAAGGGAGAATTGCCTGACCCCAATACTGCATAATACTTGCATACAAACTCTTCTCTCTTCTCCTTTGGAATTCCCTCAAGACTAATTGTAGAGACAGTTGTGAAATCGGATTTCACTTGATTGTTGAATCTCTCCTCAAATTCAGGTCTGGTTGTCACAATAACACTAAGTTTGCGGCATTTCTTCAGTGTCAAAACATCTTGGAATAATTTTGATGATTTATCGTTTAATTCATCATACCCATCTATGATGAGTAGACATTTGTAAGCCAAACACACATCAATAATTTCATTACCTTGGAATTTCTGGTGAACATCTCCAAAAAACGCCACTAACAAGTCTTTAAAAGATTCAAAGGAATCCCTGCATTCTACATACAAAAGTATGTCATAGTCATTAAGGCCTTTGATGTCGTCCTTCTTATTGAGCCAGTTAGAATTGATCTTCTTGACCAGTGTGGTTTTCCCCATACCTGCCATTCCCTTGATCAGTAAGAGTCGACTGTGATCATAATGAGGTACGTGATTCAGTATCTCCTCTATAGGAACACTTGAGGTGCCACTTTCCCCTTCTAGCTTCATTTCTGTGTAAATCTTCTCTACTGGTGTGTTGGGGTTAGAAGAGGTTCCTGTTATCAGGTTGAAAGGATTAATGCTTTTCAATTTTTCAAGAATGTTCTTCAAACAAGGGAAGCCTTCTTCTTCCAATAACTTCATCTTTTTTGTGAAGTCAATTTCCCTTTGATATTCATCAAAGACCTCGGCTCCTATACCTCCTTTTCCTATCTCCTCTATCTTCTGCCGGGTATCATCAAAAACTCTGTCCATTTCTCTTTCGATGTCTTCTTTATCCTCAGGGTTTACTACATACCCGAGCACAACAAGTTTTAAGCTCACTTGAATTTTTATTGTAAGTTCATATGATTTATCTATTATGACAGAACACCTTCCTCTGTCAATTCTCGGATTGTGGGCTGTATCATTCCGAAAATTCTTCAAGCTGGTTAAAGACAATTCTGGGTCGGAACCTTTTTGTTCGTTCCACTTTTCGTCATTTCTTCCAGCTAAATACTTAGACCACTGAAGAAGCGCATAGATCAGAGTTATGTCCCATGTGTCGTGTGATGAAGGATTCATTAATTTATCTCTTTGATTATTATTAAGACTCCTCTTGACTTGAATGATGTTGACCCCTTGGCTTAAGAGGTAATCTATGAAGTTGATCATCACTGACCATCCGGGATTCACCCAGGCAAGGATCTTTAAGAAAAGAGGCTGAATGGCTTCCCTGAAAATCTTCCATAATCTTACGCTTGACTCGTCAAACTCATCGATTTGGATCAGAGGAGGAGATGTGTATCTGTACAAAAGAGAAAATGCAATTGACATCAACAAAGAAATTTGTAGGCGATTAGAATAAAAAGAAATCAAAGAAAATATTGATATAGATGTATTTTGTACATCATACCTCATTCAAAATTGGCCTATATATATATATATATATATATACATATATATATATATAATACATGAAGATATATATTTATTTATACATATATATATATATATATATATATGTATGAATATATATATATATATAAATATATATATATATATATATATATGTATATATATTTATATATAATTATATTTACATAAATATATATATATATATATATATATTATATATTAGAAAGTTTAATTACTAGTTTTTAAGAATCATTTTGTGGCAGAATAGCCTTTGTTTTGTATGAGAATTTGTTTATTTTATCTTTGAAATTTAAGTGTCCTTTGTTTGGTCATTTTAAGTGTTTAGTGTAAAGTGCCTAATTTGACAATTCTCAGTGTGGTTAGGCGCCTCCTCCCCGGTTGTTTATATTACCGAACTGTCGTTTTAACGATTGTTTTTTTTTTTTTTTTTTACATAGGAGTGTTTATGAACGCGACTTGATGTCTGGACGTTGATGCTCGGATAGAATTCAGTTCGGGCTTGAGCACTCCCCTGATATCATACCTTGAGCAGCATAGTGATTTGGACTTTGGATGACGATTGTTTGGCAATTTATTTGGACGATTCTTTGGATTACGCTTTTGATCCTCATATTGATCTGTTGTCTGCAGGTGCCCTTGTCACCTGCAACTCGAGCCAGTTTTGCCTTTCCCTGAGGAGGAGGACTTCCCAGGGAATTGGTGCACTCTTGTTTCCAATCAGCTGCTGTGGTTTTGGGAGCTTGCAAGCTTGTGAGGTGGCCTGTAGGGAGGCTGACGCCAGGTAAGACAGAACGTGTCTGATTTTCGTTTGGGATTGCTTGCCCTTTATGGTTATGCTCTGGCGTTCAGGACCTGCCCTGGTAGCTGTTATGGCAAGTGAATGACGACCCTAGTTTTGTGTCTCCTCTGATTCATCCACTGAAGTGAGAAGAACTATACATCCTTTGTATCATTTAATCTTGTATATATTGTCATATTTGCGTCGTGACTACATAATGTCTTCCAGTAGGTCTATTATAGACAAGGTTTTGTGCTGATAGGTAGGATTTATGTCGGTTTTCCTGTTTTATTTACTCCGTCTTCCTTCTTTCTTGGAATTAATATTAGGGTAAATTTTTGTTCTGGCCAACAAAATTGTTGTATCCAAATAAGTTTATAACTGAAATTTCTCCTGTCTTTGTGATTCAAAAGACTGTTATTTGTCCTTCCTTGTTATTAAATTATGTGATTTTTTAGATTTAACAAGGTTGATTTCTGAATTTTGTAATTGTTAAGTTTTCTTGAGTGTTTGTTTCCGCTGACCTTTAGCACTGAGTTACATTTATTACTGACAACAATTATAATAAGAACTCTTATAACAACCCTAAGGGTTGTAACATATATATATATATATATATATATGTACATGATAACACAATGTATGTTGGAAGAATCTTAGTGTTACAGTATACTCTGTACAGTAGTTTCCTACTTTCACTATATACTATACTGCAAAATACTGGCTATTGTATATTATATACTGCCGTGCCCTGGATTTAGTTCAAAGGTATACTACCCTTAAATTAAAAGGCCGGCAGTTCATAAAATATATGCTGGCAGCCGACTGCATCCCGGCTGGCGGCCACTAATCGTATTGGCCGGCAGAGCTGAAGGTGTACAGCCAACTGCCGGCTAGCCGAGGCAAGCAACAACCTGTGCCGGCTAGCCGAGGCAAGCAACAACCTGTGCCGGCTAGCCGAGGCAAGCAACAACCTGTGCCGGCTAGCCGAGGCAAGCAACAACCTGTGCCGGCCGGCAGATATTTGAAACCAGAAAACCACTATCCACCCGGCTGCCGGCCGCTAAGCCGGCAGTCAGGACTATAAGGTACTAACACTAACAAGAGATAACAGCATGGATGTAAGGCTGTAGCCAGCACTGCCCTACTGCCTTCCATCCAGAAAGAGT
>NC_090767.1:37650002-37700320 GCF_036898095.1 Palaemon carinicauda
TGACGGGCGGACCAGGCGTCAGACTGTCGAGTGAAGGCGTGCACCAGAGGCATGTGGTCTGTGCGAATGACGAAGAAATGGCGAAAGTGATGGACAGCCAAGTGCACCGCCAGCAATTCTCGATCAAAGGTAGAATAACCTGATTCTACCTTGGACAGTTTTCTGCTGAAGAAGGCCAATGGGCGGGGCGAGCCTTTGACCACCTGCTCGAGTACTGCACCAATAGCGACGTCGCTGGCATCGGTGGAGAGAAGGAGAGGGGCGTGAGGGATAGGAAAAGTGAGAGCCGCAGCAGTTGATAGTTACACTGGAGTATCCTTATAGGATAAAACTTTTAAAGGTTTTTCTAGAATTAGAATTAACCTTAGTTTTAATATATCGAAATATCACAGCAATTGGCTGCACAGGAAAAACAAGTTATGTCTTTCCTTCTTTCCTTCTAGCTTAACTATCTTAAGCTATGGAACAATAACAATAATAAGTTTTAGACTTAATCTTGTGATATGTTTTCACTGGATACTCATTGGATTCTCTTCTCTTTACAGGAGGACCATCCGAAGTGCGGGAGTATGTTTTGCAATGGCCGCAGCAAGAACTTCAGCAGACATGAGTTGTGCAGTTGGCACGCACCCTGTGCAATCTCTAAAGACGATCTCAGGTATTGTGACCCTCAGGTATGTACTATTTGCACTAACCTCATTACGGAGGCTTTTGACTCCCCTAAGTCGGCGGAGTCAAGGGATGCAGCTAAAGAAAAACTGCGAAAATGTGGTACGGGGTTTTCAGAACACCACGGGGTCTTATCTTCCAAGTGAGAAGATGCGGGGTTATCTTTTTCCCAGGGCATCTGAGGATGCAGTGATTCCACAGCCTCACGCAGATATCCCCTTAGTCCAGATTCCGGTAGATGCGGAAGTCTCGGACGTATTACAGGCCATCCAACTGGATGATAGGATGTCTGAAGTGTCAGAATACACGGAGAAGGACCTTCTCGTAGAAGGTCAGGAGGAGGAGCAGACCCAAGCTCCTGAAACTGAAGAAGAAAAGGTTGAGGCGGTGTCAGTCTCATCGGTTCCGGCCCGGGACATGTCGCCTCGACTTCGTCTGCTATCCCAGAGGAACTGGGAAGGACTCTTTATTCTATTGTTGAAATGATTCAACAAATGCAGAAGAAAACCTACTACGTACCAGTTGGTACCTCAACCAGTAGCGACTCAGTCGCCTGCCTTCAACCCAGCGTTCGAAAGGCAGTCAACGACCTTTCGTGCGATACCTAGAGGAGCAGCCAGAGGTTCCTCTAGACGCCCCTCAAGAGGAAGGGGTTTTAGAGAAGGACGCGGTCAAGGAGGCTAGGCCTCAGGTTCACAACAGAAGTGTGATGCTTCCGGTAGGAGGGAGACTGCAGTTATTTCGGGATCGCTGAACCTTCGATCCCTGGGCCCACAGCCTAATCAAGAATGGACTGGGTTGGAGCTGGAACAGAGCTCCACCCCTATTCCCACAATTCTTCCAACACTCCAACCCCGTCTTGGAAGAATATGTACGGGAACTCTTGGAGAAAAGAGTAATTCGGAGAGTAAAGTCGATCAGGTTCCAAGGAGGGCTGTTTTGTGTTCCCAAGAAAGACTCAAAAAAACTTAGAGTCATTCTGGAC
The DNA here is from genome assembly GCF_036898095.1 of Palaemon carinicauda. Lineage (NCBI taxonomy): Eukaryota > Metazoa > Arthropoda > Malacostraca > Decapoda > Palaemonidae > Palaemon > Palaemon carinicauda. Next base: position 37,651,657 of record NC_090767.1, read on the forward strand.
TTGTCGCCACTCAACAAGTTCATAGTAAACCCCAAGTTCAGGATGTTAACACTTCAACACATAAGGACCCTGTTGCCCAGACGGGCTTACACTGTCTCCATAGACTTGTCAGACGCCTATTGGCATGTTCCAATCAATCGTCAACTCTCCTCCTACCTAGGGTTCAAGCTAAAATGAAGACTTTACGCCTTCAGGGCCATGCCCTTCGGGCTAAACATAGCCCCACGGCTATGCAAATGCAGTCGTTCATCAATTACGCCTAAAAGGTGTCCAAGTAGTGACCTACCTGGACGATTGGCTGGTGAGGGCAGCATCCGAGACGGAGTGCATGCAGGCTTCCAGTTCCTTGAACATCTAGGATTCAAGATCAATGCCAAAAAGTCTCGACTATCTCCAGCTCAAGAGTTTCAGTGGTTGGGAATCCACTGGAACCTAAAGTCACATCAACTTTCCATTCCTCTAAAGAAAAGGAAAGAGATAACGGGATCTGTTAAGAGACTTCTGGTATCCAAATGGATATCAAGAGGCGAACAGGAGAGAGTGCTGGGCTCTCTACAGTTTACTTCAGTGACAGACCCAGTGCTACGAGCACAGCTAAAGGATGCAACACGAGTTTGGAGAAGATGCGCATTATACGCTCGAAGAGATCTGAAAAGACCATTTCTGACTCGATTGCGAACGCTTCTCAAGCCGTAGTCCAAAGCCAAGCAGTTGAAGAAATCGATACTTCCTCAACCACCTCCACCTTCAGTCATCATCCACACAGACTCTTCAAAGGAAGGATAGGGAGGTCACTCTCACCAAGGGAAAGTTCAAGTAGCTTGGTCCAGCTAATTCAAGACATTTCACATCAACTTTTTGGAGGCCATGGCAATTCTTCTTACTCTGAAGAAATTATCCCCTCGCCACTCGACCCACATAAGACTGGTTCTTGACAGAGAGGTGATAGTGAGATGCCTGAATCGCCAAGGTTCGAGATCACCTCAAATCAACCAAGTGTTGTTGGCCATCTTCCGTTTGGGGGAAAAGAAGAGATGGCACTTGTCAGCAGTTCACCTTCAAGGGTTCCGCTACGTGACGGCGGACGCTCTATCCAGGTTCACACCGATGGAGTCAGAATGGGCCCTAGACGCAGGATCGTTCTCCTTCATCTTACGTCAAGTCCCATAACTGCAGATAGACCTCTTTGCGACGAGCGACAACAAGAAGATACATCATTACGTACCCCCGTATGAGGATCCCCTAGCGGAAGCAGTGGACGCAATGTCCCTCGATTGGAACAGATGTTTCAGCATTTACCTGTTCCCTCCATCCAACCTTCTACTGAAAGTCCTCGACAAACTGAGATAATTCAAAGGGACGGCTGCGATAGTGGCTCACAAGTGGCCAAATAGCGTATGGTTCCCTCTGGCGTTGGAACTACGACTGAAGTTTGTGCCGTTGCGGGGTCTATTCTGACTCAGCTAGTGCAGAAGTCGACTGTCTTCGCTTCATCACAGAAAACCCGCAACCTTCATCTCATGGTTTTCTCTCCTTAGCGGTAAAGAAAAGATTCGGTATTTTTAAGGACAGTATAGACTTTTTGGTAGAATATAAATCCAAATATACTAGAAGACAATATGAGTTGGCATGGAAGAAGTGGGTGTCTTTTGTCAAGGCAAAGAAGCCAAAAGAAATCTCGACGGACTTCTGTCTATCTTTCTTTATTAACCTGCATGAACAAGGGTTAGCGGCCAACATAATAACAACGTGTAAATCTGCCTTGACAAGACCTTTACTTTATGCCTTTTAGGTCGATTTTTCTAACGAAATCTTTAAAAAGACCCCTAAGGCCTGTGCTAGACTCAGGCTGGCAGCGCCTCCAAAACCTATATAATGGTCTCTGAATAAGGTTCTTCATTTTGCTTCTATGATGAACAACGACGAGTGCGCTTTGAAGGACTTGACCCAAAAAGGCATATTTCTATTCGCACTAGCCTCAGGGGCTAGAGTTAGTAAAATAGTGGCCCTTTCGAGAGATGAAGGCCATATTCAGTTCTTGGAAGGGGGAGGACTGAATATTTTTCCGGACCCAACATTTCTTGCAAAAAATGAGCTACCCACCAAAAGGTGGGGTCCCTGGAGAATCTGTTCTTAGAAGGAAGATGTCTCTCTATGTCCAGTAGAGAGCTTAAAGGTCTATCTTCGTAGAACTTCAGTCTTTAAGGGAGGTCAGCTTTTTAGTGGAGAAACTCCAGGCTCAAACTTGTCTGTGAAACAACTAAGGGCGAAAATCACCTACTTTATTCGCAGAGCGGATCCGGACAGTACACCCGCAGGTCATGGTCCGAGGAAAATTGCCTCTTCCATGAATTTTTTCAATAATATGAATATTGAATACCTTCGCTCATACACTGGCTGGAAGTCATCCAGGGTAATTTTTAAGCATTACACGAAGCAGGTAGAGGAATAAAAGAGGTCTGTGGTAGCATCAGGTAGTGTCCTTAAACCTGTTGCTTAAAGCTGCGGGGAACAGTGAAATTAATTGGGACGATTAATTTAGGGTGGGTGTGTTTTCCCTGGACGGTACTACGTACTATGTGATAAGCCACTAAGGTGCCTTGATAGACTGTTCCATTGACAAAGGTGAAATAAGCATAACGAGTGACACATGTGCCAGGCGGTTTACGCAAGTGTAATTAGACAATAATGACAGATATTAATGAAAATTTATTGATATTCTCATTTTCAGTGACATGCTTTTGGGTTTCTTTTTCAGGTGAAACAAGTTTTTCTGGTATTACTGTTTTTCTTTATGCTGTAATTTTACATCATCCCCATTTTATATATTTCTATAAATGTTGATTGATCTATTTATTTATTGTTTGTAAATAAACTAGTTCTAGATGAAATCTGCGTCTTATTCGCCCAAGTTCATTCTGATGAAAAAATTATATTGAGCATTGCAACTACTATGGATATTAGTTGATAATATAAAAAATGTTAAAAGATTGTTCCTATGTGTAAGACAAACCCTCATCGAGCTGGTCAACCCTTATTCAGGATAGACCATAGCTTTGTGGTTGGAAGGATAACTGATACAATATCTGTTCCTAAACGGATGAAAACCTTTGATCGATACTCAAATCAAATAGGTATACCGGGCAGGTGTCAGTATTTCATACGGACATTGGTAAGTTCCATTACAAACTTTGCTTTAGAAGGTATAGGTCGAGACCACTATACCGGTTTGTCTGCTGGACATCAATAGGTAATATGTATTCCTCGAGACTTTTCTAGAGTCTAGAATGACTCTTCCCTGTAGGGGGTAGGAAGTTCTAACATGAGTGATGATTGGAAATAATGATGTATGACGGTAAAATCATAGTTCTTTAGGTCTAGATAGACCAAGGAAAAGGTTGCCTTGAGGTTAAGGCACGATTGAGAATCCACAGATAAAGTAATGCTCTGGTAAACTTCCATCACGACGATATGGCCTGAGCCCTAAAAACAGATTTTGAGTGAAGTGAAAAATCTATTTTTGGGTGAGATAGCCATGTCCTCCTGATGGACCCACCCTTCCCATCATATTTTGAAGTTCACTATGGAAAAAGAAAACAACAACTCTCTACCTTTTTTAGACATTAACGTAAGCAGAGACAACGGTGAATTTATAACATCTGTGTATCGGAAAAAGACATACACTGGACTTGCCAACAATTTCTATAGTTCTTGTTTTTTAAATTTTAAACTGAATGCTATATACACACTTGTTTATAGGGCTCTGCGTTATTCCTCGAGTTGGTCACTCTTTCATAAGGAGATTTTATTTTTGGTAAATTTTTTCAAGCAAAACTCTTACCCTGAAAATATGGTTTACAAGGTTATTAACAAGCTCCTCTCAGAACATTTTTCCACTCTAGTACCATCATATAATGTAAAAAAGAAAAATATTTTCGCTACAATTCCTTACCAATCTGACAACAAGTTTTCCATCAAACTTAAACAAATAATAGAAAAAGAGTTCGGCTGCCTTAACATCCAACTAATCCCAATCAATCCACTCAAAATTAATGTATTTTTTGGCTACAAAGACAAACTGCAGACCTTCATGAGGTCCAACATCATTTATAAATTCAAGTGCCCGGGATGTCCCGGTATCTATGTTGGATCTTGCCGAAGGTTGTTGCAGGTGAGATACTGTAGCCATATGGGATACAGCTTCAGAACTGGTCAGAGACTTGGTAACCCAGAATTTTCTAATATTAGGAATCATGCCGCTATTTGCAAAACCCAAGTAAACAAAAAAATTTTTTTCAATTATTGGTAGGACAAAACATAGCGAATTTTTAACTACCCTTGAATCATTATACATTAAACGCCTCGTTCCTTCTTTAAACTCTAACGCCTCCGCTTCTCCTCTTTTCTTAGCATAACTGAAGTCGTAGATGGGTAACAATTCTTACTCATTCGTTCTTCGCCTTTTCCTATGGATGGCTTGGTGAGCACTGGTTCTCTTATGTTTCAATGTTTTAGTTTTTCACGATTTTCTGTGATAAAATCAATAATGTTTTAATATTCTTTTACTATTTTGTTTTAAATTATTGTATAAATTTTAAGAATTTTATATTTATATCTTTTACAGATTGATAATGAACATTGCAATGTTCGAAACGTTTCCTAAATAAATTATGGCCTTTTTACTGATGTGTTTTGGACCCTGCTGCACACCATATATATGATCTTCACCTGTAATCCTTTGATACGTCCGTGATGTTACATCGACTTCTGTTCGTCTTTCTCTTCGCGTTTAGGCTGAGATGTCGCCATTTTCAGCACTTTTCGCAACTCCTTCAACATCGCTATCCACCAGTGACCTTGGCCACCTCGAGAAGGTTGGAGAAATCGACTTTGAGAGAAGAAAAAGCCAAGTGTGATTTGGATTTCTTGCAGTATTGTCTTTTAAATGGAGTACACCCTAAGTTTGTTAGGTTCAGGCTCTACAAGACCTCGCTATATCACACCGAATTTTACAAGAATGCCTTGGACGAACTACTTAAGAAGGAGATTGAAACGAAACAGAAACTTATTGAAAATGCAAGTATTAATGTTTGTCGCCTACGAGAACAACTTTTTCAGGATTTATCTATTATTGACCGTTTTATTTATCAGAAACTTTTTAGTGATTTTGTAAATAATTATGTCTCGTCTGTGCAACTACGTCATCAAAAAAAACTTAAAGCACTAGGTGTTGTTACTCCTAATTTTAATAAGAGAAACTATTGTATTTTTAATCTGTCTAACTATGTTCTCTCCAAAAGAGAAGAATTTTTGTTACCATTTGGCTTGGATTTCAATTTGCCCTCCTACAGACCTAAGTATGCAGACTTATACTTTCCTTTCGAAATGCTTTTTCAACGACTCAAGGGCTTAAATCTGATCAATGACCTAAGTGGTTTGCAACATAAGTTGTCTTTTCTTTTGCATAAAACTTACACTAAGTTAAGAGTGTCTTGGACACCGTTTTTCAGGAAGGAGGATTTAAGTATCTTACAAAAATTGAGCAAACGAGACAGTTTGGTTATTTGTAAACCAGATAAGGGTAAAGGTGTTGTACTGCTCAATAAAGCGGACTATATTGATAAGGTTGATAATATTCTTGCTGACCAAACTAAATTTAAGTTACATGGTGAACCAAATTTTTTGGACATTTACAAAAGAGAAGACAAAATTAACAGAATTTTGAGGAAACTAAAAAATGAAGGTATCTTAAATGAAACAACGTATCAACAACTGTTTGTGACTGGTTCCTCTTTTAGCATTCTATATGGACTACCAAAGATACATAAGGAAGGAGTTCCTATCAGACCTATTATGGCAGCCTATAACAACCCGGCTTATAAAATATCAAAACACCTTGTCTCTTTACTTGGTAATTTCTCAAGCAACCAGTTCTCACTAAAAAATGGCTATGAGTTTCAACAACAAATAATTTTACAAGATGGTGATCTACATATGACAAGTTTCGATGTAGAATCTCTTTTTACAAATGTTCCACTCAATGAAACCATTAATATTATTTTAGATAAGATTTTTTATGACGATCAAATTATTTTTCATGGTTTTAACAGACATTATTTTAAGACTTTTCTTGAGCTTGCTGTGCAAGACTCCATGTTTGTTTTTAATGGCCAACTCTATTCGCAGGTCGATGGAGTTGCCATGGGTTCCCCTTTAGGGCCTTTGTTTGCAAATATTTTTATGTCATCTTTTGAAGAAAATTTTTTAAATAGTTGTCCAGACTCTTGCAAGCCAGTGTATTATAGAAGATATGTTGATGACACTTTTGTGTTATTTAAACAACCATGGCATAGTGAAATGTTTTTAAGCCATATAAATACTCAACATCAAAATATGAAGTTCACTATGGAAAAAGAAAACAACAACTCTCTACCTTTTTTAGACATTAACGTAAGCAGAGACAACGGTGAATTTATAACATCTGTGTATCGGAAAAAGACATACACTGGACTTGCCAACAATTTTTATAGTTCTTGTTTTTTAAATTTTAAACTGAATGCTATATACACACTTGTTTATAGGGCTCTGCGTTATTCCTCGAGTTGGTCACTCTTTCATAAGGAGATTTTATTTTTGGTAAATTTTTTCAAGCAAAACCCTTACCCTGAAAATATGGTTTACAAGGTTATTAACAAGCTCCTCTCACGACATTTTTCCACTCTAGTACCATCGTAAAATGTAAAAAAGAAAAATATTTTCGCTACAATTCCTTACCAATCTGACAACAAGTTTTCCATCAAACTTAAACAAATAATAGAAAAAGAGTTCGGCTGCCTTAACATCCAACTAATCCCAATCAATCCACTCAAAATTAATGTATTTTTTGGCTACAAAGACAAACTGCAGACCTTCATGAGGTCCAACATCATTTATAAATTCAAGTGCCCGGGATGTCCCGGTATCTATGTTGGATCTTGCCGAAGGTTGTTGCAGGTGAGATACTGTAGCCATATGGGATACAGCTTCAGAACTGGTCAGAGACTTGGTAACCCAGAATTTTCTAATATTAGGAATCATGCCGCTATTTGCAAAACCCAAGTAAACAAAAAAAATTTTTCAATTATTGGTGGGACAAAACATAGCGAATTTTTAACTACCCTTGAATCATTATACATTAAACGCCTCGTTCCTTCTTTAAACTCTAACGCCTCCGCTTCTCCTCTTTTCTTAGCATAACTGAAGTCGTAGATGGGTAACAATTCTTACTCATTCGTTCTTCGCCTTTTCCTATGGATGGCTTGGTGAGCACTGGTTCTCTTATGTTTCAATGTTTTAGTTTTTCACGATTTCCTGTGATAAAATCAATAATGTTTTAATATTCTTTTACTATTTTGTTTTAAATTATTGTATAAATTTTAAGAATTTTATATTTATATCTTTTACAGATTGATAATGAACATTGCAATGTTCGAAACGTTTCCTAAATAAATTATGGCCTTTTTACTGATGTGTTTTGGACCCTGCTGCACACCATATATATGATCTTCACCTGTAATCCTATATTTATATATATATATATATATATATATATATATATATATATATATATATATATATATATATATACATATATATATATATATATATATATATATATATATATATATATATATATATATATATATATATATATATATATATAAATATATATATATATATATATATATATATATATATATATATATATATGTATATATATATATATATATATATATATATATATATATATATATATATACATATATATATATATATATATATATATATATATATATATATATATATATATATATATATATATATATATATATATATATATATATATATATATATATATATATATATATATATATATATATATATATGTATATATATATATATATATATATATATATATATATATATACATATATATATATATATATATATATATATATATATATATATATATATATATATATATATATTCTATACTAACACGTATAATTACACCCTTGTGAAGTGAAATCTGAATTCCCATTATGCCTTTAAGATTTTCTGTTCCTTACCCTCTTGGAGGGATTGTCATTCTTTATATGGCATCACTGCATTTCTCTGCTTGCATAAAACTTTCTTGACTTGTTATAGGCAACCATAATGAAATTCACAGGGATGTGTTGAAGGGTACAATCGCACTCATTCATGCCAGAGAGATTTGGACGTTGACGAGCGGACCAGTCATTGGACCTTCGAGTGAAAGTGTGTACCAGAGCCAAGTTGTCCGTGCGATTGACAAACGACCAATCTTCTAAGAAATGGTGGAACCTATGCAGTTCCTATAATTCTTGGTCAAATGGAGAGTACCACGATTCTGCCTTTGACAGTCTCCTACCAAAAAAAGGCTTATTGTGCTGTGATCCTTTGACCATCTGCTTGAGTACTGCACCAATGATAATGTCGCTGCTATCAATGGAGAAAAGAGAAAGATCAGGTAGTATAAGAAAACTTAGAGCATCCATGTTTGATAGTGTTTTTTCAGTGCAGAAGACCTCATTTTGAAAGTAATTGGACTTCAAGTGTTTCGACTTTTCTTTGAGAGGGAGATAAAGGGTGCCAAGAGTAGCGATGATGGCTGCTAAGAACCACTAATAATAGTTGGTCATGGAAAAAAAATTCTTTCATTGCTATGTTTGTCGAGGGCGTGTGGATGTTCTGAAAAGCTGGTACCTTCTCAGAGAAAGAGGGAATTCCTTCAGGATTGATGCAATATCCTAAGAATGATACTTCGTTGGCACGAAAGGTACACTTGCCGTATCCCACTGCAAGGCCATTCAATTGTAGGAGGTTGAGCACGACACGCAGGTGAAGGACGTGTTCCTTTTCCAGGAAGAAAACAGAAGTATGTCGGCTAGTAACAAAATCTGAAGAGGAGGTTGCCCAAGCTGCTATCCATGATGCGCTAAAAAGTAGCCCCAACATTACGAAGGCAAGAACTGGATAATTGTAGCTGTATGTATTGTAGTGGGTGGTGATAGCGGTCTTGGGGATGTCCTATGGCTTCCAGGGCATCTGATAACACTCATTCAGTAGGTTGAGCATGGAGAAAACCTTTAGGAGGTAATTAAGGAGAGGTTTAGTTGGGAGGTAGTTAATCAATTCTGTCTTCAAGTTCATGTGTCAGTAATCCCCCTTCGGGCACAGGGAGTTTTCTTTCTGCAGGATGATATGAAAGGACAACAAGCATGAGCTTGAAGTCTCTTGATGAAGGTACATTTCCTTCATTTCGGCAAACATTTTTTAGTGACTGCAAAACAACTAGGCAAATGACGCTTGAATATGGCGAACACTAATGGCCCCATGGTCTTGATATGGTGATAAATAATATGTTTAGTGGGAATGGGGGGCATTTGGTAAAGTTCAGGACATTAGACTTCTGTATATGATGTGAGAAGGTGGGCTAAGCATCCGTGGGTTGACTGATGTGTAGAGTAATTTTGGAGGTGGTGTGTTGAATAGGTTTCAATGAATAAGAGTCTGTGTTGACTAACTGTTGGTGAGAAATTCACATTGAGGATTAGTAATGGACGTCAACAAAGAGAAACTTTAAATCATATCTGGCACTCACAAACTATAAGATAAAGGTCCTTTAACACTGAGTGGACATCGCAGATCTGTTGGCAGCTACAATGGGGATTTTGTCAGGCTTAGACTGACTACGTCGTCTCTTGGAGAGAACAGTAAGCACCGGTGTCTACCAAAAGTGACTTGCTATTCTTTTTTCATGAAAAATGAAACCCTACAGATTGGGGAGGACACTGTCAAAAGCCCTGGTCTTCTTACAAGTTTTTAGGCCATTGACAACTGTTTGCACATTTTTAAACAGCAACTATAAATTTGGAGTGGTAGTAACATAACTGGAGCCGATTTGCATCAGTAAGTGGCTAGAGAGGTAGCTGGTTGTGGTGTCAGATAGGGCAGAAACATATTGTTGGTGGGCGCCTTTGTCACCACTTATGTACATCAGGGTGGGGGGTGTCTGTGTCCTACCACATTCCAGCCTATCGCATTCATGTCAACTTCAGTTGAAGTTAATAGTTATTGATTGAGGTATTGAAGAAGGTGAATTGGTTTTCCATAAGTGCCTTGACTTTGGTCACCAGGTCCTTCGTGAGCAAAATGTTAGCATCAGGGATAGCAGCATATACGAATTTGGCAGGCGTCGTACCCAAAGGACCCAATATAGGTTCCCCACCTGCGGAGAGCTATTTGTGGCAGGTTGAAAGCAAACAAAATGGTCATTTCCATGAGGGCAAGCAAAGACTTGGGGTTTCCAAACTGTTGTTGAGAGAGCGGAAAAAGTTTGGCTATACGGGCGGTTGGCAATAGCAAGTACTGCTCCAGGATGTAAGTTTTGAGGGAGTTGTATGATATTGGGGTGTTCCTTTGTTCACAAAGGGAATCGTAGATTTCCCAGAAAGTGTTGTCGGTGATAGCTGCGAGTATATAGTCAGCTTTGGTGCTGTTGTTGGTTATGCCCCATATGTGAAACTGAATCTTGCTGCACTGAAATCAAGCAAATTCCTTCCTACTGCTATGAATGTAGCAGAGAGAGAGATAAGTCAGGAGCGTCAATATCAAACAGTATGGTGCAGCAGTATGCGGAAAGTAGGGAAGGAACTGTTCCTTCTGTGGTCACCAATTATGTGAATGTGCTGTTAGGTTATATCAGAGAGGCTTCAGAAATGGAACTAAACCCTTTTAGATAGAAATGCGCCTATATACAAGTTCTTACAAGCAAGAACCTCATGAAAATTAAAACAAGTTATGCATAGAAAGTCAAGCCTTAACAGCACTTTTATCTGTGCAGGAGAGAATAAGAGAGAGAAAAAAAATACTAATACAGTGTACTAGCGTTTGTGAAACATTTGTGGTACAATGCCCTATATTCCTTATGTTAATTCCATCCAAAATACATATATAAAGTTATATTAAACAACAGTCTTACCCTTATTGATATTTTAGATGGACATTCACTTTTAAACATATAACTCTTCTTATACAATTTTTTATGTTTATTTCATTCATTGCTCTTCTTTTTAGCTTACCCATGATACCAAGATTTTCCTAAATAGAACCCCAGTTACATAGCATATCTTCCCTTTCAAAACTATGCTCCTAACCGTAACCTTCAGGGAACCTTTCATAATTACGTGTTCTAACTTATTATCATTATTATTATTATTATTATTATTATTATTATCATTATTATTATTATTATTATTATTAGCTAAGGTAAAACCCTAGTTGGAAAAGTAGGATGCTATAAGCCTAACGGCTTCGATGGAAAAAATTAGCAGTGAGGAAATGATATAAGGAAATAATTAAACGAATTAAAAAAAATAACAATAAAATATTTTATAAACAGTAACAACATCAAAACAGTTATATATAAACTATAAAAAGACTTATGTCAGCCTGTTCAGCTTGAAAACATTTGTTGCAAGTAAGAAATTTTGAAGTTTTACCGATTCAACTACCGAATTAGGAAGATCATTCCACATCTTGGTCACAACTGGAATAAAACTTCTGGGTTATTATTAGTATCCAGCCTCATGATTTTGAAGGTATGGCTATTAGAATTAACTACATGTCTAGTATTACGAAAAAGATGGATCTGTCCGAAAATATCTGAATGTAAAGGATGATCAAAACTATGAAAAATTTTAGGCAACATACAAAACCCACTAATTGAACTACGGTGCCCGATATCAATATCTAGATTATGAACAAGAAATTTAATAAACCATAAGTTTCTGTCCAACAAATTGGTACGAAAATAAGCAAAGGAAGAACAGGAAGGAGAAAAGTACTCGAAACAATATAAAATGTAAGAATTAAAACAAGCAAACTTTGATTTTAAACTTCATGCCCCATAACTTGCACCATGCTCTTATTTGAGCTAGATCTCTATTAAGGGATTCCGCAATCAGATATCTAAATTCAAAAGATGGAATTAATGGAAAGATTGTAGCATCATCTGCATATGCAATAAGCTTGTTTTTTTAGACCAAACCACGTGTCATGTGTATAAAGTATGAAAAATAAAGGAGCAAGAATACTACCCTGAGGATTACAAGATATCACATTCCTATACTCACTATGGTGCCAATCAACACCTATTCGCAATCTATTAATTAAACATACAATAATGATACTATGAAACAAACCCACCCACTACCAAATGTGCCGCTCTTGACTGGAACAGGTTAAATAAATACTCAAGCTCTGACCAAATAAAGTTCAGTTGCATTCACGAGTCTCTCAGTTATAACCTAACTGCTCGTGTGCACATTATTGACCACCAGAGTGTTAAACTACCTCCCGTGCCTTGCTCCTTGATGAAGCTATTATCAGACACTGACTCAGCTATTAACGCAACCCCTGGGTAATTTTAACCTGGTTCCCACGGGCTGAAGTCCAGTTTTCTTAGAGGGCGTAACCCTGTCAAACGCTGAATATGTTCTCGCGACCATCCCTATGGGACACTTCCCAGAAATCTCCAATTGGCTGTGCGAAAAAGGGGACACCCCATAATGTATGATGACCTCAAATCATACGTCCTAGAGCAGTGCTCGCCATCAGCGGCCACCCACATTGCAAAACTTTTTCAGCTCTCTCAATAACTTTGGGGACTATAAGGCTTCGCTCTCTCTCTCTCAGGGAAATGACCAGCATTGTTCACCTGCTTCCTGCTGCCGCATTTTTCGTTGTGAAGTGAATGTACATCGTGTACTTCGGGTAACCTGCCTAGATGAACCTGCGCGTGTGTCATCCAAATATCATTTATTTTGCCCATGAAGGTCCTAATGACCAAAGTCAATGCCTTATGGTCAGCCACTTCAGTGCCTTCAGGACCTCCATAAACGCCTCTAATTCTAAGGAGGTAAACAACTATTCAACTTTGACGGAAGTTAACGGGGGGGGGGGGGGGGGGGCAGTAGGGCACAGTCGTCCAACCCCTGACGTGCTATTACCACTTCAAATTCAGGGCTGCTGCAAAGAAATTTGCGAAAAGTTGTCAGTGGAAAAAAATATGCAAGTAAGCCATAAACAGTGGCTGTGGCCTCCCCTGTCACTAATCTTTTCTTTTTACATGATGCATGTGTGGTAATGTGATTCTTGATAGCCAAAGGTGCATACGTTTCTTTTATGCCAAGACCACTCTACAGGACCTACCGTAGTCTGTCTACATCTGACAAAATCTGCTTGGTAGCTGCCAATGGATCTGCGATACCTAAGCAAGGTTATAAAACCCTCATATAATTGATTGGAACTGCCAAATATACTTGGAAGTGTCTCCTTGCTGACGTCAAATTGCCAATCCTCGGTGCGTACTTCCTCTCCCATTTCCATCACCTGGTTGAGGTAGCTCTCCAACTGTTAGTCAATGAGGATTCATCCTCCTCAACACCTTTCCAACAGTGCCCCTCTGTCCTAGCTTTCCACATCAGCACACACATGGATACATAAGCCCAACTTCTCATATTGTACTCGAAAGTTTTTCCTTCAAAAATTTCGTCAAACAACCATGGTTTCAGCATGCTATAGTATTTATCACAATATAGAGACGACGGGTGCCACAGTTTTCATCAGATTCTTATGTGTCACCGTATCGTTTGGCAACCGCTGAACAAATGTTCATCGAAAAAGAAGAAATGAGCTTTGCCAAAAGGCCTGCAGTCTAATGCTGTTAAACTTTCACATAGTTCTGAAGGGAGATGGCACTCTACGTCCGTGTTGGGAATACAAGCCCCTGAACTACAGACAGAACCAGTTTACTACACTCTCGCATATATCGCCGACATGATCACCTACTTTCACAAATCAAAGATTTTCTCCACGTCCTATACATTAAGGGGTATTATCAGATTCCCATAAACCTAGAAGACATCCTCAAGGCTACCATAAGCACCATATTCAGTACATAGAATTTCCATTATTCCCTTTTTTTTGCTTTTGTTGTGCTGAGACCCCTTTTCAACATCTCATGGACAGCATCCTAGGGGAACTCACCTTCTGTAAATGTTACATGGAGGACATGCTTTTATTCTCTTTCTTCAAAGAGGTACACATCTTTCTTCTATGCGCCATGTTTAATGTACAAGTGTATCTTTGGTGCCAACAAAGTATCATTCTTAGGGTACTACATCCCTCCCGAAGGAATCCACATCCCCCATGAGAAGTATAAGCCATTCAGAACTTCCCATTGAACTCAGCCTGCAAAGCACTGCAAGAATTCTCAGGCAAGATCAACTATTATATCCGTTTCCTGCTAGCCATCGTCACCTCTTGCCCCTTCTACTGCTCCTTCAAAAGCAAGCCAAGGGACCTAAGGTGTTGTCATCTTCCAAAAGTGGCCTTCTACAACGCAATGAATACCTTATCAATCACTGCTGTTCTCACTTTTACTGTGCCACATGCACCTCTCCTTCTCTTCACCGATGCCAGAGACGTCATTATTGGGGCAGTCCTCGAGCAGGTGTTCAAGGGCTCTACCCGCCGATTGTCCTTCTTAAATAGACACTGTCCAAGATGGGACTCAGCTACTCTCCCTTCGACTGCAAATTGCTGGCAGTTCATTCATCGGTCCCTAACTTCCCCCATTTCTTGGAAAGAACCTCCTTTATTATTAGTAAGGATCACAAGCTTCGTTGTCATGAAGCCATTAATACGGATAGTGCTACATCTGCCTTGTGTATATCTGCCTTATTCTCAAGATGGATAGAAAGATATGGTATTCGTTAGTTTATTACTTATGACAGATACACCATTTTTACCTCTCGATAGTGGACATCATTATCAAATCTCCTGGGTATCACTCTTCCTCAGAGCACTGCAACCCTGCATTATACAGTATGGTTGAACGTTATCATCGTTCCATCAAAGTAGTGTTGATGTTCCGCTGCAAGCACTCTAAATTGGTACCCACTTTCCCTGGATCCTCCAGGCTCTCAGAGCCCCTCCTAAATATGCCGTAGATGCCTCGATTGCTGAAATGGTGTATAGCAACCTTCTGGTGGTCCTATCCGAAATTCTTTCGTATGAAACATCTTTCGACAATCTCCAGCAACTACGTCTGTATTTGGGAAAATTCACTCAATGCTGCTAAACTTAAAAGTCCTAGTTAAGCAACACACCAACTGATCAACACTCATGAACATATGTTTTCTGCGCAATGATTTTTGCAGGCCACCGTAAATGCCCCCTTAACAGCTCTTTCTTCCTGATCTGCTGTATGCCGAAAGTATTCCTCGTCAACATGCATGGAATAAAAAACTGGGTCTCCATTGATAACCTAATACTATCATATATCCTGTCAGATGATACGTCTACCTTTTGCTTCTTAAAGGCAGGGCGTCCTATTTCCCATGTATGTCTTCTTTAGGGAGGAGCCATGCACCGGTTATGTATCGAACAAGCTTGTATATTCTAACGGTATTTCTTACATTTTGTCAGTCGTGTCTATCCTGACCTCTTAATTCAATAGTTATTCATTCATTGTGTATTTAACTCTTCGTAGTCCTCAGCACTGTAGGCCTGTGTGTTCACTCTTGAGGAATCCCTAAAATTTTAAGTTTGTCTGATTTTTTTTTGATTTTTTCGTATCTTCATTTAGTGGCGCTTAAGGTACGAACTCAAAAGTTGCAAATATTATGTCCATACATAACTTTGAGAGGTGAATATTTTCAACTGATTTTTTCCTGTTTATGAATAATAAGAATATCTAAAATACACCACAAGAAGTATTATAGGTTTATGCATGCTTAGCAAGGTCATTGTAATGCGGTATAATTGGGATTCATAGTCAGTTTTTATTCTATTATTAGGTAAAAAATAAAAAAAACCTGTCAATCTTCTTATACGTGACAGATGTTTTGCGTTAAAAGCGAGTAGTTTTTTTGTGAGTAGCATAGCCTTGATACTGCTGAGTAATCAGGATTTTTGGTAATTTTGTCTATTAAAATGAAGTTTTTGATGAAGAGAAAACCAACTTTTTTGGGAGGTTGTGCTCTGGTCTCTCTAAAGACTTTCATGTGAAAGGCAATATATGAGAATCTAATAAACCATATACACTAGAGAGATATAGTTTCCGCTACTCTTAGGCCAGGGTAGCAGCATGCAAAGCCTGTACAAGGGAGACCTTCATGTTCAAGCATATTAGAGCTCAACACTGCACTTGTATTTTTTCCTATGCCCAAATCATTCAGTTGTCGGAATGAACTAATATCATTACTTTTCGTTCACCTTTTATATGGAATTTAATAATAACTTTAAAACATTATTAATCAATATCTGCTAATAGCAGAAAAAGAAATTGAGTTTCAATAGGCCTTTATATATTCCTGATTACCGTTTCTATATGCAGAGGTTGTACAGATCACTACAAACTGTATCACCATGCTTTTCCATTGGCAAAATAAAACATTAAAATTTTCATAGGTCATATTTTTGTCTAATTATCAATAAATATCATAGTTAGATTATAGGTCTATCTTGTACCATTGCACACACCAAACAATTCCTCAGTAAATTCAGGTTTTAGAAGCTTTTCACATCACTCACCATAGTGAGAGGGAAGATAGGAAAATGTGCAGACTAAAAATTGTGGCGGATACATGGTGAATCCTTTCTTGTCCAGAAAACTAACTTTAAAACTGACTGGTGAGTGGTAGAGTTATATGGAAGGTGGTATACCGCATGTGTTTCATGAACGTTCACAATGTAATGCCATTGCTTTTTTATCTGTAGCTCTCTTCCACACTGATAAGAGACCAACGTTTTCAACTTGCACAATAAAGGAAGGTGGCATTTTATTTTTTTTAATTAAATTTATTTAATTTAACTTCCTACTTTTTAGTTTGCCAATTCTTTCACCATAAAGGAAGTTAGCATCATATTTATCTTTAAATTTATCTTGTTCTATTTTTACTTCACAAATAAGGCACCTACTTCATTCTTATCCCGCAAATAAAGGTGACATTCTATTTTTTTTTTCAAATCTTTTTGTATTCGTATATTCCCCTGTTTTTCCAGCCCCTCCTTTCCTATACCCTAAACGAATGCCTATTTTCAACTTATGGTCGAGTTAGCCACGAGTTTTAAGATTGTGTATACCAAGGCATTCCTCCTCTTAAAAATCCTCTGTGTTTTCTGACTGGTGTGCAGGGAAAGTGAGAACTCTCTAAGTCTTCAAAGTCTCAGGGGTTGATAACTGGTTGACATTGTGAAGTAGGTCATCTCCCCCACCACTGGTAAAATGATGAGACAGATTAAAGCTAAAGAATGGCACAATATTCATAGGAACCGTCTCAGGGGCCAGAGTGGACGTGATTCCTACTAAAGTTGGTGCAAGTTTAGTCCCAAAAATAGTGCACACACTAGAAGTGACACCTGAAATAGTGCTCGCATAACATTCCATTGCAAATAAAACTTTTCTGTTTTGAGAATAGTGAGGCCAGGACTGGAAGCGAGAGCGTTCTTAGAAATAGATATGTAATCGTTAACAAAGTCCAGACACAGACTAGCCATATCTTACCAGGGAAGGTCGATGTTTCAAGAGTAACTGGTACTGCTGTGTGATAATGTCCCTGATCAGGTTATATGTTTCATTAAAGCCACTAAAATTCCCAGAAAATATAGCAAAATGTAATCAACGTTCCAGTTCGTGTAACATGTTACTCTAAAGATTGTTAAAATCACAAACAATATTGTTTAAAGTACCCCTGATTTTTATGTAAAAAATATGGTTCAAGTACTGATGTGCAATTATCGATATCTATGATGTTACAATCCAATAACTACCCCTCCCCCCCAAAAAAAAAGTAATCATGGATATTGCCTACTGAACCGAATTGTAAATAATAATCCTGATGATGTTACAGATTCTAAAAATTAAAAAGAAATAGATATTTTCTATGGAAGTAACCATGGTTCCTGCAAAAATAACATGGCCTTAGTTCCGATTTATAATTGATATTGCTACTGATGTTATATATTCAGATAAAGCAAAAAACAATCATATATAATACCTCTGAGATTGCTAAAAGTTCCAGGATGAAGAGGATTGTCCTATTTCTTTAATTTAATTAGAGTTCCTGGTCATGGTACCTGTTCTGTTAAAGGGCTCTACTCCCTCGAAAGAATCCCATGATATTTAGCTAAAGTGGCCTTGGTTCACGCATATGTCTCTATTGGAAATGTTACTGCCTTTAGTTAATGTTCCTAGTACTTCTACCTCTTCAGATGAAGGAAAAACCAATATTAGACAATCCTACTTGAAGTGATAAGCGTAGCAGGGTCTTACTATTCATCGTTTCCATCTATTTGGCTCCGACTTCAAACACACCGAATTCATTCATGGGAACATCAAGGTCTTCATCAGTTTCAGATATATCAAGCATAATTAATATTCGTGGCAGCTTACCATGTTATGAAGAGACCTCAGAGGCTACTGGACAATCCTCTTGGAATTCCCCAAAGGTTCCATATGTGTAGCAGTGTCCTGTTGCTAATGCGTATTTACATCCCTGACGCATATGCTGCGTGGACCCGATTTTCTGGTCACTGCTCTTTTTCCTTTGCCTACACCTACTATGAAAAGTCAGACATATTCTTTCTACATTATCCTTTGCGCTCATACAACTTACAGCACTGAGATTACCTAAATAATCTTGTTCATAAATTGAGTTCACTTTTGCACTGTAATTGTTCATGGGCTATTTTTTTAGCTATGGTAAGCAACTCTTCTAGGAGAAAGACACTCGTAAATCAAATAATTGTTCTTAGGTTTTGGGTTGAGACATATCTTCTGTACCATAGTTTCCAATGTCTTAGGTTAGAGTTATCTTGCTTTAGGGTACACTCAGGCACACTGCTATAGCTTCTTTCTCTTCCTCTTGAATTTTTGAAATGATGAGTTGGGTATGCTTAAGAGGAGGGCCATGAATGGCTAATGGTTTATCAATAGGTTACCATGTATATTTCTGTTTCTCTATTTTCTTCACAGGTATTCATTTTTAAAACCCCTCTTACAGTCTTTCCTTTCGTGGAAGGTGCGATACCTGGAAGGTACTTAAGCTTACATGACTTGTCAGATCTAACTTGGGTAGTCTAAAAAGGCTATGGATTACATCAATCACTACAAATATATATATATATATATATATATATATATATATATATATATATATATATATATATATATATATATATATATATATATACAGTGAACCCTCGTTTATCGCGGTAGATAGGTTCCAGTCGCGGCCGCGATAGGTGAAAATCCGCGAAGTAGTGACACCATATTTACCTATTTATTCAACATGTATATTCAGACTTTTAAAACCTTCCCTTGTACGTAGTACTGTTAACAAACTACCCTTTAATGTACAGAACACTTAATGCATGTACTACAGTACCCTAAACTAAAACAGGCACAAATATTAAAGGTGATTTTATATCATGCATTTCCTAAACATGCTAAAAAGCACGATAAAAAATGGCAACCAATGTTTTGTTTACATTTATCTCTGATCATAATGTAGAAACAAACTGGAGGTAGAGCTTTGCTTATTACCCAGACATATTTCCCATACTTTTCCCTTAGAACTACATCACATCTTCCTACTTTAGATATATAGATATATATATATATATATATATATATATATATATATATATATATATATATATATACATATATATGTGTGTATATATATATATATATTTATATGTATACACATATACATACTACATATATACATAAATACATATATATATATATATATATATATATATTACTGTATATATATGGGTTATGGAAAAAATCCGCGAAGTGGTGAATCCGCGATGGTCGAACCGCGAAGTAGCGAGGGTTCACTGTATATATATATATATATATATATATATATATATATATATATATATATATATATATATATATATATATATATATGTATGTATATATATATATATATATATATATATATATATATATATGTGTGTGTGTGTGTGTGTGTGTGTACATATTGTTTATATTATCATTATTTCAGATTTGTTTCTTCAATATTTTGAAATTTTTTCATGGCTTTTATTGAGCAAAATCTGCGACCCCTACATCCTAGACTTCACCAGTGTCTTATTCCATAGTAAAATATTCGGGGACTGCATGCAAATTTTCAGAACCTTACAGTTGCCTCCAAACAATATGATATTCTTTTGTTGTCAAAAACTTTGATTTTTCATATGAGGCCATATCTAAGCTCCAGATTTCTGGTTTTAAGAAAACAATAACATTGAAGTCCGATCAAATTACGGTTTTTTTATGACTAGGTAGCCTGCTTCTCATAAGTCCTGCTATCGATGTCATGATATTCATGTAATAAATGTTTGTAGTTGGTATAACAATTTCCATTTGTGTTAAATCTACCAAAAACCATATACGGAGTATTCTATCTTCAATTATCTTCTCACTGTTATGGGTAAGATTCAAGATGAGAGAACGGGGTCTTTAATTTTTGTTAATAATTTTCATGCTCACCATAGGGAGTGGTTACATTCTGTTTCCTCGACTGATCGCCTTGGCTTAAGAGCTTTGTATTTTGCTTCTGAATCAAGCACTAAGATAATCAGAAGTGAGGTACTCGCAGTTCTGGTAATCGCTCTTATACACCAAATCCCCTGGTGTTATAACAAGTGAAGTTGGTTCTCCAGTTGATACACCTGATTACGTCTTTATTTAGTATTTAGTAAAGTCTGAACTGCTTTACTCTGATTTATCATACTTATGTAAGAATTAAATACAATCTCATGTTGACTAGAATGTGAATATGTGAGATCTTTTGAGCTTGAATTAGTTACAATTGAATAATAGCTTTGAGATTGTTGTTCCTTTGAATGAGAATCTAGACAACATAATTGCATAAGATTATCCCTTCTCGAGTGCTAAGGTACAAAGTGAAACAAAACTTTGTCCAATGATTATTGTAGATATGCTCATTTTGAGAGACATGAGAGCTATCATCTTTTTAAGGACAACAAATTAGATTTGATTTGGAATAACTTTACTGAACTTAAAGCTTTCTCTCAGAAAGTTTATGCTCCAACTGAAAAGGAATGCAATATAACCATAAAGTAAACCCTTTCTGATACAAAGAGGGTTTATAAGTAGTGGACTGCCGTTAAATATGTAATCTTTGGTGTAGATATGAAATTGTTAGTTTCTTTTAATATCTAATCTATAATTATCTAACATCAGACTATGAAATATTGGAATAAATATAGAAAACAAATACAAAAACTAGCATTTTTATTCATATAATTAGTCATCAAGATAATCAATGTTACTTATTACGTTACTTCAACTCTGAAATGAAATCAATCAAAATAATAGAAAAGAGGACGAGTCAATAAGGTACAATAATACTTGAGAATATTTGAATAGATTTCTTCAGCTGTTGTGATGATATTGGTACAAAGGCGTCAGGCTTGAAAATGTTGGCAAAAGGTGGCTGAAGTTCTGTTGAAACTGGCACAATGTCTTTGGATTCGAAGCCATTACGGAAGGATGGAATCAAGTTGGGGTATCAGAAATCTTCTCCAAGAATTCAATGATAGATTGGTGCTAAGGCCATGCTTTTTGTCGAAGCAGGAATGGCACACTTCTTCAATTCCTCTTTATTCAGAGGCAACAGGATTTTGGAAGGATGGCATCAAGTTGGGACATCAGAAGTGTTCTCCAAGAATTAAATGATAGTGTAGAACTGAGGCCATGCTTCAGGAAGGGTTGGCTACTTCTTGTCCAAGCAGGAAGGTCAGGCTTTTTCATTTCATCTCTATTCACACGCAACAAGATATTGGAGATAGTATTTTGTCGCATGTCATTTTTTATAAAAGTTTTTTTTTTCACAATTCTTCCTTCTGGTTGCTTTTCTCAAGAACTCCTACCTCGATCATGCCATTGAAGCTTCTAGAAAAAAATTCTGATACAATCGCTATATTAAGTTAGCTAGAGAGTTATGGGGTCTTTTGACTGGCCAGACAGTACTACATTGGATCCTCCTCTCTGGTTACGGTTCATTTTCCCTTTGCCTACATACACACTGAATAGTCTGGCATATTCTTTACATATTCTCCTCTATCCTCATACACCTGACAACACAGATTACCAAACAATTCTTCTTCACCCAAGGGGTTACTGCACTGTAATTGTTCAGTGCCACTTTCCTCTTGGTAAGGGTAGAAGAGACTCTTTAGCTATGGTAAGCAGCTCTTCTAGGAGAAGGACACTCCAAAATCAAACCACTGTTCTCTAGTCTTGGGTAGTGCCATAGCCTCTGTACCATGGCCTTTCACTGTCTTGGGTTAAAGTTCTCTTGCTTGAGGGTACACTCGAGCACACTCTCCTATCTTATTTCTCCTCCTCTTGTTTTGTTAAAGTTTTTATAATTTATATAGGAGATATTTATTGTTGTTACTCTTCTTAGAATATTTTATTTTCCTTTTTTCCTTTCCGCACTGAGCTATTTTCCCTGTTGGAGCCCCTGGGCTTATTGCATACTGCTTTTCCAACTAGGGTTGTAGCTTAGTAAGTAATAATAATAATAATAATAATAAAAGCTCTGTAGGTGTCAACATGTGATGACATTTTTCATAAACATTGAAATATTTCGAGGCTATTTTTCTCAAAAGAAACTTGACTCTACTGACATCTTGGGACAACCCTTGTTCATCAAGGCTTGGTTTTCTGCAAAAATGATGACAAAAGTGAGGTGTTGACAAAAGTGAGGTGTTGACTGCTTTGGCCAAACTCTACGGTACTTGAATCTCATTTTGCTTTTTGCCTGTTTTGATAATATATTTCTTCAATAATATGGAATCTGAATATAGCACATGTCTCCACCACCCCACCCCCACCCCCCCAGAAAAAAAATATAGAAAAACTTTACTATATTTTTCTTTTTAAAGGTTAGCCAAGAAAAAATCAAAGATTTATCACTGAACTGAGGAACAACTCTGCATCATGCTCCAACCTAATAATAGTAAATAATTCTTCTTTCACACTCCACTCACACAACACGTGTTACAGAAAAACCTTTAATTCATTGATGTGGGAAAAAAACGAAGGCTTTTATTATTCTAAAAAAATTCTAGAAAGGCTCTCAGCTGTGACATTAATCTTTCATTTAATAAGAATTATCTTCTGTTTATAATCTTGTAATCCTAATCCCGAATGAATGACCCCTTTAATCCTATTCCTAAATATATTCAAATAAATTAACAGATTATGATCTGTGTACAGAGTTAATACAGGAATATTAAGTATATAAATCTTAAGGTGTTGCAAGGCTAAACCAAACCTGAACAATTCCTTTTCAATATCTGAATGGTTTTGCTGAGTTTTATTTAGTTTCTTTGAATAATACGAGAGTGGGTGCTTCGTCCGTTTCACTTCTTGCAACAAGACTCCTCCTATTCCAGTATTATTAGCATCAAACTCTAAATTAAATTCCTTGCTAAATTTTAGGTATCAATAATATTGGCTATTAAAGCAATACGGCCTTGAATATATGGAAAGCTTCTACATACCCCTCATTGAATACCAAACCATATTGCTTTTTAAAATGATTAGTTATTGAAGCACCTATATCTGAAAAGTTTTGCGCAAATCTATGAAAATATTTATTGTTAGGACTGGGAAGCTAATGATAGCAAATCTTTCCGATATCTACTTTATCACCTAAAGACGGGGTAGTTTTCCCAAATAAGCATTTCTTTAGATTTTAAGCAAGGTTTGCTTTTTCAAAGGCTGCCGGGACTTTAGTTTTTGAAAACAAAAGAAGGTCCTCTAAATACACGTCATAATATCAATACCATTTAAAAATTCCTTTATTAATCTTCTGGCTGCATTTTGTGATAAAAAAAACAACTTTACTATAGGATCATAACTAAAAAACGGAGTTCTACAGTGGATATTTTATTAGCTCGTCTCCGTAGAGGTTTTGGTAGAGGTGGTGTCAATTCAGTAGTATTAGAGAATTTTTTTTTAATTAATATCTAGACTTATTGGACAAACATAATCATGAAAATAAACTCTAAGATATGATTCTGTTTGGTATGATCCCAAGAAACTCAAGTTGATATATTTTTTTATGGAAAAAGGAAAAAAATATATGGGCCGTCCCACCAAGGGAAGAGATGTACTTTGTATGGGGACTACACATACCCTTCAATTTGAACCCATGTAAATCCTTCAACAAAAACACGTGGTTAAATAAGATTATCAAATACAAACTGATATTTATTTAACTCAAAATAATACATTTAAAAAAATAATCTTATGTATGGAAAAAGGATCCTGGTAGACCTGACAGAATAATATTCTTCGAGATTCTGGCAGCAATAAAAGGAGGAAATTCTTCGGGGTTTCTGATACCGTGACAGGATTACCCTCTCCAGGATTCATGCTGCCCTGACAGGATAAGAATTCTGGGTTCAAGCTGTTCTGACATGATGTCATTTTTCGATTTTCTGACAGCCCTGACAGAATGATATTCTTCAGGATTCTGACAGCACTCCCATGATGAGATTCTTTAGGGTTCTTGGAGCCCTGACAGGATGACATTTTTCGAGATTCTGACAGCCCTGACAGAATGATATTCTTCAAGATTTTGACAACACTGTCAGGTTTAGATTCTTTAGAGTTCTGGCAGCTCTGACAGGATGACATTCTCCAGGATTCTGGCAGCACTGTCAGGATATTCTTCAGGATTCTAGGAGCTTTGTCAGGAAGACATTCTTTAGGATTCTGGCAGCCCTGACAGGATGGCATTCATCAGAATTCTGTCAGCCCTGACAGGATGACATTCTTGAGGACTCTGGCAGCCCTGCCAAGATGACATTCTTCAGGATTTTAACAGCCATGACAGGATGACATTCTTCAGAATTCTCACAGCCTTGACAGGATGTTCATTCTTCAGGATTCTGGCAGCCCTGACCGGATGACATTCGCCTGGATTCTGGCAGCCCGATCAGTAGGACATTCTTCAGTATTCTAGCATTCCTGACAGGATGACATTCTTATAAATTCGGGCAGCCCTGAAAGGATGACATTCTTCAGGATTCTGTCTGCCTTGACAGGATGACATTCTTCAGGATTTTGGCAGCTCTGACAGGATGACACTCTCCTGATTTTGGGTTTCCTTGGCAAGTTAAAATTCTTCAGGATTCTATTAGCCCTGAAAGGAGGATATTCTTCAGGATTAATAAAAATGCAATGGAGGAGTCCATGTGCAGCCCTGACAAGATAAAAATAACTTGTCTACTGTAATGAAGAGCCAGTGAAGTTTGTCGTCAAGCCTAGGCTACGTGAATAGGGTCAACCTGAAAGAGAAAGTGGCTATATTAAGTGAAGCTGTCTTGGCAATAAGATGCATAATGTTAAATAATCAGACACAGCCACTTCTTGTTTTTTTTTTTTGCCCCTTCAAGAGTTGACTGCATGTGCTGCGAAAATAAGCCTAACAAAATCACTCAAATGTCAAAGAGTTGAAAACCTGTGTGAAGTTCCTCATCTGCTCCAGAGCTAGTCCTATCTCATGCAGAAAGGAGGTAATGGTTTTTGTATTATAATTTTGTTGGTCTCCCTCTTTGTGCTGCCCCTCACTCCTCAAACTGGTCATCCTCCTTAATGGCCAGATTCTTAGCCCCATACATAACAGCATCTCCTGAGCTGTACACATCTTCCTCATCCATCTCCACCAGTATGAAATAATTTACCTAAAAATAAATTGAACTATTAATGTGGGCTAAAACAATAACAAATCCATTCACCTGAAATATAAAATGAATTATGGAATGTAGCTAAGAATAAATTGATTTATGAAATCAAAAGATCAAAAGAAAACAACTAGGCTCTCCTATTTGGGAAGGGGAAAAAACTATTGGAAGTCCCTCACCTCTGGTTTTCTTTTTGAAGGGTAGGAGTCATCCGCACTGTCCCCTATGTCATCTAAGAAATGCGAAGACTCATCATGGGGAACAGGATTATAATCATCTTTGCCGGTGATACCCTGCTTTCTCTCCTTGACATGTTCCTGCTTCTATTGAGCCTTCTTCTTCTTTTAGCCCTTGGCCCGGAATTCTGAAAGAGATTCTTTTTTTTTCAGTCAGTATAAAGGCCTTGCCTTTTTTTTTTGGCCCTTGCCTAAGGATGACCAGAATCGTTAGTGTAGGATCGGACAGACTCGGGAATAATAAGTTGGTCTAGTTCTGTTGAAGAGCTATAAGGCTTCCTGCAGGTAGAATTGGAGCTTGGTAGTTGTCATTCCCAAAGTTGAGGGCCCAACATCAGTAGGCTGCCAAGATATAGTTCCCTGGGAGAAATCTGAGTAATCTCCAAAACCAGAGTCAGAGTTGGTATTCTGACCTCATTAGAGGAAGAAGATGGAGAAACTCTTGAAAGGCCCAAAGACAGACATATCCAACGGCTGGATCTTAGCCATTGTATGAGTAGGCAATGTCGCTGTGATGAGGGCCTTCTGCAACACATACTCAATATCCTGAATGTTCACGGGACAATCTTCATTTTAATGTCCATTCAGCAAGAGGTCCTTTCTTTGACCTGCTGAAGCGTCTCAAGATAACACTCACTATTCGTCCATCAATTTTGATGCAGGATTTCTTTTGACAGATCAATAGTTCCTCGCATGACAGAATCATTCCTTCTCTTTCTTGGAATATAAATACTGGATGGAGCTAATGGCCTGAAACATTCATGATAGCGACACAAGGCATTGTGGAATTTCTTTCACGGGATATCTGAGAGGCCACAGGCTGACCCTTTTCACATAAGACCTTCACCGGCGTCATAACAGTAGACAAGCTACTCTCATCCAAATGGAAGATCCTATCGAGGTCTAACATATACATCTCCATTGCTTCTGTGTGAGGCTTGAAGTAAACTTCGTTTGCATGGTTCAATCAAATGTACCTAGGAATTGTCATGCATCTTACTGAGATTGCTTCTAAGTAATGGGTTAAAGAATCCGTGATTGTTAAAAGATAGTTAATAGATTTTTAATAGAAAGTGATTGTTAATACAATGCTTCTAGAAGGATAAAATCACTTACTACAACACCACATATACTTACAGCACAGACTCCATAAAGTATACAACGCTTCCTGAAGGCTGAAATCACTAGTTACAACACGGCAATCATGCACTCATTGCACACCCTTTATGTTCAACAGTTAGAAAAGACTAAAATTATTGAGAGATCTTTGATCAGGCAGCCTCAATAACATTTAGAATGCTTCCTTAAGACAAACCCACTACTTATACCAATTTTTTTTTCATATATTAAAGAGCTTTTGCAACGTTTACAGAGCTACTCTACCACTTTGTACACTGCACATCCTCTATAACATTTACAACGCATCCAGAGAGCTCAAATCACTGGCAATCCTTTCCTCAGCCAGCCTCTTCAATGTTTATAACACTTACTTTCTCTCCCTTATTTCTAGGCGAAGGTCTACCTATATTAATTGCGATATTCTTAAAAGGCTCCCCCTCCGATGGAATATTATATAACGGAGCTCTGGGAATTACTTCATTGGGATTACCATCAACTTGACACTTGTGAGTTTTACCTACCCCTGAAAGTCCTTGATCATCATAAACTAATTTCAAAAGTAAATTGCGTAGCTTCCTAGGGATTACTAATTGTTCAATAATCTCTTTGCTAACTGATATGGGGCAAACATAATGACAAAAGATTTCCACACACATATTATTGGGATAATTATCAAACTGATATTCAAAAATACAAGTCAGTATCTCATACTCTCTCTACCAATGGAGTAGCTCATCCGTATTCAGAATGTTGGTGCCTAAACCAGCTCAGTAAGTATTACTTAAATCCAGGACATCGACTATGTCTACATCACTTTTCTGAACAGTTACATCGTAAGCTTCTCTAACACTTTCACCACCGATAGAGTCAGTCTTTTCAGCCACAATCCTGCTAAGATTAAAATCACCACTTCCATCAAACACGTTCGAATCCATGAAAAACCTATGACAGTTGTGCATATCTGTAACTAAATCTGACCCAGTTACTACCATTTAAAGCAAATAAATTTCACTTACAATAGAATTCACACATTTTGATGTAGTTCAATCATTACCGACTATAATGACAATGCTGCCATTAGGCATATGGTCTAAAACTGTTAGCTTTACATATTTTGACACTCCCTGACTTTCTAAGTTTATTTTCAAATAACAAACACACAACGCAATTGTTTAGAAATATACCTAACATAACTTTTTCTTTCATACTTAATATGGTCATTGCTGGCACCAACCAGCAAGAAACTTCTCTCAAACACAATCCTTAAAGAGAGGAAACTACACCTTTTCTCCAAAAGCACAGAGCTTAATGCCAAGGGATCACTAGTGTTTAAGGATATCCAAAACTTCACTCCCAAATTTTCATCAGCACAGGACTGTGGAACTCGCCTCCTTTGTAACCATGTGGCTAGAAAAAGGAGTCATAGAAAGGTATATATTCCCCTGACTCCATTACAAAAAAGGCTCTGCAGAAAATAGAGTAATCTACACGTCGTACGATCCATTTGAAATGACAACTCTCTCGCATTGCTATCAATTACTACTCAGAAGGGCTCAGTCTTGTGCTACTGTTATATAAGATGCTGATTGGAATGCCCCTAAGTCTCACTACCATGAAAGAGTTTACCACTTTTGTGGTGTCAGGTCTTCAAAATCTTAGCATCCTAATAAACATTGCAAAATTAAGAATAATTTCAGGAACGATATCAAGTTGCTAGGCAGCCAATGGAATATGGGGAAAACCATATTAACCCTAACAGAAGGATCACAGCAAAGAATTCTAAGCAAGGGTATAAGTTTTTGTTCATCAAACAATCTTGTTATTGGAGGTACTCTTTTCCAGAACAAGTGCATACAAAAATACACTAGGACTTCACCCTGTGACATCTACAATAATCAAATAGATCACATAGCCATCAATATAGAGAGAATGAGGACTCTGACAAATATGAGAGGTTATCGAGTGTAGATACTTGTAGTGATCACCACTTCCTAATAGCCACACTGAAAATGAAACAGAAAGCACCGAACAGGAATCATTTTGCAGTCTTATAGACTCTAAGAGAAGAAGAGCAGGCGATTAGCGATGAATGGTATGGTGTTAAGAACATTTATCAGTCTGTTTCTAGTGAAGGAGAAAACCATGGATATCAAATGATACTTGCGGTACTATAGAAAAGAAGAAAAAATCATAAATTGATTGTTGAAAGTTTTCAAGTAAGTAATGCAAAATTACAAGATAGAACATGCTATGTATTCCAGTATTGATAGTAAAGTCAAAAGAAAAGCAGGGAATGACTGTAGAGAATTTTTAGACAGTAAAGCAACGAATATTAATGGTGAAAGAACTTCTCATAAAATTACTAATGAAATCTCCACAGTGACAAATGAAAAGAAGCCTATACCCATCAAAAAGAGAGATTGAACTCTTACAATAGCTGAGGATGAAGAAAGGTAACGTTAGATGGACCACATCAGTGAAGTCATGGATAGGAGATATGAAGGGAAATATTTGAATGATATACATGAAGCTGAGGAAGATCTTGACGTGCCAATGAATGAATTCAGTGTGTTTAAAGTCTAAGCTATTTTTATAAAAAACTCAAAAGATAGAAACCCCTTGGATAGGATGGAATAACTGCTGAGATGGTATTAGCTGATATGAAGTGACTCCGAGAAGGTTAATAAGATTATTTTTTTCAGAATAGGGAATAAAGAGGCTAAATCTGGTGAGTGGGAGCTAGAAGTGTTGGTGAAAATGGGAAAAAAAGGTGATCTGACTGATTGCAATAATTAGAGTTACATAACATTACGTCAGTTGTCATGAAAATATATAGTTTGCTTATTCTAAAGAGGATAGGGAGATAGATTGATCAAAAGCTGAGAGGAACAATAAGGATTTGAAAAAAGAAAATTAAAAGTTATACGGACCAAGTTTTTGTTTTAAGACACGCTGTAAAGAAATGCGTAGTATATGGGAATTCACTTTTGATGGCTTATGGACTATAAAAAAAAACCTTCGATAGTGTAAACCGGCAAATTTTGTAAGAGTCCTGCTTCATTATGTGAATTTGAACAGTAGGAGATGGTGGAGAAGGACTGGACTTGATTGGTAGTAGGAAATTAGCTGATCTAGAGTATGCTGATGATGTTGCCCTTATTTGTAGAACACCATAGGATTAGCAATGCTTACTTCCAAGACTGCATGAAATATCACAGGAGGTTGGGCCCAAGATAAATAGAAGAAAGAAAGACCTGATGAGAACGGAATATGCAATAGAAGGTGATATATTATTGGAATAAAAAGTATTGAGGCAGAATCATTTATATATTTAGGAACTATGATCTCTAATACGGGGTCTTCAGAATAGAATTTAATATAAGAGTGAAAAAGTAAATCAGATAATTGCAAGGTTAAATAGAAAATTTTAATCGAATCACCTAAAATTACTTATAAAAATCAGGCTAAATATTAGTTTAGTGAGATCTGTGTTACTGTATGGACATGAGTAGTGGACTCGTGGTATGTCAATGGAAACATATCAAACAGATTTTGTGGATTTGAGAACAAAGCCCTCTGAAGGATATTGGAAGTTAGATGGCTGGACAAGATTAAAAATGAAACCATAAGAGACATTTCCCAAGTGCCAGAAGTGGATGAGAAAATAGTGAGTGGTCGATGGAGAACGTTTGGTCATTCTCTTTGCACTCCCTAAGGGATATTAGTTCACCAAACTTTCAACTGGGCTCCGCAAGGCACTTTGAAGAGTTTGGAAACCCAGACCTACATGGCTGAGGACTATGAAACGTTAAGTAGAAGATGATTAATGGAGATGTATTGATTCAAAAGCTTAAGATAGGGACGTTTGGCGAAATCTAACTGAGACCCATAGCACCAATAGGCATAGAAGGAGATGATGATGATGATGATGATGACAAAAAAAGGGTGATCAGTATGCTTCTTGGAAGGAAAATAAAAATACCCGTCATTTTTCATGGATAACTAAACAGAAATTGTGCCACCGAAATAAAAAACTTTGAAATTTGCTACAAACAATTTTTCACATGATTATATTATTCATGCAAAAAATGGTATATTTTTTTACCAGTAGGGAAACGAGGAATAGTAAACGGTTACAATTAAAATGAAAGGAAGAATTGCATATAACAATACGCTTTGTCATTGTCCATGACATAGTCAGTGAACAATGCATGGCACTTAGACAGCTTCTTAGGGTGTACTGGTACCACCAACATGGTTGAGATGGGGGTTGACTGATTGTGAGAAAAGTCGAGGCCGCTAATACGGGAAATATATCGCCTATTTCTTAGCAAGAGACCTCCACTGCCATCAAATTATATACTATACTGCCAGTGGGGAAGGGAATCCACCACTGACACCGTACGGTCTCATTCATTTGTTAGTAGGTTTTCCACTCGCTCGTGGGCCACTCCTCCTAAGGGTTTGAGTGTCTTGCGGGGGTGACTACCACCGATTTTCTCTATTGGTAATGATTGGAATCTCGTGATTCCAATGTCTGTCAACCAGCTAATGTGGCTTTGCCGTAATAACTCCATTTCGTAATTGCCTACCAATTTCCATATGTGCAGGAGACTAGTTGATATCGCATATGCGAGTGTTCAAATATTGCAGTATCACGAGCGATTCCTTATCGCAGTCTAGGCTGCCCCCTACAGTGTGTTTGCCGTGATTATCCTTTTGGCGGTTTTTACCGCTAATTCTGCTTTCCCACTTCACTATAGGTGAAGAAAGCAGACATACATTGGCTCACAAGGTTTGTGCCTCCATCCTTGGACACCTCCTCTGGGGGCCTCCACTTCATGAAATAGCCTTTTAGCACGGAAATTACCTCTTGGAAATTGGCACCATTAGGGAAATGGGCTATTTCCGGCCATCCCCTGAGCCTATTGAAGTAACTCAGGTACACCCGCCCATCTACCTGAAACATAACAGTGACCGTACATTATAAGGGGTAGTTTAAGGGTGGCGTGACAGTTATTGAATCCTCTGTTGATAAAGGTGCGTGTATGTTGCAAACAGTACACCAGTTCCTGTTCTGATGAAGGTTGCCTCAATACCAGGACAGTAGAAGGACTGTTGAGCCTTCCTGAACCTGGAGTCAATTCCATGAAGACCTTCATGAAGGTTTGCTGCGATCTGTCGACGAAGTTCCTCTTGGATTACTAGTCATACATACCCAACTTCGTATGTGTAAAGTACTTGGTTTTCTGAAGTTAATTGGAGATCTCTCATAACATAAAGTGGCTCCAGGTCGGTTACTTCTGGTGACTTCTGCAGGTGCCAATGGCCTGCAGATACCTTTGCTATCAGTAACATGTATACAGGATCCTTCGGTGCCCCTGAATTGACTGTTTTCACGTCCATTGTGAGCTCCTCCTTATGTAGAGTATCTATTGCTGCCACAGGGTGGCTGCTTCCATGTCGTCCTCCAATTCAGCATCACATTCCTCAGGGGAGGTTCGCAGGCCTGGAAAACTAGATAGGAAGCTTCCCGCACAATTCCTCCAACCTGGTAGATACCTAATAGTATATTTTTATTGGAGGGTCCTCTCTTTCATTCTAAAAAAATCATGAGTCAAAGATGTTCTGGTCAGTGCGCTACTCCTAGGAGCTTGATTACGTGGCAGAGATTGGAGTACTAATCTAGACTTCCTTAGGTATCAAACGGAACCCAGGTCAACCCTTCTATCATTTCGGAACCAGCCTCTTCACATTGTAAAGTGGAGCCAACACAACATTGATCTTTGCCATGATCGGAACGTGGCGGTTGACAACTCCATCTAACATTTTTTCAGAGGCTGCGGATGCTGGAACCCTGATGGGGGTACTAAGTGTTTCAGATGTGGTAACGTTGGCAAGTCCGGCCTAGAAGGCCTTGATTGCACGTTGCTCATGTGCCATCTATAAATGTGCACATGCCACATCACAAAGGTCTGGTTCTGGTTGAGTAGGAATCCGCAGGCCTGCAGATCTCCGGGGAGCAGCCGTAGGCCTACGTGCGGTCTGCATGCTGGCTGTCTAAGATCATAAGTAACACACTGCTACTTGTAGGAAGTTTAGGACTGGAGGATGTCAATGAGATACAGATGGTTTAGAAAGGAGTATAATTTAAGAGAATGCGTCTCCTACAAGAGCTGGATATAGACTGGGTGACTCAACCTGCAGCAGCCTGCAATTCATGAGTCAGGAATAGATTCCTACCTACATAGGGAGAGCATATACTTACATATAATCTTACATGTAATCATTTTCTTAGTGAGGCAGATTTGCACCACCTTGTATTCACATTATTTGTTTTTATGAAAATTTATCATGACCCTCACAGCATTTGCTTGTATCATATTTAC
This sequence comes from Palaemon carinicauda, assembly GCF_036898095.1. Taxonomy (NCBI): domain Eukaryota; kingdom Metazoa; phylum Arthropoda; class Malacostraca; order Decapoda; family Palaemonidae; genus Palaemon; species Palaemon carinicauda. Next base: position 37,685,276 of record NC_090767.1, read on the forward strand.
AGGATTTCTAACACTAGGTGTTTACAAAAATATTCAGACCACTTATCTTTATTTTTCAATTCACAAAGTAGACTATACACAATGTTTTTAATAGCTGAATGGTCTGAATTATTTTTGTTCGAGTACCGTCATTGTTTTCAAATAATTACTAGGTAATACTAATCGAAACTTATTTACCAACCTATATTTCTCCCTCATATAGAGGTTCTGTCAAGTCATAATGTTAAAAAATGAATATATCATAAAGTATCATGATGGTAAGTCTATTTTTAATAATAACACCCACTAGAGTCAATGCTAAAAGCTTAGTTTAGGATAGTGCGGTTGTTACTCAGTGTTGAAATTAGGAATTTGTTAATGGTGTGTTTTATGTAATATATCCAGCACTACAGCATCTTCAAAACAAAAACTTTGCTATTTATGTATGAAAAAATTGCAAACCCTTTCTATACAGACTCACATATTAATATTCCACTTCTTTTGTGCGTTCTGATGAAACCATGAATTAGGTAGAATAATCTTGTATGAAGATAGAGTTTCCGATTCTTTTCCATGTTCCAATAAAACCAAAAAGAAAACCTGAATATATCCCATGGAGGTGACCAAAGTTCCTGTGTGGGTAAACAGATTCATGTACTGGTACTATGGAATAATTAATATTCCTGTTACTCCTGGTAGTTTTGAAGAAGTCAGTTAAAAAGCATAAAATTCAGGATTTCTAGAGTGTCCTTTGTACGCTGGTGTACTTAACTTTCCTGAAGAAAATAGAAAGGCTAGAAAATTCAGGTACCAAAACTCATGCATTTATACCATGGTGATGGTACTAATATATAATCACTGTTATTGGTGCCTTTGCCTGGTGTGATGATACCAACAAACAACTTCAGTTCTACCTACAGTCTTGCTCACAACAAACAATCATTACACTAACTACCTCTCTCTCTCTCTCTCTCTCTCTCTCTCTCTCTCTCTCTCTCTCTCTCTCTCTCTCTCTCTCTCTCTCTCTCTCTCTCTCTCTCTCTCTCTCTGAATTTGGCAAACAACAATAAAAACAACCCCCCCCCAAAAAAATCAATCCTTCAATGCAAGTGGATATTTAGCGAATGCAAGTGGTGAGGGGCTCAGTGATTTCAGCCTTCCAGAAGTGTTTTAAGCCTTATAAATGCTGTATAGTAAGCGCACATGGTGGTATAGCCTTTGATATCGGCTTTTTGGGAGTCTTTTCAACATTTTAGATGTAGTGCAGTAAGTTTCAGTGGTAGAGTACACAGTGATGTTATCCTTCTGGAAGCATTTGAAACATTATAGAGGCTGCCTGAGCAAAGATATGGCAGTGATTATTACCTCTAGGAAGCATTTTAAATGTTGTAGAGGCTATGCAGAAAGTTGGAGTGATTATGTAGCCAGTGATTTAAACATTCCTGAAGCATGCTAAATGATACAGCCAGTGTGTCTTAAAGCAAGCATTGATGCTGAATATCTGGTTTTCTTAATGAAACCACTTCCGCTGTTCACAGAGAAATAATTATCATAAATAAATACGTGGATTTATGTGTTCTTTGCAAGCACGGTTGTCAACATAATCTCCAAATAAAAGAATGGAACCCTAAAAGGATCCATTTGTAGTCTGTATATAGCCCAAATTCTTTGAAATTCCCATTCCTTTATCCCTTCATTAGATGTGATGAATTATCACTCATATTCAATACAGGTAAAACATTTTTTTTATGAAAAAGGTAAAGTGAGTTTCAGCAGTGTGCCAAGGTCTTCTGCTAGACTGATGCAACATAGGAAAGCATCCTGGCATCTGGGGAGAAATGCCAAGAGAGAATCTTAACTCTTTTTAGTTACCTTCAAATAGCTTCGAAGATTTATTTTAATAACATGCCTCCAATATCAGTTGCAGCAAAGTTCCACTGATTACATATCCAATAAAAAGTAAAAGGATACAGCTGGTGGTAGGCTCCATGTCATCATGGAATCGCAAAATACTGGTGTGCTATCCACAAGTTGATCCAGTGCGACTACAAAATGGCTTGATATACACTAACATGTACATTTGCCTGCAAAGTGACCGCTAACTTGTTTGAATTTTTCTGCTCAATTGGTTAACAACTATTTTCTTTATTATATCATACACCTTTACTTTTTCTCTTGGAAATATTTTCGAAATGATATAAGAGAGAATTTAATTTCTTTTTACATTAAAAATTAATGTCATATTTAAAGAGAAATGAAAAAAAGCATGAAATATCATGAAACCATTTGTTCATTTATGGATGTGAACAAATTAGAATATATCGTAAATTTTAAGACACTATACTTCTTTTTTATTTGATTATTGTCTGATAATTTAAATATATTATTATTACCTTAAATTATTCAGATGCGGTTTCTTAAAATAATTTAGTTAAAGCCGGCTTTCTTACATAAGAATATCAACATTATGAAAGTTTTACTTTGATCGATTCAGCAACTATTATGTCATCCAGATTGATGTAAAATAGGTGAAAACTGGTAACCTAGTCAACTGATAGTGAGAAAGGAAAGATAGAATATTTTCAAAATTAGTAATAAATGAGTAGTTAAGACTTCTGAAGGTCTCCAGAGACTGTCAAACGGAGTTTCCCTCTTCATCTCAGAAGATATTTATTGAAAACTGCTTTATCTTAAAAGTAATCCAAAACTCTGTATACATTCAAAGCCTACAGTGATTTCTCACCTTACCAACAAATCAAGATTTATTTCTCATGGTTAGCATTCAAAAACAGGAGAAAATTACAGGACAAAAACTGTCTTTATCAGCAGCTCTGCCTGAAAGAGCTCTTATCACGACGTTGGTCCTCCTCACCCCCATCCCCCAACGCCTCACCTTCCTCAACAATATATGTGGCAATATACTCAGGGATGTAGATAACAGGTAGCGGTTAGACTAAAGCTCCCTCATCTCTTCACTATCAAAATTAACAATTACAATATACCTAAAATTAGATGATCTAACTCACAATATGTTTAGTCGAAACATACTATTTAAGAGAAAAATAAATTGAATATTACAGGTACAAGTAGCCTTTATCACTGAGCCGAATGATAACACCTCTGAATGCCTTATCACGCAGGAGAGATAAAGTCTGTAGCAGATAAGAAGTTGCACACCCAACACTCGTATATCGTGTTTAGTGTCGAAAGCTTATCAGTCTAAAGTTATTTGGAATCGACTCTCTCTGCTTTTAATAAGCTCACTACAGGGATATTTATAATAAAAGTGATCAAACAGAACTTAACAAGTATCAAATGAAAAGTGAGAAAAAACCAGAGCATCTACCAAAGCCTGATAAATAGAGTGCATACGAGATTGAAGATAACACTTGGGTAACAAATGTTAATTAAGAGGTGAGTTCAGTGTTACTTTCAATGACCATTCAAATGTTATGTTAACTATATTGACCGTGAAGTTCATCTTTATTAGACATATCATTAATAGCAATAAAAACTGTTGAATTTTAGCAAAGTTTCTTCATATAAGAATTTAATTAAATTTTGCTAAAGAAATTCCTCAGAATATGATAAGTTAGTCTATGACAGAGGGTCCTCATCATCCAGATCTTTGCACTAACAATGTCTCTTTTACTCTATATAACTCATTTGCGTCCCAATATAGTTGAACCGAAGAATCTTCCATTTTAAAGCAAGATTGATCTTGTCAAAAAACAAAAGAAATGAGAACATGAGTGCTAACTCTCCTTAATAGGTGCAATTAAATGCATATCCTATATACACATTTATTTGATATTTATGGTGTAAAACAAAACATATTGAGATGATGTAATTACCAAAAGGAGATCATAAAACAGAAGTTAAATCGGGTATTCTTCAACAATGAAAGATTTACTTTTTCTTGTATTTTTTCAATTTCTTTGGCATGACAATGAATCCTAAACTCATGGATATTATCAATGATCATATCTAACATGAGCAAAATAAAACAATTTCATATTGTTTGCACCAATTTATTATTTGTGAAATTCAACAAGGATAATATAGGAAAACTATGTTCAGACTTTGTCATAAAAAGATTTAATTTGATGTGAAACAATATTTTCTGTTATAATTAGGAGACATGACTCAGGTGTATTATCAAGGTAAATTTCTAGAACCTTTGATACAAATTGAACATTTTTATTGATTTTCTTCTATGTGAATTCATCAATTCAAATTGTTACTCTGACAGTAGGGTGCTGTTGAAGAGTTTTCTACGGTGTACTTTGATGAACTCATCAGCAATATCTGTCAATTCTAGTTGGACTTTGTAGTGGAGGGTTGAGGGTCGGCGGTCGGTCATTCTATTCTTGATGTGTGTGTCCTTAGCAATCTGATAACTTATAGTGTTTTTCAGCTCCAGCTGACATGGCTGGTAACACAAAAAAGGATAAACAGTGAACATATGTTGGAACAAGCATCTGTATCTGTGGAGGACAATGCGTCCATGAGTGTGTCTGGAAGCGTGCCTTTTAAGGAACACAACATCATTTCCCATCATCAGAGCTCATTTTGAAGTGAGAGCGAGCTTGGACGGTCTTCTTTCCTTAGTAGTAGGTAAGTGGTGATGTCTTCAAACAGAATGAAACGTTATGTTGTAAGTATCAGGACCAGATGCAGTATGCTAGAAACTGGCTGATATTTTTCTGCTGAAAACCTATCGTTTAGCTGTTGTAAAAGGTCATCAACCAACGGGATCGCCATTTTGCACTTTTATTATTGAAGTGGTGTGACTGACTCAGTGTTACTTGGATGCCATTGCACTCGAGTTGAGCGTGGAATGGTTTCAGTTGATCCAACTTTCTCTGCAATGTCTTTCACTTCATTGTCGTACCACTGCTGAAACTCACTCAGCATTAATGTTAACTCTGAGCCCTTGGATATCTTGTGTGAAACCGCAACCCTGTGAATGCCCAGCTCATACTTTTTGTAGCTTTGATGCTAGAGATTTAACGTAATCCAAGCCATTTTTCAAAATCACAAATGATATCACATGTTAAAAATTCTAAGCAAATTACAACATAGTAATAAAATTTCTGGAACAATTCAAGACACATATGGTGTTCAACCCACCGAGTTTTGCACAGGCCTATTAGTTTTTAATGCTTGACTTGAAAGCAGTAAACATGTAGCACAGTTTCAAAGACTCTTTGAAGTTTCGATGAGTTATCAAAAAAAAAAAACTAATATCCAGAATCTATCAGGTCAATCATGTTTGGGTTTTGTGGTAGTTCATTGCTTTTGTCAATAGCAATATTCGGCACTTGGGTATGACAGTGAATGTATGGTGCCCTTGGAGAAACATCCTTTATATGCCAATGAACTCGTGTGCATTCAGATAACAATAAAGAGACACCATCATATGCTTGTTCTCATATGTAAGCCAAATCAAGTTTATCAGATGTGAGAGATTCTATCAACTCATCAGCTATGGCTTGACCTGTTGTGCAGCAAAAGTTCTTAAGATCCAAAAAGATCTCGAACATTTTTGGACTGTCATAGTTGGAGATCATGCTTTGATACAGCTGACACACAGTAAGATCTTTTTGATTTGTATAGTTTTCTGTGACTTCATCTACTATTATGGAATACAATTGAACATAGCCATTTAATGATTCAGTTCTCTCGGCTTACAACATATTCTAAGTTACTTGGACCATATCCTCCTATATTGTATTTTATTTGTATTCAACATTTTTGGAAGCAGTGACAAATGTTCATGTAGTATTTCATCACTCTTCTCATCTTCCTCTAACATAGCAATGAAATTGTTTTTCTTCTTTTTTGGGGTAGATGACTAATCCACCTTATTGTCGTGATGGCCCCGAAGCGATATGCCTTGTTACCCAAGTAGCAAGACACAATCAGTATTTTTCTTGAGAGCTCGCAAATTTGTCTCCTGATTTGGTTTTTTCACCTTCTGTACTGCAGAGTTGATGCAATGGTATAGAGCTGAATAATTTCAGAGAACTATGACCCTCGGTTAGCAGCTTTGATGGGAAATAATGAATTATTATAGTTAGACAGCCAATCCTCTTTGCAAATTGCCTTTAACAGTGTCTGAAAAATAAACTTCACAGAAACACAATGTTACTCACAAAATTTATATCCATGGGTTGGTTTCATCCTAAATAAAGTGCTAATTGCTCATAGACCTCCTTTCATAGATATTGCCTCACTAAAGGCAAGCCAAAAGACATGAGGTTAGGTCCGCTTCAGGAAGCTCCCTCCTTCAACGCAAAGAATATCTTATCACCTGCTGCAGCTGCTTTCAACTTTCCCATACCTTTTGCCTCTCTCCTTCTCTTCACTGATATTAGTAACGTCACTATTGGTACAGTACTCGAGCAGGTGTTCTGCGGCTCGTCACACCCATCTGCCTTCTTCAATGAGAAAAAATATCAAAAGCGGAATTTGTCTACTCTAACTTCGACCCTAAATTGCTGTCCGTCACTTTCTCAACTTCTTAGATGGTACGCGTTTTGTCATTTGCACGGACCATATGCCGCTGTGATCAGACACCATCATGCTGGGAACTTAAAGTATTGTACTAGACAAGATATATTCATATATTCTACTCAGCCCCTGGTTATTCTTTCTATACGTAATCACTGAAGCAGTACCAACGTGTATAAATGTCTCATTTTCACAATTCTAAACTTGTTACTCCGTCCTGTTTCAGTTGTTGCACACTTACTTTATTTTCTTTTGCAGCATTTCATATTATTCCCATAATGACAATACTTATTTTGGATATTATTAATTCATATTTACGTATTAAATCATTCTCTATAAATATTTTCATATTTGCACAAGATTGAAAGCATTGACTCGTTCTGTTATAGTTACTTTACTTTTTTTTTTTTTGACTTGATTTCAGTATTGGATTTAATTTTCATACAACAAATACCTACTTTGGCCAAGTTTATTTGTAAGTCACCATTCTGTTTAGGTATAACTTTCCCTTTAATCAATTAAAGCTGAAAATAGGAAAACTTACGATATTTCCTCTTGTTTTACCTACTTTATCTCTGTGTAACCTCTGGCTTTCCAAAACTTCTTCTTATTCTCTTCATATGACTGACCCAATCCCTGACCTCACCTCATGTCAGCTTCCCTCTTTGCTTCACGTACCTTGCACTTTACTTCCACATTTTTCTTTCTTTATTTTTCATACTTCTCTTCACTATAACTCTGCAGCCATTCTTCAAAAGCCCTCTTTTTCTCTTCCACTTTTACCTTCACTCCTTTATTCCATCATTCACTGCCCTTCCTCATTCTGCCTCCAATAAACTTCTTGCCATACACATCACTTGCAATCACAACAAAATTTTCTTTTACTAACTTCCACTCCTCTAAGTCAAGCATGGATAAAGCCTTTGCTTTGTTGTGAGCAGGAGGTAATTGTGGCAAGGTTTTATTGGGAGGTAGTTAATCCATTCTGTCTGCTTGTTCATGTGCCAGTAATCCCCACATTGGTGTAGGGAATTTTCTTACTGCAGGACTATATCTAATGACAATAGTCATGAGATTACAGCCTTTTGGCAAAGGTACATTTCTTTCAATTCGGCAAACTCTTTTTATTGACTCCAAAACAATTCGGCAGATGACTTTTGACTCTTGCGAACACTGATAGCCCTGTTGTCTTGATATGGTGATCAATACTTTGTATAGAGGGAATACTGGGTATATTGGGAAGTTTAGGATAGAAAAACTTCTGAGTATGATGTGAGGAGGTGGGCGTAGGTATCCATGGGTGCGCTGATGTGGGGAGTAATTTTGGAGGTTGTGTGTTGAACAAGTGTCGACGAGTAAGAGTCTGTGTTAATTGGTGAAGAAATCCACATCGAGGATTAGCAATGGGATGTTAGCAAAGAGAAACTTTAAATTATATTTGTCACTCAAAAAATATAACATAAGGGCTCCTTAAAACTAGGTGGAGATCACAGATCGGTTGGCAGCTACTATTTGGACTTTGGTAGGCTTAGACAGACTAAGTTGTCTATCAAAAGCTTCTTTCTGTACTTCCATCATGTAAATAGAAAAGAGTGCAGAGAGGGCAGGCCACTGCCAAAAGCCCTGGTCTCCTTAAAAGCCTTTAGGCCACTGACTACTGTTTACACATTTTTACACAGCAACTATGAATTTGGAGTAGCAGTAACATATCTGTGGTTAATGTGCATTAGTCAGTGGCTAGAAAGGTCACTGGTTGTGGTGTGAGATACGGGTGGAACATATTGGTGGTCGGTGCCTTTGTCACCCTTTCTACACATCGCGGGGTGTGTGTCTGTGTCCTACCATATTCTATCGTACCACATTCAGGTTAACTTCAGTTGATGTTGAATAGTTGTCCTCTTCATCTTATTTAGGGTATTGATTGAGGAATTGAAGATGGTGAATTGGTTTTCCATAAGTGTGTCGAATTTGGTCACCAGGTCCTTCATGGGTAAAATGTTGACATTAGGGACGGCAGCACATACAGGTTTGGGCAGCCGCGGTACCCAAAGGGCCCAAAGTAGATTCACCACCTGAGGAGAGCTATTTGTAGCAGGTTGAAAGTGAACTAGATTGTGATTTCCCCGAGTGCAAGCAAAGACTTTCGATTCACAAAGTGTTGTGGAGAGAGCTTAAAAATCTTGGCTATATGGACGGCTTGCAATGGTGAGTACTGCTCCAGGATATAAATATTTGGGGCGTAGTACGATATTGGGGTATCCCTTTGTTCAAAAAGGAAATTGTAGATTTCCCCAAAGGTGTCGTTGGTGATAGCCACTAGTATATAGCCTGCTTTGGTGATATAGCTAGTTATGCCCCTTCTGTGAAACTGAATCTTGCTGCACTGAAATCAAGTAAATTCCTCCCTACTTCTATGAATGTTGTAGAGAGACAGAGACATAAATCAAGGGAGGTATCCCAAACAGTATGGTGCAGCACCAAGGGGAAAGGAGGAAGAGAGCTGTTCCTTCTCTGGTCTGCAATTTTGCGATTGTTCTGTTAGGTTATATCAGAGAGGTTTAAGGAATGTAACTAAACTTTTTTAATGGATAATGAGCCTATATACAAGTACTTGCAAGCAAAAACCTCACTAAATTCAAACAAGCTAATACAAGAAAAGCCAAGCTTAATCTACTTCTTTTAAATGTGCACGGAGAGAGCAGGATATACAAAAAAAAATTAAAACACTGAATGATCGTGTGCGAAACTTTTGTGGTATAATGCCCTATATTCCTTAGATTAGTTCCGTCCAAAAAACATATATACAGTTATATAAAACTATATTTTTACTCCTACTAATATTTTATGTAGACATTAACTTTTAAACATATAATTCTTCTTATATAAATCTTGTATGCTTATTTCATTCATTGCCCTTGTTTTCAACTCACCTATGATACCTAGATTTTCATAAATGGGACCTTTCTTTATTTGTTTTAGTTAATGCACTTGAAACTCACTTACATGCCATATCTTCTATTTCAAAACTATGCTCCAAACCATAACCCTCAGGGAACCTTTCAAAATTACAATCAATCTTCTTCTTGACCATACCGTGCATCTTTGACATTGAATACGATTAATCTTCTTTACATATTCTAACTTGAAATCGAATTTATCCAAATTTTATATTGTCTTAGCAATGTTTGTATTCATACACTCTTTTCTAATATATTATTATCATTTTATTATTATTATTATTATTATTATTATTATTATTATTATTATTATTATTATTATTATTATTATTATTATTATTATTATTATTATTATTAGCAAAGGAAAAACACTACTTTGAAAAACAAGATGCTATAAACCTAACGCGAAAAATAGCAGAGTCAGGAAATGATATAAGGAAGTAATTAACTGAATGAGAAAAAATGAATAAAATATTTTATAAACTGTAACAACGTCAAAACATATGTTATATATAAACTATAAAAAGACTTATATCAGCCGGTTCAGCATGGAAACATCTGTTGCAAGTTTGAACTTTTGAAGTTCTACCGATTCAACTTACCGATAAAGATCATTCCAAATCATGGTCAAAACAGCCATAAAACTTCTAAAATATTATTAATATTCACCCTCATGATTTTGAAGGCAAGGCTATTAGAATTAACTGCATGCCTAGTATTACGAACAGGAGGTATCTGTCTGGAAAGATATGAAGGTAAAGGATGATTAGAAATACGAAACATTTTATGCAACATACAGAACCAACTAATTGAATTGCGGTGCCAGAGATCAATACCTAGATTAAGAACTAGAAATTTGATAGACCATAAGTTTCTGTCCAACAAATTCAGATGAGAATCAGCAGGTAAAGACAAGGAAAGAGAACATTATTCGAAACAGTCTGGCCTATTCTTAACAGATTCTCCTCTGTCCTCACACACCTGACAACACTGAGGTTACTAAACAATTCTTCTTCGCTCAAGGGGTTAACTACTGCACTGTATTTGTTCTGTGGCTACTTTCCTCTTAGTAAGGGTAGAAGAGACTCTTTAGCTATGGTAAGCAGCTCTTCTAGGAGAAGGACACTCCAATAATCAAACCATTGTTCTCTAGTCTTGGGTAGTGCCATAGCCTCTGTACCATGGTCTTCCACTGTCTTGGGTTAGAGTTCTCTTGCTTGAGGGTACAATCAGGCACACTATTCTATTTAATTTCTCTTCCTCTTGTTTTGTTAAAGTTTTCATAGTTTATATAGGAAATATTTATTTTAATGTTACTCTTCTTAAAATATTTTATTTTTCCTTCTTTCCTTTCCTTACTGGGCTATTTTCCCTGTTGGGGCCCCTGGGCTTATAGCATTTGGCTTTTCCAGCTAGGGTTGTAGCTTAGCAAATAATAATAATAATAATAATAATAATAATAACAATGTAAAATTCAAGAATTAAAACAAGTCTCAAGAGTAAATCAATTATTGAAAATATCAAAATAGCTCAAAAACCAGTTTTCTTTGAATTGAAAGATGATACAGAGCTAATGTGTTTGTGAAAAGTAAATTTGCTGTTGTGAATCACACCTAAATGTTTATAAGAGTCATACAAAATTTAAGAAACATTTTCAATGCTAAGATCTTTATGTTAAGGAGCCATTGTCCTTGTTCTACTTACAAGAATACTTTGAGTTTAGTTCAGATTAAACTTCAAGCCCCATAACTTACGCCATGCGATTATTTTAGCTAGATCTCTATTAAGGGATTCAGCATTCCGATATCTACATTCAAGGTATGGAATTAATGCAAAGTGTGTAGCATCATCTACATATGCGATAAGCTTATTTTTTAGACCAAACCACGTGTCATATGTATGTATTATGAAAAATAAAGGACCAAGAACACTACACTAGGGATCACAAGATATCACATTCCTATACTGACTATAGTGTCCATCGACACCAATTTGCGATGTATGGAACATTCAATATTGATGCTTAGAAACGACCCACCCACTCCCAAATGTGCCTTTCTTAACTGGAACAGGTTAGTTATATAAATACTCAAGCTCTGACCAAATAAAGTCCAGTTGCATTCACGAGTCTCTCAGTTACAACTTAACTGCTCTTCGGCACATTGTTGACCACCGGGGTGTTAAACTACCTCCCGTGCCTTAATCCTTGATGATGCTGTCCTCAGACACTGACTAAGCCATTAACGCCACACCTTGGAGACTTTAACCTGGTTCCCAAATGTTGAAGTCAAGTTTTGCTTATAGAGCGTAACCCTGTCAAACACTAAAGCTGAATATGTTCTCGCTACCATCCCTGGGGACACTTACCTGAAATCTCCAATTGGCTGTGCAAAGACGGGGACACCCCATAATGTATGAAGACCTCAGATCGTACGTCCTAGAGCAGTACTCGCTATCAGCGACCACCCACATAGCATAACTTTTTTAGCTCTCAATAATATTTGGGACTATATGGCTTAGCTCTCTCTCATGGACATGACCAGTATTGTTCACCTGCTTCCTAATGCGGCGTTTCTGGTTGTGAAGTGAATGTACTTAATGCAATTTGTGCAACGTGCTTACACGAATCTGTACGTATGTCATCCCCAATGTTGATATTTTGCCCAAGAAGGTCCTGATGACCAAAGTCAATGCCTTATGGACAGCCACTTCAGTGCCTTCTGGACCTCCCCCCACGCCTCCATTTCTAAGGAGGTGAACGAACTATTCAACTTTGACCGAAGTTAACGTGATTGCCATAGGACACAGTCGCACACCTTCTGACGTGCCAGAGCAGCGACAAAGCAGCCCACCACCCGTACATACCACCCCTTGTTTACGCCTCAACCACCGACCTGGTCAGTCACTTACCGACACCCATCAGCCACAGTTAGTCTACTACCACATCAAATTCAGGGCAGCTACGAAGAAATTTGCGAATCGTTGTCAGTGGATAAAAATATATATGTATGCCATAACTAGTGGCGGTGGCCTCCCCCTTCACTAATCTTTTCTTTTTACATGACGCAGGTACGGCTGTGTGATTCTTGATAGACACGTGTGCTTACGGTTCTTTTATGCCAAGACCACTCTACATGACATGAGGTAGTATGTCTAAATCTGCCAACATATACCTGCCAACGGATCTGTGATAAATATGCATGGTTATAAAACCGTCAGATTATTGATTAGAATCGCCAAATATACTTGAAAGTGTCTCGTTGCTGATGTCAAATAGCTAATTCTCTGAGCGCACTTCCTCTCCCATTTCCACCACCTGGCTGACGTAGCTCACCTACTGTTAGTCAATGAGGATTAATCATCCTCAACACCTTTCCAACCCATCCCCTCTCCCCTTGCTTTCTACATCAGCACACCCGTGGATACATAATCCCAACTTCTCACATTATACCCAGATGTTTTCCTTTAAGAATTTCGTCCAACAACCATGGTTTCAGCATAATACGGTATTTATAACCATATAGAGACGACGGGTGCCACAGTTTTCACCAGATTCTTATGTCTGTCATCGTATCGATTGGCAATTGCTAAACAAATATTCGTCAAAATAAAAAAGAATGAGCTTTTGGCAAAAGGCCTCCAGTCTATCATCATCAAACTTTCACATATTCCTGAAGAAAGTTGGCACTCTACGTCCATGTTGGGAATACAAGCCTCTGAACTGCAGACAGAACAGGTTCACTGCACTCTCCCATACATAGCCGATGTGACCTCCTACTTGCACAAATCCAAGGTTTTCTCCACGTTCTACATCCTAAAGGGGTATTATCAGGTGCCCTTGAACCCAAAGGAAATCCCAATACTGCCATAACCACCACATTGGGTACATAGAATTTCAATAGCTCCTTTTGTTGCCTTTGTTATGCTGGGACCACTTTTCAACATCTCATGGACAGCATCCTAGGGGAACTCTACTTCTGTGAATGTTACGTGGACGACATGCTTTTTTTCTCTTTTTCCAAAGAGGTACACCTCTGTCATCTATGAACCATACTCGACCACCTAAAACAGAATGGCCTTGTGATACTGCATGACAAGTGCACTTTGGTGCCAACGAAGTATTATTCTTAGGGTACCACTTCTCTCCTGAAGGAGTTCACATCCTCCATGAAAAGTAGCAGCCATTCAGAACTTCCTCACGGCTTCGACCATGAAAGCACTGCAAGAATTCTTAGGCATGATCAACTATTATCACCATTTCCTGCCATGAATCACCACACCTTGCCCCCTCTATTCCTCCTTCAAAGAAAGCCAAGAGACCTGGAGTGCAGTCCTATTCCAGAAAGGGCCTTCTGCAACGCAATGAAAGCCATATCAATCAATGCTGCTCTTACTTTTCCTGTGCCACATTGACCTCTCCTTTTCTTCACCGATGCTAGTGACGTCACTATTGTGGCAGTTCTCGGGCAGGTGTTCAATGGCTCTACACGCCCATTGGCCTTCTTCAATAGAAAGCTGTCCATAACGGAATCCAGCTACTTCACCTTCGACTGCAAATAGCTGGTAGTGCATTTAGCTGTCCCTAGCTTTCCGTTATTTCTCGGAAAGAATGTCATTCATCATTCGCAAGGATCACAAGCTTTGTTTTCATAAAGCCATTAACAGGGAAAATGCAACGTTTGCCTCGTGTACATCTGACCTATCAATTATGGACATCATTATCGAATCTCCTGGGTTTCACTCTTCCTTAGAACAATGTATACAACCCTGCTTTCACCAGTATGGTTGAACGTTATCATCGTACCATCAAAGCAGTGTTGATGTCCCGCTGCAAGTGCTCTGACTGGTTTACCCAGTTTCTCAGGATCCTCATGGTATTCAGAACCACTCCTAAAGATGCTCTGGATGTCTCGGTATCTGAAATGGTGTATGGCAACCTGTTGGTTTTCGTTGCCGGAATTCTTCCATCTGAAACCTCTTCCGAAAATCTCCAGCAGGTAAAACAATTTTTTGGGAAAATTTTCTCCATGCTGTCAAAATTAAAAGTCTCAGCTAAGCAACACACCAACTGATCAGCACTCATGAACTATGTTTTCTGTGCCATGGCTCTAGTAAACTACAGATAATGCCCTCTTAACAGATCTTTCCCTCTGACCCGCTGTATGCCAAAAGCATTCCTCCTCAACATGCGTGGCAAAGCTGACAGGGTCTCAATAGATAACATAAAACTATCATATCTCCTGTCAGATGATCCGCCTACCTTACGCTTCTTAAAGGCAAGGCGACCTATTTAACATGTATGTCGTCTTTTGGGAGGAGCCATGCACTTCTCTTGTATCAAACATGCTAATATATATTATAATGATATTTCTTATTTTTTGTATATTGTTATCGCTCTCCCTTTTCAATGATAACCTGTGTATTCATGAATTTTCCTGCACCATTAGGGTTTGAATATGTGTGGGGTTCTTGACCGGAAAAGGTTGTGTAAATACTCATGTTCCGACCAAAGAAAGTTTAGTTGCATTCACAAAAGACTTCCAGTAACAACCAAATAGATGGCCGGCATATTATGTAATTGATTATAAGTACT
>NC_090767.1:37703320-37710820 GCF_036898095.1 Palaemon carinicauda
TAAAATATTTACAATGCATCCATAAGGGTAAGATCCCTGGTAGTACTTTCCTTAGACAGCGTCTAGATTGTTTATAACGCTTCAAAAGGCTAAAATTACTGGCTAATACACTACGAGCCCTCAATGGAAATCCTCTGAACCATTTTACAACGCTTCCAGAAGGCTAAATTCACTGTTAGTTCTTTCTTCGGACAGCCTCCACTACAGTTATAACATTTCAAGAGGTTCCACATCACTGGTTATACCATCACTTCCACTTACTTCATATCCTCTAAAAGCATTTGCAACACTTCCAAAAAGCCAAACTTCACTGGCTGCCCACCACAAAAACATAGTGCAGAGCCTTTAGAATGTTCAGAACGCTTCCAGACCTCTAAAATCACCGGAATATGCAATTACTGCCTATCCTATACAACGTTTACCCTGCTTCCAGAAGGCTAGATCCACTGGATACACCACCACTTTTATTTAATGCACAGCCTTTACAACCTTTAGAACGATTCCAGAAGTCTAAAAAAAATACTAGAGCTTTGATCACACAGCCTGTATGACGTTTATAGAAGGGTCACATCATTGGCAATTCTTTTCTCAGACTGACTCTACAGAACCAATTGCATTTACTGCACATCAGCAGCTTCAACGTTTACAATTATTCCAGATTGCTCAGATCATTAGCAGTTCTTTCTTCAGCTAGGTTTCACAATGTAAATAACGCATCCAGAAGGCTAAAATCCCTGTCCACGGCACCATATGCACTAACAGCATAGTGTCTACAACGTTTAATAACACTTCGAGAAGGCTAACTTTTCTTGTTACTGCTTTCACTTACTGCACAGACTCTATATTATTAAGAATATTTCTAGAAGGCTGAAATCTCTGGCTATACCCCCCAATAGCACATACCACACGTCCTCTACAACGTTTATAACGATTCCAGAATGCTATATTTAAGAGCTATACCACCACTTACATATATTGAAGAGCATTTATAATATTTAAAACGCTTCCAGAAGGATAGAATCACTGGCTGCACCACCACATGAACTTACTGCAGAGCCTCTCTAACGTTTACAACGGTTCCAGAGGGTTGAAATCACTGCCTAAAACACCACATGCACTCATTACACATTATCTACAATGTATAAAACGCTTCCAGAAGGCTAAAATTAATGGCTACAACTCAACTTTCATTTACTGCACAGCCTGTACAACGTTTAAAACACTTCCAAAAGGCTAACATTACTTGCTACACCACCACTTACTCTTACTTCATAGCCTTTACAACGTTTTCAATGCTTTCAGAAGGCTAAAATAACATACCACATTACCACTTGTACTTTTAGCAAGGCCCTACATCGTTTAAACGCTCCCAGAAGGCCGGGGTCACTGACTGTACCATCAAACACATTTACTGCACAACATTTACATCTTTCAGAACGCCTCCACAAGACTAAAATGCTTAGCTGCACCATCTTTTGCACTCAGTACACAGCCTGTGCAACGTTTAATATGCATCAAGAAGGCTAAAATCACTCCCAGGTCTCAAATCAATGGTAATTATTTTCTACAATGTTTAGAATGTTTCCAGATTGGTAAAATCACTGGCGAGAACACAACATTCAATCACTTCAAAGCCTCTAAAACGATTACAAAGCTTCCTGAAGGCTAAAATTATTGGCTGCAACACCATTTGCAAACACTGCACAGCCTCTATAACTTTTAGAGGGCTTTCAGAATGATGAAAATCACTGCCAGCCTCTATAACGTTTACAATGTTTCCAAAGGTTAAAGGTCATTTCTACACATCCAGTTTCACATATTGCACATCCTCTGCAATGTTTACAAAGTTTCCAGAAGGCTAAAAATACTAGCTTCACAACCACTTGCACTTACTTCTCAACGTTATTACCCCTTCCACATCAATGTAATTATTATATATATTTTGCCTGACTGTTTTCCCTATTATACCACTTTCCTTTGTCCTTTCTCAGAAACTTGTTTGCTTTCATTTCACACTCCTTTTTCTTACTGGCTCCACCCATCCTAAATTTCTTCGACCCCTAGATTTAATTTTGAATCAGTCTCCACTCAGCAATTAAACCAAGGACTTTAAGTGTCCGGCAAGTAAGCAGACCCCTGTATTGTAATGCATCTATAACCTAAGTATAAGTGATATTATTGAAAGGGTTTAATAACGAATTGTGCTTTTGTTTCAAGTGTTCTCAATTCCCAGTGTGATTACTTTTGGAGACTTGGTTGTTGTTTGTCATTTGTCATTTGTCCTATTGTGTCATTCCTGTCCTTTATGACTTTTGGGTTCCTTTTATATGGACTTTAAGTTTAATTGTATTGTTTTGTGAATAATTTTTGTATAATTATATGAATTTTGTTAGATCTTATTCTCATTCAAATACCTTTATTTTATTATCATTATGGTCCATTGAACTCACATGCTAGAATGGTAAATTACCCTTCTATCTCACGACTGTGATAATATTATGGGGGCCCTTCCGGGATTTTTTTTGCTAAACTTCGTGGGTATGTAATAATTGACAATATCGTTAAGACTCAGTTGTTTGTTTTTGTAGTTGGTGATTCGTTATTCAACCTTACATGATATAAACATCCTTAAGTTATAGTTAGTTAGGGGACTGTTTTTGTGTTTGCTAGACCGCTGAAGAATCTATTTTTATTGTGCGTAAATTTTTCGTTGACAGAAGGTGGCCACTTCTTTTTTAGTAAACGACTGCCGGTAACCTTGTTATGGTTTCCCCACCCCCCGCCTCTCATAACCGAGACTCGGTGCGCGGGTTAAAAAGTTAATCTGTCGTACCATTGTTAAAAATTAATTTCTCTCGAATCATTCGTGATTTCCACTTGCTTATAGTCTTTCCCTGGGTCCTTAGATACCAATCTCTTGCGTTATTCATTTTCTGTAAAGTGTAATGAATCTTGTTAATGCCTCGACATATGTGTGTGAAGTTACCGTTCAAATCAAAGTGTAGTAAGTTACAGTTTTGACTTCACTTTGGTTTGAACCGTGAGTAAAATACTTTAGTCCGTCCGTATTCATTCTCCTTTTCCCATATATAAAATGTTTTGTGTATTAGTATTTGTCTAATCTGTTACTATTTATGCGTGGTTTATCGTTTTATGAGTGGTCAGTGCTTAACTAAGTGCGCTGCAATTTAGGAATTGTAAAACTCTAATTCAGGTCTTTATATTGTTCTTGAAGTTTCTTCTTAATTTTCACAATGGCGAAGTCTGATACTCAATAGTTTGTGGTGGATCCTTCCTCTGAATTGCATGCCCTTACCGCTGCTCGGAAGTCTGAATTAATGGAAGTGCTAGGCATTTAGACCTTGAGGTACGTTCTAGTATGCGTGAGTTTAACATTAGGAAAGTGATAACTGCTCACTATATACATATTGGAACCTAGGGTGACAAAGCTATGCAGTATCTTGTTCCAGAAACCCCTTCCCTTACATTTTAACAACAGCTAGAGTTTGAACGTCTTGCAGTCGAGCGTGAAAAAGCTCAGTTAGCTTTAAGAGAGGAAGAGTTAGCTTTGCAAGCCGCTGAAAAGAGACGTGAGTTTTTTAAATGGAAAGAGAAAGAAAGAGAAAAATTTGAAATGGAGAAAGCTGAGTTAGAATTTCCAGCTAGGGAAGGAAGAGAAAAGTTTGAAAAGGAGAAAGTTAAATTAGAATTAGAATCCAGTTTAACTATCAAGGTGGAACCTGAGAGGGCTTCAATTAATCTTCAGAATAGGCAAATGGAAGAAGAGTTATCTCTCTTTGACCTGACTAAAAATATAAAGTTAGTTCCCTCATTCACAGAGTATGATTCAGAGGATTATTTTTGGGTATCTGAGGAAACTGCTAATCACCTTAATTGGTCTGCTGAACAGTGGGTATGGCTCCTTAAACCTAAATTGTCAGGAAAAGCTGCTCAGGTTGTTAGGCATCTGGATGACACTAAGGGTTATAACCAGGTTAAGAAAGCAATCTTAGATGCATTTTCCATAACAGAGGAAGGATATAGACAAGCTTTTCGTAACCTATGTAAATCATATATCCAAACTTTTGCTTCTGACAAGCTTAGAGCTATCAAGAAATTGCTTAAGTATGCTGAAGTAACTTCTCTTGAAGAACTGATGAATTTAATGGTTCTTGAAGAATTTAAATGGAAACTTCCCATTAATGTAATGCTCTATATTGAAGATAGGCAGGAGAAAGATTTACTAAAGGCTGCTTCCCTGGCTGAGACTTATTCCTTAATATATAAGTCTATTCCTAATAAAAGAGCTGAGACTTTTGTAAAACCAGTTTCAGGAAAATCCCGTATTTCAGATGATAATGGCAAAGGTTCTTATAATCCTAAATGTAGTTAATGTAAGAAAGAAGGACATACTTTTCATAATTGTAAAGACCCTAAATGTAAAGGATCTGATAACTACCATAATGTTTTTATGAAACCTAACGTAAAATTTTCAGCCTCCCAGAGTAAACCTATTTCGCATGTGCAAGCAAATGTACCAGATGTGTTTGGTGATTTAAAGTCTGAAGGTATAATAGCTTTGGGGTAGAAAGAACAGAAGTCTAAGGTCACTATATTACGAGACACTGGAGCTGCCTTAACTTTGTTGCATAGTAAGGCTTTACCTAATGTTGAGAATAATCTAACTGGTGAGAAGGTGGTTGTAAGGGATCTTACTGGAATCTCATCCATTTCCCTTGCCAATGTCTACCTTGATTGTCCACTTGTAAAAGGGAAAGTTGAACTTGGGGTGATTGATACAGAATTACCGGTAAAAGGAGTTTCATTGCTATTGGGTAATGATTTAGCTGGGAAATTAATTGTACCAAATTTAATTGTCACTGATAACCCCATGGATGATAGGGTAGTTTTGGACAAACCTTTGATGGATAATGAGAAGGTAGATCTTGAACAAGCCCCAACACATATAGTCACTCGGTCCCAAGCAGGAGAAAAGGTAAATGATTTTGAAGTAGATAGTGATATCTTAACTAAGGTAATGTCTAGAGATAAACTAGTAGCTGCCCAGAGGTCATATCAATCTTTATCTTGTTTGCATGATAAGGCTGTTCATATAAAACCTTTGAATAAATCCCCATCTTTTTTATCATAATAATGGTATCCTAATGCGTTTTTACCGTCCTTCTAACTATTCAGATCTTGATACTTGGAATGAGAAATACCAAATTGTTGTTCCTTCTTCAGTAGGCACTCATATAATGGAAATTGCACTTGATGGACCAGTTGGTCATTTGGGACCATACAAAACTCACTATAGAATACTTGATAAGTTCTATTAACCATATCTGAGGAAAGGCGTAGGAGATTTCATAAAGACAGGTCATGTATGCTGAATAGCTGGCAAACCTAACCAAGTAACTCCTAAAGTACCTTTAGAGCCCGTGTTAGTTCCACATGAGCCCTTTGAGAAATTAGTAATAGACTGTTTTGGACCCTTTCCTAAGACGAAAGGTGGTAACCAATATTTATTAACTCTTAAGTATCCCAGTACTCGTTTTCCAGAGGCCATCCACTTAAGAATATATCTGCCGTAGAAATAATGCTAAACACCTTTCAAGTTTCTTTACTACTTACGGGATTCCCAAGGATATCCAAACTGATCGTGGTTCTAACTTTACACGTAAACTTTTTTCAAAAATCCTTAAGGAATTAAATATAAAACATAGCTTATCATCTACATATCATCCGGAATATCAGGGAGTCCTTGAACGATGGCACCAAACATTTAAAAGTATGTTAAAAAAGTTTTGGTGTAGAGAGCAATCTTAATTGGGATGAAGGAGTAAAGTTTTTGTCGTTTGCTATACGTGAGTTCCCCTAGGAATCCCTTGGTGTTTCTCCTTTTGAATTGGTATATGGGAGATTATTGAGAGGACCCCTTGCATTAATTAAAGATTTATGGTTAAAGCCCCCAGACTCTAATCAGACTGTAACTGTTCAACAATATTTGAGTAACTTTATAGAAACCCTTTCCAAAGTCCGTAAAATAGCCAGTGAAAACTTAAGCAAAGCTAAAATTAAAATGAAAAATAGTTATGATAAAAAAACGAAAATTAGGAAGGTCAACCCAGGAGATCTGGTGTTAGCATATTTTCCTTTCCCTGGATCCCCATTTTCCTTCAAATTCTTTGGTCCATATAAAGTAGTTAAAAATGTCAATAACCATACCAATGTGATTGAAACCCCTGATAGAAGGAAAAGTACTCAAATTATCCATGCCAATCTGCTTAAAAGGTATCATTCCAGAAATACTGAAACTGGTTATGGAGACAAAATTGTAAATGGTAATGTTAAGGTCAAGAACGAGAAACCTGAAGTAAGTGAACCTGAATTCATGTATTTGTGGAGTTTTGTAGATAATTGTGCTGCTCTGAAAGACTGAAAACTCATGTCAACATCTTTCTCCTTTTCAATCAGAAGGACTTGAAAATCCTATTTACTCTTACCCAGAACCTCATGGGAAAAACCCAGGTCAGTGTACAGTCCTCACCCATGGCATCGAACTTCTACTAGGAACTGCTCCCATAAGACAACACCCTTATCGCATCAGCCCGGCCCAGAAACTATTGATGAAATAAGTGGAATATCTTCTGAGTGCCGGTTTAGCTATACCAAGCAAGTCACCATGGGCGTCTCCATGTCTATTGGTACCAAAGGAGGATGGCAGCATGCGACTGTGTACAGACTACAGGAGAGTAAATTCTGCTACTGTTAAGGATTGTTACCCTTTACCCCGTCTAGATGACCTTATAGACTCTGTGGGCCAAGCAGTGTATGTAGCTAAGATAGATCTCCTTAAAGGGTTTTATCAGGTGAAGTTAACATCTAGAGCCAAGCTTATATCGGCTTTCATAACTCCTTTCGGGTTATTCCAGTATGAACTAATGCCTTTTGGTTTAGCAAATGCCCCATCCATATTTCAACACATAATTAACAACACTATTCAGTGTTCAGAGGGAGTATTTGCATATCTAGATGGTATATTGGTGATTGGAGATTCTTGGGAAGAGCTTATGAAACGTTTGAATATGCTCTTTGATAGATTAAGAGAAGCCCAGTTAACAAAAAATTTACAAAAATGTACTTTTGGTCAAGCTACAGTTACTTACTTGGGACATATTGTGGGTGGAGGTAATGTCAGGCCTAAAACTGCAAATGTTAATGCCATTCTTGACTATCCAGAACATAAGACTGGAGATTTTCAGAAGAGGTTTCAGATGGAAGAATTCCGACAAGGAAAACCAAGAGGTTGCCATACACCATTTCAGATACCGAGACATCCACAGTGTCTTTACGAGTGGTTCTGAATACCAGAAGGATCCAGAGAAACTGGGTAAACCAGTCAGAGCGCTTGCAGCGGGACATCAACACTGCTTTGATGGTACAATGATAACGTTCAACCATACTGGTGAAAGCAGGGTTGTATGCATTGTTCTAAGG
>NC_090767.1:37715820-37728320 GCF_036898095.1 Palaemon carinicauda
GATTCTCTGATGTCGAGTTAGAGGTTGGAGGCGGCCGGTTGAACAGGTGTTGACAAGTACGAGTCACTGTTGAATAATCATCAATGCCCCTCAACCGACAGGGGGTGATATTGTGCAAGGAAATCCGCACCAGGTGGCGGCAATGTTACGTTGGCATTTGGTAATCCCAAACAATAGTGTGAGTGTCTCGTAGACATCGTTGGTGATCTTTGATGCGTTGGCAGCTACTGGGCAGACTTGAACAGGCTTAGAATTACTTCGTTGGGTCCTGGAGAGGGACCTTGATAAAGCAAGGAGCAATCACCACTGTGTACCAAAGTCCAAAAACTGTTAACTGCATCAAGTAAAAGGAAAGAATTTCTGAGAGTAGAGGCCACTGCCACAAGCAATGGCTTATTTACACATATTTTGTCGACAGACAACCATGAGCACATATCCCTCATAGCAGCCCAGAATCCGCAAAGGTATTAGAAGAACTACGATTGATGTGCATCAGTAAGTGACTGGAGAGGTTGTTGATTTGGGAGTGAGGGAGAAGCTCTGATACCGCTCTGGCGTATCTCAAGGCAGGCATCAGTGTATTACCACATTCATGTTGGTCTCTCTCGGTGTTGAATAGATGTTCTCTTTGTCATGAATGTACACATTCATAGAGGTCTTGACGCTGGGTCATGTTATCTGAATTCCCATGAGTTCATTGGCCTATAAAGGAAGTTTCTCCAAGGGCCCCCTACAGTCTTTGTTGGGCCCATGTGTTGAATATTGATATTGACAGAAGCAGTGAACTACCACAAAAACAAAACATTTTTGACCTGATTAATTGTGTGTTTTTTTTTTTTTTTTTTTTCTTATATATATATATATATAAATCACTGAAATTTCTAAAATTCTTGAAATATGTGCTACATAATTACTGCCCTCAAGCCAAACATCACAAACTGAATGGCCTTTGCAAAACTCGGTGGGTTGAATCTTGAATTGTTCCAGATATTCTATAACCGTGTTGTAATTTGCTTCGAGGCTCTTTTGAATCCATCTTCTTACCACAAATGGAGCCAGGAACCCTGGAACTGGGATAGTGAAACCATGATAAATCCACGGGAATCAAAACTAGCATGCAGAATTTTGAACATGTGATAGCATTTGTCACTTTGAGAAACAGCTTTGATTACATTAAATCTCTGTCATCAAATCTTGCAAAAGCATGAACTGGGCATTCACAGAGCATATCACATAGTTGACAGTATCACACAAGATTTCCAAGACTCAGAGATAACACTGATGTTGAGTTTCAGCAGTGGAACAACAATGATGCGAAAGACATTGCTGAGCAAGTTGAATCAACTGAAATCATGCCACTCGCAGCTCGTATTAAACAGCATCCAAGTAACACTGAGGCAACCACACCACTTGAATACTAAAAGTGCAAAATGGCAATCCTGCTCGTTGATGACATTCTCCAACAGCTGAAGGATAAGTTTTCAGCAGAAGAATGTCGGCCAATTTCTAGCATTCGGCATCTGGTAACAATACTTGCAACACAACGTTTCAGTTTGTTTTGAAGACATCCCCACGCAGCTACTGCACTGGAATTATGACCTGCCAAGCTGCCTGTCACTCTGCACTGAACTTAGATGATGAGAAATGATGTGGTGTTTCTTTAGAAGAACACTTCCAGACTCACTCATGGACATGTTGTCGTATCCAGATGCAGATGCTTTGACAAATACATGTGCATTGTTGATCCTTGTGTGTTATAAGATTGTTGATGACACACCTCAGGAATAGAATGACCATCTGCTGACTTTCAGCCCTCAATCTTATGAAAATCCAGTACAACGTTCTACTATAGTTGATGGACCTTGCTGGTGATATCATCGAAGCACATACTAGGAAACTCTTCAACAGCATTCTACTATCAGAGTAACAATTAGAATTGAATTCACATAGAAGAAAAGACAGAGAGATATCCAATTTTTAGGAAAGTTTTCAGTAATTTACTTGATGATACACATCATTCTTGTCTCCTAATTCTTGCGAAAAATGCTGTTTCACCGTAACATAAATCTTTTTATAACAAAGTTTGAACAATTCTCCTTCAATATCCTTGTGAAATTTAACAAACACTAAATCTGCACAAAACAATATGATATTGTTTTATTTAGGTGAAGTCATATATGATCCTTAATAATATCTATGAGTATAGAATTCAATGACAGACTAAAGATATTGAGAAATACAAGAAAAAGTTAAACGTTAATTGTTAAAAAAAAATATGATTTAACTTCTGTTCCATTCTCTCCTTTTGGCAATTACTCTATCTCAATATGCTTTAATTTACACAATAAATATAAATTAAGGTGTCTGTTATTAGATATGCAGTGAATAGCACATTAGAAAAAGCCTTACTACCATGTTTCTCAAATTTGGGAAAACCCTAAACCAAAATTAATTTTAGATTTCTGTCCAGGAGTAGGACCTGTAATATTATGTTATTAAAGGATATACAAATCCAGCGTGGCTCTGCTCTTCAGGGGTTTCTCAGAAATTATCTTGCTCGTATTTATCATACTTTCATAGATCTGACGCCACCACCCACCTTTTAATAAATTCTGCATCCGCCCTGGAAATGAAGAATGTCATACATCTATGCATCAATATTCTTTTGTTATCATTATAAGATTCCTCGTCTATTATTTTACTTATTTCAGCTGAGGAGATATATCTCCTATTTAGGCAGCCCATTATGAAAAAGCAAAATAAATTACGCTTTATGAACAAATGCCCGTAGCGCAATGGAAGGAAACCAGACAGTACCAGTTGTCTAACTTTAAGAAAACTTAAAAAAAATAGTTGCCAAACAGCAGCTTACATTTGTTAAGAGTGTTGCCAAATGTTTTTCCTATAATTGCCATACGAGTAAACATATTAATATGGGACTGATAACTTGAAACACATATTTAGTCATAAATGTACCATCCCATTGAATGTGGTACTGAGTAGATCGTGTTGAACATATTATTAAGTGGGTGACTTTTAACATGCGAAACACGTTCCTCAGTGCGAGGAAGATTGAGAGGTGAAAAAAAATATTAGTTACAATATACAAGTGTGTTTGAAACATGTGCAGTAAAGTGGTCTTCTTAAACATATCAATATTCTTATAAAGATTAGTATCTAGATAGCTGTGTATCCAATGGATCATGATGATAGCCAGACTATGGCTATTAAGAGAAATATCTGCAAAGAATCATTAGGACTGTCAGATTCTTTCCATCAGGTGGCAACTGGAGAGGGTTTTAGTCTTTCATTCTTCTGTGTGGAATATATTAACGCCTAACGCCAATGGTCACACTTTTTCTCAAAATGTCTTGGATCCTCACAACTCCCCACTAAAAATGGTGGTACGAGCCAACATTTTCTGTGGACGTACTGTCACCACTGGGGAGACTTTACCATACACTTTGTTTACCTTAGTCACATGTGGTTCTTTGTGGTGATCGGAACTGTGTCTTTTGTGTCCCACTTTTTGTCCCCTTTTGCGTTCGTGTTACCCTCCAATTTTGCCTTACATATAACCCTTACCATACCCAAACAGACCCTGGACAAGAACAAACGCATTAAAATAGTGACATTGTTCAAAGCAAACCATAAATTGTCGGAAATATCGAGTCTCACTGGTTTGAAGCTACGAATAGTGCCGAGCTCGATCAAGTGCTATCATGCATCTGAGGAGGCTTGCATTCCAGCCCCTTTGCCAAAGCCTGGTAGACCCCGTAAGACGACTTTAAGGACCAGAACACGTATTGATAGACAAGTAGAGAAGGATCTTCGCTTAACAGCAGGACTTTGAAAGGAGAAGAACCCAAATCTCTTTGGTGATGTGTCTATCAGGTCGATCCAGCAGTTGCTGAACGACGACCTGAAATATAAAATTTATCGTGCCCACACTACTTCTTGGGTTACTTGTCGGCAAGTTGATAATCGTGTAAAATTTTCCTAGAAATATTTAACTTGGACCAATGAGCAGTGGAAAACAGTTTTTTGGAGTGACGGATCAACATTTTCAGTGACTGGCACCCCAGCTGCTAAGGTTTACCACAAGCCAGATGATGATACCTTGAAACATTGCTTCACAAACAAGATCCTCAAGCACCCTACCTCACTTATGGTTTAGGCAGTGTTTACTTTTTATGGTGTTGGGAAGGTAATTGTACTTCCTTCTAATGAAAAAGTGGACCAGTACAACTATCTGGTGTTATTGGCAGACAATCTTCCTTACTTTGGAGCAGACCAAGGCAGAAGTTTTTATGCAGGATGGGGCTTCAGCTCACACGGCCAAACTTGTAACAGACTGGCTAAGGGACTCTGAGGTGAACTATTTCAAAGGCTGGCCAGGTAATAGTCCTGATATTAACCCCATAGAAAATCTTCGGGGGTTAATAAAAAAGAGTTGCGTGACATGGACACCTCCTCATTTCCACGTTTGGAATCTGCTATCCGCCAGCTTTGGGCCTCCATTCTTGAGACAACCCTCCCAGGACGTCTCAAGAAGGTGATAGAGAGGAAGGGATACTCAATTTAACCGTTTTTTATATGTAAGTACCATAATTTCATATTTTTACTTGTAAAATACCATTAACCTTCAGTTTATAGGTTTCATTAAGGGAGGAGCCAACACATTCCGCTTATACCATAGTTGACACAGAGGTAAACAAAAAAAGATATAAAGTGGGTGTGAGGAATGGCAGCTTGGAAAGGTATTCGGACCATCGTGATCATATCTCAGGTCATTATAAGCGAGTTCTCTGATTATGGTGAAAATCAAATTCTTTGGCCATAATTGTAACATTAGCCCCTCCCTTGATACGGACACATCCCAGTCGAGATAGGGAGATCATTGAGAAGACACCTTTGTGTTCAGAAAATGGTCCTTTCAGGTTTTTGCCTTTCATATAAATATGTTGCAAGTAATAATGTTCTTCTGTGGAGGATTTATTTTTGTTTTATTTCTATTTTTGTTTTTTACCAAATCCAGAGAGAGAGAGAGAGAGAGAGAGAGAGAGAGAGAGAGAGAGAGAGAGAGAGAGAGAGAGAGAGAGAGGTAGTTAGTGTGTCGATTGTTTGTGGTGAGAAAGACTGTTGGTAGAATGCATCTTACTTCTAAGTTTTGATATTTTTTCTCCGGGTTTATATGAATGTGGCATTTTTATTTATTTTGTATGTTTAGCTTTTTTATGTTGTTTATATTAACCCTGGATAGGTACGGTCCTCGGACACCCCTTTAAGGGTATACTCGGACGCGAACGACCCCGACGCCAAAAAAAATTCTTGAAAAATCAGTTTTTGCAGTAACCTCCTTTTTTCTTTTGCCAAAAAAAACTTCAATGAATGCTTAAAACAACTGTAAAGATAAATACTACTCATCTGCAGAAAAACTATTTATTATAAATATTTTAAAAAATTAAGTAGAAAAAAAAAAAGACCTGACATAAAAATTCATAAAAAAAAAGTTTATACATATATACACAAATCCTTTTAGGAATTGATTCTTGAATGTTTAGGACACATCTTGATGTATTTTGGATGAAGTCAGACCCATGAAGGTGAAGATCTGAAATGAGAAAAAAAGGGTAACTTTTTTTGGCCAAAAAAAATTGTCCAAATTTCATGAATTTTTTTGGGTACCCAAATGAAATAGGAAGTGGCTAATTTTTTTAGGGAATAAACTTATGTTATCCTAAAATAGAAATATGTAAAAAAATCTTCATTATTTTGTAAATTACATTTATATCAGGGGCCATATCTAAAGGTAATTTTTTGAGTACTTGGAAATTTCGTAAAAAAATACATATATTTAATATATAATATGATATTTATGCAGGTAAAAATATACCAAAATATCACAAAATCTATAGGGAACAAGAATATATATAGATAGGGCAGCTTACGCTTCGGATATGTCCACAAAATGGCCGCCAACCACACTGACTCAGACTCCCTAATCTGCCACTTGAAATGTAGGAAGGGTATGTCAATTTCAAGGTGTTATTTACTAATCTAATTATTATTGGATATGCATAAAAATTGTATGGTGGGTTGCTGGATAATTGTCGATTATTTTCGACTATAAAATTAAAATTCTGACCCAAAAAAATTTTTTTGAAGGGAAATAAAATCGAAAAAAAAAATGTAAAACAATATTTTAGCTAAAAAAATTTGATGATATTCAATCAAAAAAAAAGTAAACAAAATTTTCCGACAAATAAACATCTTGAGGAATCATTACTCTGTGATAGTTCCTTAGTACGTAGTAATTTTGAAAAAATTGGGAAAAAACGAAAAAATGGCAATCACCGGAAAATCGAACACATACCTATATATACGCCATATCTGGCTAAAAAAAAAGATAGGCATGGGTAGCCAGATCATCTAGAAACACTTTCCAACACTATAAAAATATAAGTTTTGCGACACTACTTGCCAATTCCTTACGGTAACATGACTAAGCAAAAAAATGCAAAACAAATAAAAAGGGGCACTCGTGGAAAAATGGCCATTCTAATATACGGCATTTCAGAAAAAAAAAATTTCAGCCACGTGCTAGGCAAACCATCAAGGCATATTTTCCGACAAATAAACATATAAATGAAATATTACTCTGTGATAGTTCCTTAGTACGTAGTAATTTTGAAAGAAATGGGAAAAAAACGAAAAAATGGCAATCACAGGAAAATCGAACACATACTTATATATACGCCATATCTGGCTAAAAAAAAATAGGCATGGGTAGCCAGATCATCTAGAAACACTTTCCAACACTATAAAAATATAAGTTTTGCGACACTACTTGCCAATTCCTTACGGTAACATGACTAAGCAAAAAAATGCAAAACAAATAAAAAGGGGGCACTCGCGGAAAAATGCCCAACATTCTAATATACGGCATCTCAGATAAAAAAAAAAAGACATGCACGTGTTAGCCCAACCATCAAGGCACACTTTCTAACACATAAACATGAAAAAAAATCAATAATATACGGCAATTCCTTACTACGTAGTAAATTTTTACAAATATTGAAAAAAAAACAGAAATTGGCAACCGCAGTTAAATACCCAATATACCAATAACTACGTCGTATCTGACAAAAACAAAATCACGCATGGGTAGCCAGATCATCTAGACACACTTTCCAACATTAAAAAAGCAAAAGTTTTACGACACTATTTCGCAATATCTTACGGAAAAATGACTTGGCAAAAAAATTAAAAAAAATTAAAAAGGGACACTCGCGGTAAAATGCCCGACATTCTAATATACGACATCTCAGATAAAAAAAAAGACATGCACGTGTTAGCCCAACCATCAAGGCACACTTTCTAACACATAAACATGAAAAAAAAAATGAATAATATACGGCAATTCCTTACTACGTAGTAATTTTTACAAATATTGAAAAAAAAACAGAAATTGGTAACCGCAGTTAAATACCCAATATACCAATAACTACGTCGTATCTGACAAAAACAAAGTCATGCATGGGTAGCCAGATCATCTAGACACACTTTCCAACACTAAACAAGCAAAAGTTTTACGACACTATTTGGCAATATCTTACGGAAAAATGACTTGGCAAAAAAATGAATAAAAATGAAAAAGGGGCACTCGCGGTAAAATGGTCCTCGTGGTGATGAACGACATTTTAACTAAAAAAAAAAACATGCACATGGTAGCCAAACAATCCACCAAGACTTTCCACAACTGATAACCTATACAAGTTGCACCATTCTACGACAATTTCATAATACGTAATAACTTTGATAATTATGCAAACTACCTCAGAAGGGTAAACTCGGACGCGAACGACCCCGACGCGTCTCAGAAATCGGGGAAGGAGTACAGCTACAGCAATGCACATCTGGACACTACTAGAGCGTGTAGGGGAGACACCTCCTGCAGGTCGATCACCCACAAATTCAGTCACAGGGGTGAGTCACGTGAGAAAAACCTGTTTTTTTTTGACGCTCGGGGTCGCAAACGACCCACCGTACCTATCCAGGGTTAATATCTCAAGTTTGGTTGTCATGATTCTAGAATTAAGTGATAATTTAGTTTTAAGGAATATAGTTAGTAAGGTTATGTTTTGTTTCAATTTTCCTTCTGTCCAAGAGTCAGTTTATGATAAAGTAAGGGGAAAGTTTGTGTTGTGGAACAATTGTCTGGTAGTGTGATTAAAGGGTGTGGGGGTTGTTTTGCAACATCCCGCCACATTATTTTGGCGCCCGAACAGGGACTGCTGAGGCGGGACTGATAGCTGGACTCTTTGACGAAGGACTGATAGGATACGAATTCAGAATTAAGACTGAAAAAAATGGAAGAACAGTTAAAGGTTTTGAAAGAGGAATTGCGGTTGATTAGGGAGCGTGAGGAGAAGTTGTCTGTAGAGAAAGAGAAATTGTTGCAAGAGAATAAGTGGTTAAGGTGTGAGAATGAGGAGATGCATAGGAAACTGATGGAAATTCAAGGAACTGTAGATAGAGTGGAAGAGGGTGTTGAGATGAGGATGCGAGAGAATGAAGAACAAATGGAGAAAAGAATGGAAGCTATGATGGGGAGAGTAATGGGAATGATGAAAACTTTCATGGGTGAAGGCGCAGTCGGAAGAGTGGCCTCTGCTACGGGTAATGGGTTGACAGTGGAAGAGAAGGTTAAGGTAGGTGGTAATGGGAAAGGAAGTAATAGTGATAGTAATATTAATAGTGTTAGTGAGATTGAAGATAAGGGAATTAGGCATAGTAAGGATGAACAGAAAGGTGAGAGGAAAGATGAAAGGAAAGGCAAAAGTGATTTGAAGAAAGAGAAGAAAAAGTGTCAGGATGAGAGCAAGGATGATTGTGAAGAGGTGAAAGTGGTGAGTATGAAAAGGGCTAGGAAGAGTATAATCAAGGATAGGAGTATGAGTGTGGAATTAGATTCGTTATATTCTAGTGAGGAAGTAGGAAACAAGAGCGAAGGTACCAGTGATAATAGCAGTGAGAATGAACGTGATGTGTGTAAGACTGTGTTTATGAGAGAGGTACCTCGGGGCGAAAGGTTCAATGGGCATAGTATTAGGGATGTATATGAGTTTTTCAAGGAGTATGAGAGATATTGTCAGGATAAGTATGGTGATAGTAAGAGAGTTTGGGCTAGGGAGTTAGGAGAATATTTGACTGGGTATTTATTGACGATGTATGGTGTGATAATGAGCGTAGGGGATGTTGATTATGAAAGTGTGAAAACGAGAATAATTGAGCAGGTGAAACGTATGAAAGGGAGTGTTAGGTATAAGAGTAAGAATGATTTTGATGAGGCACGGATGAATGTAGGAGAAGCGATATCGATGTATGTATGTAGGTTGGAAACTTTAGCTAGGAAGAAGTATGGGGATGAAGGCAAAAATGAGAATAAGGAGTTAATGAGGAAGTTTTTGGCGACAGTACCTGAGAATGTGTGTGAATTTATTAATTTGAAACGGAAGGAGAAAGTTAGGTGGACGCAAGAGAGATTGACATGGGATGATGTACTAGAGATAGTTGAGGATTATGAGTTAGATAAGTGCATGAAAGAAAGCAAATCTGTGAGTGTAAGAACTGGAATGGAAGAAAGTGTGCCAGAATGTGATAGTTTTAGAGATGCTGTTATGAGAGGACCGATGAGGGTAGCTGATAGTGTAGTAGATAGGAGTGTTAGGGCGTGTAATGTGGGAATACCCCTAAGGACAAATGAAGGGTTTAGGCAAGGGAATCAGGTTTGGAGGGATAGGAGTGCTAGTGCGCAGCAAGGTAGGTCAGGTAGTTGTATCCGTGAAGAGAAGTGTTATAGATGTTGGAAAGTAGGACATAAGAAGAATAAGTGTAGATGGGCTCTAGGTGCTGGTTTTGGATGTGGTGAGTTAGGGCATAGAATTAGCGAGTGCAAGAAAGAGAAAGGGGTAAAATGTTATCGGTGTGGTATGACTGGGCACGTAGGGAGTGGATGTCGTAGTAATCGTATGAATGTGATTTGTGGTAGTTGTGGTAAGGATGGTCATTCTGCTAGAATGTGCAAGGAGCCGCGGGGTAAGTGTACTGAATGTGGTGCAGATGGGCATGTAGCTAGAGTATGTAGGAAGAAGGAATTAAGTCAGCCAGGATGTTTGGGAAACTAGAGTGTATGAGGGTTCAGCTGGGTGAGTCCTCCTGTGTGTGGAAGGAATAGGATCAATGTCTGTGAGAATGGGATGAATAATTGGTTGGAAATGAGCAAGTATGAATCTAGTATGCATGAGAAGTTAGGGCTGGAAAATAAACAATTAGTGTTAGTTGAATATAGGAAAAAGAGGCGTTTGAAAGTTTTATGTGAGGAGAAAATGCAAGGGAAATTTATAGGTATAGGTAGGAATCTGAATAAGTATGACAAGGGTGTAAATGTGCAGGTGAGTGTGGAAGATAAATGTATTAATACAGATGAATCATGGCTGAGTATGAATGAAACCAATAGTGTATGTGGCTTTTCGTTAGATGATGTAAAAGAAAGAATGAATAACGCAAGAGAGAGAGAGAGATAGGAGAATAAGTAGCATGAATGAATCTTTTGCTAAAGTTGAGAATGTTTTTGATGAAATGGATGAACTGTTTACAGAAATGAGTGTAATTTTAAGGCCATATGAGAAAGAGGTAGATATGATTGTACATGATATATTAGATGATAGGGATTTAGGTAGGAATAGTGTTAATGTAGCGAATGATTGTGATAAGGAAGAAGTGAATGAGAGAGTATATGGAGGCCCAGTTACTCGGAGTAGAGACTCGTTCCCGACTGCGACTGGGTTATGAAAAATAATGTAAGTGTTGTGTGAGAAGGATTTAGCAAGGAAAGGGGGGAGGAATGTGGAGGATTTATTTTAGCCAAATCCAGAGAGAGAGAGAGAGAGAGAGAGAGAGAGAGAGAGAGAGAGAGAGAGAGAGAGAGAGAGAGAGAGGTAGTTAGTGTGTCGATTGTTTGTGGTGAGAAAGACTGTTGGTAGAAATGAGATTGTTTGATTATATTTTTAGTTAGGTTACGAAAGTGGTGAATGTCTTGGGTGAATGCTTATTTTGATTTAACTGCAGCTTAAGGCAGTTGCGTGTGTGAACGCTGTATTATTATTTTTCTTTACCAGCGTGGAAGTGATTATTTATTTAAAAAAGTAAGTACAGTTTTGTTATCTTTGCTTGTCGTGATTGTGAATGGTAGGAACAGTTTATTATTTATATTTCATTATAGTGCGATAGTTTAGTTAGCTAGGAGTGTTCATAAGTGTTTTTTTTTTTTTGGCAGGCCGTGATTCCTCCTTTGGAGAGCTTATATTTTGAATATTGATTGACAACCTAGCTTATAACCCGGATCTGGGTACGACTGTTCAGATTTAGTTAAATGTTGATGACCCAGACCGAATGAATTTTGATTGCAGTTATTGATGATGATGATGATGACGATGATGACGACGATGATTATAACCCCAATTGGGGAGGCATCTATGGCACAATGGCCCTTGCTGTAGTGTTACCCACAGAGCTGTGGTAGTTTGCCATTAAAGACAGTTGGCAGCGTGTGGACGACTGTATTGGTGTCCCTAAAATATATATATATATATATATATATATATATATATATATATATATATATATATATATATATATATATATATATATATATATATATATATATATATATATATATATATATATGTATATATATATATATATATATATATATATATATATATATATATATATATATATATATATATATATATATATATATATATATATATATATATATATATATATATATATATAGTTGTGGTGCATCTTACTTTTAAGTTTTGATATTTTTTCTTCGAGGGTATATGAATGTGGCATTTTTATTTATTTTGTATGTTTAGCTTTTTTTATGTTGTTTATATTATTATCTCAAGTTTGATTGTTATGATTCTAGAATTAAGTGATAATTTAGTTTAAAGGAATATCGGTAGTAAGGTTATGTTTTGTTTCAATTTTCCTTCTGTCCAAGAGTCCAGTTTATGATAAAGTAAGGGGAAAGTTTGTGTTGTGGAACAATTGTCTGGTAGTGTGATTAAAGGGTGTGGGGGTTGTTTTGCAACATCCCGCCACATTATTTTGGCGCCCGAACAGGGACTGCTGAGGCGGGACTGATTGCTGGACTCTTTGACGAAGGACTGATAGGATACGAATTTAGAATTAAGACTGACAAAAATCGGAAGAACAGTTAAAGGTTTTGAAGGAGGAATTGCGATTGATTAGGGAGCGTGAGGAGAAGTTGTCTGTAGAGAAAGAGAAATTGTTGCAAGAGAATAAGTGGTTGAGGTGTGAGAATGAGGAGATGCATAGGAAACTGATGGAAATTCAAAGAACTGTAGATAGAGTGGAAGAGGGTGTTGAGATGAGGATGCGAGAGAATGAAGAACAAATGGAGA
>NC_090767.1:37738320-37748320 GCF_036898095.1 Palaemon carinicauda
CTTTCTTTTGAAGGAGGAATAGAGGGGGCAAGGTGTGGTGATTCATGGCAGGAAACGGTGATAATAGTTGATCATGCCTAAGAATTCTTGCAGTGCTTTCATGGTCGAAGTCGTGAGGAAGTTCTGAATGGCTGCTACTTCTCATGGAGGATGTGAACTCCTTCAGGAAAGAAGTGGTACCCCAAGAATGATACTTCGTTGGCGCCAAAGTGCACTTGCCAAGCAGTATCACAAGGCCATTCTGTTGTAGGTGGTCGAGCATGGTGCATAGATGAAGGAGGTGTACCTCTTTGGAAAAAGAGAAGAAAAGCATGTCGTCCACGTAAAATTCACAGAAGGAGAGTCCCCCTAGGATGCTGTCCATGGGATGTTGAAAAGTGATCCCAGCATAACAAAGGCAACAAAAGGAGCTATTGAAATTCTATGTACCCAATGTGGTGGTTATGGCAGTATTGGGATTTCCTTTGGGTTCAAGGGCACCTGATAATACCCCTTTAGGATGTAGAACGTGGAGAAAACCTTGGATTTGTGCAAGTATGAGGTCACACCGGTGATGTATGGGAGAGTGCAGTGAACCTGTTCTTTCTGCAGTTCAGGGGCTTGTATTCCCAACATGGAAGTAGAGTGCCAACTTTCTTCAGGACTATGTGAAAGTTTGATGACGATAGACTGGAGGCCTTTTTGCAAAAGCTCATTTTTTTTTTTATTTTGACGAACATTTGTTTAGCGGTTGTCAATCGATACGGTGACAGACATAAGAATCTGGTGAAAACTGTGGCACCCGTCGTCTCTATATGGTTATAAATACCGTATTATTCTGAAACCAGGGTTGTTTGACGAAATTCTTAAAGGAAAACATCTGGGTATAATGTGAGAAGTTGGGATTATATATCCATGGGTGTGCTGATGTGGAAAGCTTGGAGAGAGGGGATGGGTTGGAGAGGTGTAGAGGAGGATGAATCCTCATTGACTAACAGTAGGTGAGCTACGTCAGCCAGGTAGTGGAAATGGGAGAGGAAGTGCGCTCCGAGAACTGGCTATTTGACGTCAGCAACGAGACACTTCCAAGTATATTTGGCGATTCTAATCAATAATCTGAGGCTTTAAAACCATGCATAGGTATCACAGATCCGTTGTCAGTTACCATGTATATGTTGGCAGATTTAGACATACTACCTCATGTCCTGTAGAGTGGTCTTGGCATAAAAGAACTGTAAGCACAAGTGTCTATCAAGAATCACACAACCGTATCTGCGTCATGTAAAAAGAAAAGATTAGTGAAGGGGGAGGCCACCGCCACTAGTTATTACCTACGTACACATTTTTATCCACTGACAACGATTCACAAATTTCTTCGTAGCTGCCCTGAATTTGAAGTGGTAGTAGACTAACTGCGGTGATGGGTGTCGGTAAGTGACTGACCAGGTCGGTGGTTGAGGCGTAAAGAAGGGGTGGTATGTACGGGTGGTGGGCTGCTTTGTCGCCACTCTGGCACGTCAGAGGGTGTGCGACTGTGTCCTATGGCACCCACATTAACTTCGGTCAAAGTTGAATAGTTCGTTCACCTCCTTAGAAATGGATGCATGGGGGGAGGTCCAGAAGGCACTGAAGTGGCTGTTCATAAGGCATTGACTTTGGTCATCAGGACCTTCTTGGGCAAAATATCAACATCGGGGATGACACATGTACAGATTCGTGTAAGCACGTTGCACAAATTGCATTAAGTACATTAACTTCACAACCAGAAACGCCGCATTAGGAAGCAGGTCAACAATACTGGTCATGTCCCTGAGAGAAAGCTAAGCCATATAGTCCCAAACGTTATTGAGAGCTAAAAAAATTTAGCTATGTGGTGGTCGCTGATAGCGTGTACTACTCTAGGACGTTTGATCTGAGGTCTTCATACATTATGGAGTATCCCCGTCTTTGCACAGCCAAAAGAATATATCAGGGAAGTGTCCCCAGGGATGGTAGCGAGAACATATTCAGCTTTAGTGTTTGACAGGGTTACGCTCTAAAAAGCAAAACTTGACTTCAACATTTGAGAACCAGGTTAAAGTCGCCCAGGTGTGGTGTTAATGGCATAGTCAGTGTCTGAGGACAGCATCATCACGGAGTAAGGCACGGGAGGTAGTTTAACACTCCGGTGTCAGCAATGTGCCGAAGAGCAGTTAGGTTGTAACTGAGAGACTTGTAAATGCAACTGGACTTTATTTGGTCGGAGCTTGAATATTTATATAACCTCTTCCAGTCAATATAGGCACATTTGGGAGTGGGTGGGTCTTTTCTTAGCATCATAATTGAATGTTCAAGTAATAGATCGCAAATTGGTGTCGATGGACACGATAGTCAGTATAGGAATGTGATATCTTGAAATCCTTAGTGTAGTGTTCTTTGTCCTTTATTTTTCATACTTTACACATATGACACGTGAATTGGTCTAAGAAACAAGCTTATTGCATATGTAGATGATGCTACACACTTTGCATTAATTCCATATTTTGAATGTAGATATCGGATTGCTGAATCCCTTAATAGAAATCTAGCTAAAATAATTGCATGGCGTAAGTTATGGGGCTTGAAGTTTAATATTAACTAATCTCAAAGTATTCTTGTAAGTAGAACAAGGACAATGGCTCCTTAACATAAAGATCTCAGCATTGATAATGTTTCTTAAATTTTGTATGACTTTTATAAACATTTAGGTGTGATTCACAACAGCAAATTTACTTTTCACAAATACATTAGCTTTGTATCATCTTTCAATTCACAGAAAACTGGTTTTTGAAATATTGGCGTTTTTGACGGCTTTGTGACGTTATTGTCAAAAGATATAGGTAACCGTAGCTTGAAGCTAGGTCAGGGTTTTTATATATGGATAAATTTCTATATTCTTAAAAGAATATATATAATAATTTAGTTTTCAATTATTATTAATTATCTTAATGATAACGAGAAAGATTACACAATTTTACTGCCTCTTTATCAATTGCATTTTATATTTGTACAGAAAACGGTTTCTGAATGCTTCATTAATAGTTTAAACTGCACATTTAACTAACTGTATATATCTCGAATAAAAAGAACATTTGCCCTTTCAAGTTCATATATGAGATTCCCGGATGTACAGTACATTCAACCTATTCTATCCAAAGGGGGTGACATGTAATCACGTTGATCGAAGTCTTTCAACTATTATATTTACCGTAAAATTTACCTTCAAGTAAATAACTCAGAAACGATCAAGAGACCGGTATCATAAACATTAGGTCTCTGACTGCTACACCTCATGGAAGAATCACGTTACTAATTTTGAGGACATATCTTAAATAAAAAAAAAAAAAAAAAAAAAACAATGATAATGAT
Organism: Palaemon carinicauda; assembly: GCF_036898095.1. Lineage (NCBI taxonomy): Eukaryota > Metazoa > Arthropoda > Malacostraca > Decapoda > Palaemonidae > Palaemon > Palaemon carinicauda. The sequence continues at coordinate 37,741,687 of NC_090767.1, forward strand.
AATTGTTTGGTGCAATTTTTGGGTACAAAGATGCCATTACTTTTCCACTGAAATTGGTGCTAAGCTCGATAGCAATTTTTGTACATAGTTGCTTAAAGTATTTGTGAATATGCACTAAGAAGTCAATTAAAGAATTATAATAAAACAAATTCTACTTCCAGGTATATGGGGGAGGGGTGAAGGAAGAGGGGGAGGGGGGGATTAGTGCATTTTGGCATCAAAACCTTGAACTGCTAAAGTGGCATAGAAAAGGAACCACAGTCCACCATGGAATAAAAACACAAGGGCCATAACACCAACAAGAGACACTACACATAAACTGCGCCGTTCTGATATGCTCCTCCTTCTCCCCCTCCACCAGGAGGAGGACCTCACCCAACTAACCACCCCTCCCCCCTCCCCTCCCCGTCCCCATCTCACCAATAGCCAGCTGCTGCTCTTCGTCTAGAGACTAATATTCTCCTTCCTGGTCTTTAGCTGCTGATTCTCATCTGAATTTGTTGGACAGAAACTTACTGTCCATTAAATTTCTTGTTCTAAATGTAGGTATTGATCTCTGGTACCGTAGTTCAATTAGTTGGTTCTGTATGTTGCATAAAATGTTTCGTATTTCTGATCATCCTTTACCTTCATATCTTTCCAGACAGATACCTCCTGTTCGTAATACTAGGCATGCAGTTAATTCTAATATCCTTGCCTTCAAAATCCTGAGGCTGAATACTAATAATATTTTAGAAGATTTATTGCAGTTTTGACCATGATTTGGAATGATCTTGATCGGTAAGTTGAATCGGTAGAATTTCAAAAGCTCAAACTTACAACAGATGTTTCCATGCTGAACCGGTTGATATAAGTCTTTTTTTAGTTTATATATGACATATCTGTTTTGACGTTGTTACAGTTTATAAAATACTTTATTGTTAATTTTTCCTCATTCGGTTAACTATTTCCTGACTCCGCTATTTTTCCCGTTTGGTTTATAGCTTCTTGCTTTTCAAAGAAGGGTTTTTCCTTATCTAATAATAATAATAATAATAATAGTAATAATAATAATAATAATAATAATAATAATATATTAGGAAAGAGTGTATGAATACAAACATTGGTAAGACAATATAGAATTTAGATGAATTCGATTTCAAGTTAGAATATGTAAAGAAGATTTATCGTATTCAATGTCAAAGATGCACGGTACGGTCGAGAATAAGATTGATTGTAATTTTGAAAGGTTCCCTGAGGGTTATGGTTTGGAGCATAGTTTTGAAAGGGAAGATATGGTATGTAACAGATTTTCAAGTTCATTAACTAAAAAAAATAAAAAAAGGTCCCATTTATGAAAATCTTGGTATCATAGGTGAGTTGAAAAAAGGGCAATGAATGAAATAAGCATACAAAATTTATATAAGAAGAATTATTTGTTTAAAAGTTAATGTCTATCTAAAATATTAGTAGGAGTAAAAATATAGTTTTATATAACTTTATATATGTTTTTTGGACGGAACTAATCTAAGGAATATAGGACATTATACCACAAATGTTTCGCACACGATCATTCATTGTTTTATTTTTTTTATTTTTTTTTGTATATCTTGCTCCCTCCCCGCACATTTAAAAGAAGCAGTTTAAGCTTGGCTTTTCTTGTATTAGCTTGTTTGATTTTGTTGAGGTTTTTGCTTGCAAGTACTTGTATATTAGCTCATTATCCGTTAAAAAAGTTCAGTTTAATTCCTAAAACCTCTCTGATATAATCTAACAGCACAATCTTAAAATTGCAGACCATAAAAGGAACAGCTCCATCCCTCCTTTCTCCTTAATGCTGCACCATAATGTTTGGTGATACCTCCCTTGATGTATGTCTCTGTCTCTCTACCACATTCATAGAAGTAGGGAGGAATTTACTTGATTTCAGTGCAGCAAGATTCAGTTTCACATAAGGGGCATAACTAGCTGCAACACCAAAGAAGGCTATATACTAGTCGCTATCACCAACGACACTTTTTGGGAAATCTACAATTTCCTTTTTGAACAAAGGGATACCCCAATATCGTACAACGCCCCAAATACTTATATCCTGGAGCAGTACTAACCATTGCAAGCCATCCATATAACCAAGATTTTTAAGCTCTCTCTACAACCCTTTGTGAATCGAAAGTCTTTGCTTGCACATGGGGAAATCACAATCTAGTTCACTTTCAACCTGCTACAAATAGCTCTCCTCAGGTGGTGAAAATACTTTGGGCCCTTTGGGTACCACAGCTGCCTGAACCTATATGTGCTGCCGTCCCTAATGTCAACATTTTCCCCATGAAGGACCTGGTGACCAAATTCGACACACTTATGGGAAAACAATTCACCATCTTCAATTCCTCGATCAATACCCTAAATAAGATGAAGAGGACAACTATTCAACATCAAATGAAGTTGACCTGAATGCGGTACGATAGAATATGGTAGGACACAGACACATGCCCGGCGATGTGTAGAAGGGGTGACAAAGGCACCGACCACCAATATGTTCCACTTGTATCTCACACCACAACCAGTGACCTTTCTAGCCACTGACTGACGCACAATGCCCACAGATATGTTACTGCCACACCAAATTCATAGTTTCTGGGTAAAAATGTGTAAACAGTGGTCAGTGGCCTAAAGACTTTTAAGAAGACCAGGGCTTTTGGAAGTGACATGCCCTCTCTGCACTCTTTTCTATTTACATGATGAAATTACATAAAGAAGCTTTTGGTAGACAACTTAGTCTGTCTAAGCCTACCAATATCCAAATAGTAGCTGCCAACCGATCTGTGATCTCCACCTAGTTATAAGGAGCCCTTATGTTATATTTTGTGAGTGACAAATATGATTTAAAGTTTCTCTTTGCTAACACCCCATTGCAACTCCTCGATGTGAATTTCTTTACCAATTTCCACCTCCTGGATGAGGTTGCTCACAAACAGTTAATTAACACAGACTCTTACTCGTCGACACTTGTTCAACACACAACCTCCAAAATTACTCCCCATACAGCACAGCCCACCTTCTGACATCATACTCAGAAGTTTTTCTGTCCTAAACTTCACAATATACCCACCATTCTCTCTATACAAAGTATTGATCACCATATTGAGACAACAGGGCTATCAGTGTTCGCAAGAGTCAAAATTCATCTGCTGAATTGTTTTGGAGTCAATAAAAAAAGTTTGCCAAATTGAAAGAAATATACCTTTGCCAAAAGGCTGTAAGCTCATGCCTATTGTCATTACATATAGTCCTGCAGTAAGAAAATTCCCTGCACCCATGTGGGGATTACTGGCACTGGAATAAGCAGACAGAATGGATTAACTACCTCCCAACAAAACCTTGCCACAATTACCTCCTGCTCACAACAAAGCAAAGGCTTTATCCATGCTTGACTTACTTAAGAGGTGTTATCAGATGTCCATGAACTCATAAGACATCCCCAAGACCACCATCACCACCCACTTCAATACACACAGCTACAACCATCCTGTTTCAGCCTTAATAATGAAGTGGCTACTTTTCAACGCTTCATGAATGGGCTTTTTGTCAACCTCCACTTCAGAGTATTATACAAGGGCGACATACTTTTGTCTTCTTCCTTCAAAGAGGAACACCTCCTTCACCTGTGTGTCGTGCTCGACTGCCTAAAATAAAACGGCTTTGCAGTGGCGTACGACAACTGTACCTTTGCTGCCAACAAAGTATCCTTCTTAGGGTACTGCATCACTCCTGAAGGAGTTCATCCTTTCCTTGAAAAAGTATCAGCTGTTCAGAACATCCCCACACCCTCGACCATCAAAGCAATGCAAGAATTTTTGTTTATGATCAACTATTATTACTGATTCCTTGCAGCCATCGTAGCTACTCTGGAGCCATCTATGTCTCTCAAAGACAATTCATAACAGCTTTCTGCACTGCAAAAAATGCCCTATCAAACATGGCTGCTCTAAGCTTTTGTGTGTTACCTGATCTTTCCCTTTTCTCCATTGATAGCAGCAACAATATAATTGTTGCAATACTCAAGTAGTGGGTCATAGGGTAACCTCTCCCTTTGGCGTTTTTTAGTAGGAATCTGTCTAGTATGGAATTTGGGTACTCCACATGTGACCAAGAAATGAGGGAATTGCATAGGTTCCTCCACTTCAAAGAATGTTGGCCATTTGTCAGTCACACGGACAACATGGCTTTGGTGCACTTCTTCACTCGAAGGTCTGACGATTGGTCCGCTCGTCAGAGTCTAAATCTCTCCAGCCCGTATGAATGCAATTGCACCCTTCAGCACGTCCCTGTGAAATTGAATCTTATTTCCAATAACATTTTAAGAAATAATTGGCAGCTATTCATCTGGGACTACTATGCATTGGAAATATCCATACGAAAAGATCCAATGTATCAAATATGTAGGACAACTACATTTTTTTTCGGAGGTTTTATTCAAGAAGACAAATGAAGTGACACCACATAAAGAATGAACACATAACAATAATGTCAACCTCTTTTAGAAATACGACCTAGTATTACTAAAACTAACAGCCGTCTCTGTCACATTTTCTGAGTAAGGGAAGTGGGGACAGTGGGTGGTAGAAGATGTTTACTTGTATCTTCAACCCTGTAGGGCCATTACAGTGACTCAAGGATGAATGTGTTCTCTTTGGCTACAGTTTCCTAATCATATTAGCAAATACAAAAATAATAGAGAACAACATACATTCTGAATTGGGGCTGAAGTTAAAGTGAGAGTTGCTCTACCTGGCTAGTAAGTGGAGCCTAACCTCCACATGTCAACTTCGTTAAAAGTTTAAATGGACATTCAGGTTTGCTGAAGTAATAATTCTATCAAAGGACGATGGTTTGTATTTTTGTAGGAGCAACTTCTTGATAATAAACCATATATAATTTCTACACAAAGAAATAGAAGCCTAACACTATTGACAATAGATAACAATTTATACAAAAAGAAATACCATCTTAGCGTTTTGTAACATAGTTGTTATATATTTCTAAATTATTTAAGTTTTTATATATGTATAAGGTTAAATAAGATGTATTGTTATAAGGTTAAGTATAAACTTATTATTTTCTTTCTTTAATAGTTTGTCTTTTCACTGGTTGTTATGTTAGTGTTTATAATGGACTAACGGCTGTTTTATATTTTCAAGTGGTGTGGGTTACGTGGCTGCGCTCCTGCGTGAACGTAGGTTAGAAGGAGCTTTTTGGAGAATGGTTCCTTAGTGTTTTTTGAAGGGCACGACAATTGCAGTTGGAACTATATTTATTCCTCACCATTGCAGAGCTACATTGTGAAGCTGTTTAGCTTTTTGGATATCCTTTCTCTACAGCAAGGACTCATATCATCTTGCATTTTGTGTACTGCCCTTGGTTCAGTAAAAGCCAAGGGGACCTCTCTGTCCCAAGGTATTAATAATTATACCTGTTTAATTATTGTGACCACGACCTGTGATAATCAGCTGACGTCATTAGTGGAGCTTGTGAAAGCCTTTCAATCAAACCAGCTATCGTCAATTTGATAGGGATATTTAGTTTGTATTTGTTAGGATGTTCTTACTTTTCGTTGGCCTTCTCATTTCTGGACCCTCTCTCCATTTTGTATGCATGTGTTGATGACCATTCTTTAATTGTGTAATTGTTTTCTTTTACAGGGAGTTAAGATTGAGTGTGTATCATTTATTATTGTATTATTGTGGTTCAGGTGTTATTTCTGTCTAAATATTATGTATTAAAATTAAGGAGATTTTTGTGGTATTTTCTTTGTCCCCTTGAGTTGACTTTGCACTCGTATTGATGTTTGACTATTATTCCACCTTAAGTGGACTTAGTACTGTATGATGGTGAATACTATTTGATAAGTATAGTGTTTTGTGTGGTGGTCAAAGCCAGCCATCACAGTTTACATATGACCATTTCTGAATTGACCGAACTCGTAACTGAACAAGTTTAGATAATGTTTAGTGGTCCAACAAGCACCAACTCTTCAAACAAATCTACCACAATACAGTTCAATCAGAAATCAAGCCATAGTTTTTAATCTATTTTAAATATCATTACAAGTACACTTGAATACCTATTTATTGAGAGAAAGAGGACATGATATTCAAACAAGTAATAGATATGTTAATAGTAGCAGGAGTGTAAAACACCATTAAGATATGACTGAATCACTGGTCAATTATTTCAGAAAGTCTTTGTGATAAAACTGAGAGACATTTCAAGGCAGCAGGAACATATCTTTTAACTATGATGGAAACTTCTTACTCAGCTGGGGAAGCCATCGTTGAAACACTCCCATACGCTTAATATTATAAAGAAAATATCATTTGTAGTCCAATGATATATCCCAACATCCTCTTACCAACAAGGGAGTTTTACACAAATTATGCAAGCCAGGTGATGACCCCTTGAAACCTTGCTTCACAAACAAGAACCTCAAGCACCATGCCTCGCTTATGGTTTAGGAAGTGTTTACTTTTTATGGTGTTGGGAAGCTAATTGTACTTCCTGCTAATGAGAGATTGAACCATTACAACCAGCTGGAGTTATTGGCAGACAACCTTCCTGACTCTTTCGAGCAGACTAAGGCAGAAGTTTTCATGCAGGA
>NC_090767.1:37755820-37783320 GCF_036898095.1 Palaemon carinicauda
AGAGCCATGGCACAGAAAACATATGTTCATGAGTGCTGATCAGTTGATGTGTTGCTTAGCTGGGACTTATAATTCTGACAGCAATGAGAAAATTTTCCCAAAAAATTGTTTTACCTGCTGGAGATTTTCGGAAGAGGTTTCAGATGGAAGAATTCCCGCAAGGAAAACAAACAGGTTACCATACACCATTTCAGATACCGAGACATCCACAGCATCTTTAGGAGTGGTTCTGAATACCAGGAGGATCCAGAGAAACTTGGTAAACCAGTCAGAGCACTTGCAGCGGGACATCAACACTGCTTTGATGGTACGATGATAACGTTCAACCATACTGGTGAAAGCAGGGTTGTATACATTGTTCTAAGGAAGAGTGATACCCAGGATATTCGATAATGATGTCCATAATTGATAGGTCAGATATACACGAGGCAGACGTTGCATTTTCCCTGTTAATGGCTTTATGAAAACAAAGCTTGTGATCCTTGCGAATGATGAATGACATTCTTTCCGAGAAATAACGGAAAGTTAGGGACAGCTAAATGCACTACCAGCTATTTGCAGTCGAAGGTGAAGTAGCTGGATTCCGTTATGAACAGCTTTCTATTGAAGAAGGCCAATGGGCATGTAGAGCCATTGAACACCTGCCCGAGGACTGCCACAATAGTGACGTCACTAGCATCGGTGAAGAAAAGGAGAGGTCAATGTGGCACAGGAAAAGTAAGAGCAGCAGTGATTGATATGGCTTTCATTGCGTTGCAGAAGGCCCTTTCTGGAATAGGACTGCACTCCAGGTCTCTTGGCTTTCTTTGAAGGAGGAATAGAGGGGGCAAGGTGTGGTGATTCATGGCAGGAAACGGTGATAATAGTTGATCATGCCTAAGAATTCTTGCAGTGCTTTCATGGTCGAAGCCGTGAGGAAGTTCTGAATGGCTGCTACTTTTCATGGAGGATGTGAACTCCTTCAGGAGAGAAGTGGTACCCTAAGAATAATACTTTGTTGGCACCAAAGTGCACTTGTCATGCAGTATCACAAGGCCATTCTGTTTTAGGTGGTCGAGTATGGTTCATAGATGACGGAGGTGTACCTCTTTGGAAAAAGAGAAGAAAAGCATGTCGTCCACGTAACATTCACAAAAGTAGAGTACCCCTAGGATGCTGTCCATGAGATGTTGAAAAGTGGTCCCAGCATAACAAAGGCAACAAAAGGAGCTATTGAAATTCTATGTACCCAATGTGGTGGTTATGGCAGTATTGTGATTTCCTTTGGGTTCAAGGGCACCTGATAATACCCCTTTAGGATGTAGAACGTGGAGAAAACCTTGGATTTGTGCAAGTAGGAGGTCACATCGGCTATGTATGGGAGAGTGCAGTGAGCCTGTTCTGTCTGCAGTTCAGAGGCTTTTATTCCCAACACGGACATAGAGTGCCAACTTTCTTCAGGAATATGTGAAAGTTTGATGATGATAGACTGGAGGCCTTTTGCCAAAAGCTCATTTTTTTTTATTTTGACGAATATTTGTTTAGCAATTGCCAATCGATACGATGACAGACATAAGAATCTGGTGAAAACTGTGGCACCCGTCGTCTCTATATGGTTATAAATACCGTATTAAGCTGAAACCATGGTTGTTTGACGAAATTTTTAAAGGAAAACATCTGGGTATAATGTGAGAAGTTGGGATTATGTATCCACGGGTGTGCTGATGTTGAAAGCAAGGGGAGAGGGGATGGGTTGGAAAGGTGTTGAGGAGGATTAATCCTCATTGACTAACAGTAGGTGAGCTACGTCAACCAGGTGGTGGAAATGGGAGAGGAAGTGCGCTCAGAGAATTGGCTATTTGACATCAGCAACGAGACACTTTCAAGTATATTTGGCGATTCTAATCAATAATCTGACGGTTTTATAACCATGCATATGTATCACAGATCCGTTGGCAGTTACCAGGTATATGTTGGCAGATTTAGACATACTACCTCATGTCATGTAGAGTGGTCTTGGCATAAAAGAACCGTAAGCACACGTGTCTATCAAGAATCACACAACCGTATCTGCGTCATGTAAAAAGAAAAGATTAGTGAAGGGGGAGGCCACCGCCACTAGTTATGGCATACATATATATTTTTATCCACTGACGACGATTCGCAAATTTCTTCGTAGCTGCCCTGAATTTGATGTGGTAGTAGACTAACTGTGGCTGATGGGTGTCGGTAAGTGACTGACCAGGTCGGTGGTTGAGGCGTAAACAAGGGGTGGTATGTACGGGTGGTGGGCTGCTTTGTCGCTGCTCTGGCACGTCAGAGGGTGTGCGACTGTGTCCTATGGCACCCACATTAACTTTGGTCAAAGTTGAATAGTTCGTTCACCTCCTTAGAAATGGAGGCGTGGGGGGAGGTCCAAAAGGCACTGAAGTGGCTGTCCATAAGGCATTGACTTTGGTCATCAGGAACTTCTTGGGCAAAATATCAACATCGGGGATGACACACGTACAGATTCGTGTAAGCACGTTGCACAAATTGCATTAAGTACATTCACTTCACAACGAGAAACGCCGTATTAGGAAGCAGGTGAACAATACTGGTCATGTCCATGAGAGAGCTAAGCAATATAGTCCCAAACGTTATTGAGAGCTAAAAAAGTTATGCTATGTGGGTGGTTGCTGATAGCGAGTACTGCTCTAGGACGTATGATCTGAGGTCTTCATACATTATGGGGTGTCCCCGTCTTTGCACAGCCAATTGGAGATTTCAGGGAAGTGTCCCCAGGGATGGTAGCGAGAACATATTCAGCTTAAGTGTTTGACAGGGTTACGCTCTATAAGCAAAACTTGACTTCAACATTTGGGAACCAGGTTAAAGTCTCCAAGGTGTGGCGTTAATGGCTTAGTCAGTGTCTGAGGACAGCATCATCAAGGATTAAGGCACGGGAGGTAGTTTAACACCCCGGTGGTCAACAATGTGCCGAAGAGCAGTTAAGTTGTAACTGAGAGACTCGTGAATGCAACTGGACTTTATTTCGTCAGAGCTTGAGTATTTATATAACTAACCTGTTCCAGTTAAGAAAGGCACATTTGGGAGTGGGTGGGTCGTTTCAGAGCATCAATATTGAATGTTCCATACATCGCAAATTGGTGTCGATGAACAGTATAGTCAGTATAGGAATGTGATATCTTGTGATCCCTAGTGTAGTGTTCTTGGTCCTTTATTTTTCATAATACATACATATGACACGTGGTTTGGTCTAAAAAACAAGCTTATCGCATATATAGATGATGCTACACACTTTGCATTAATTCCATACCTTGAATGTAGATATCGGAATGCTGAATCCCTTAATAGAGATCTAGCTAAAATAATCGCATGGCGTAAGTTATGGGGCTTGAAGTTTAATCTGAACTAAACTCAAAGTATTCTTGTAAGTAGAACAAGAACAATGGCTCCTTAACATAAAGATCTTAGCATTGAAAATGTTTCTTAAATTTTTTATGTCTCTTATAAACATTTAGGTGTGATTCACAACAGCAAATATACTTATCACAAACACATTAGCTCTGTATTATCTTTCAATTCAAAGAAAACTGGCTTTTGAGCTATTTTGATATTTTCAATAATTGATCTACTCTTGAGACTTGTTTTAATTCTTGAATTTTACATTGTTTCGAATAATGTTCTATATCCTGGTCTTTACCTGCTGATTCTCATCTGAATTTGTTGGACAGAAACTTACGGTCTATCAAATTTCTAGTTCTTAATCTAGGTATTGATCTCTGGCACCGCAATTCAATTAGTTGGTTCTGTATGTTACTTAAAATGTTTCGTATTTCTAATCATCCTTTACCTTCATATCTTTCCAGACAGATACCTCCTGTTCGTAATACTAGTTATGCAGTTATTTCTAATAGCCTTGCCTTCAAAATCATGAGGGTGAATATTAATAATATTTTAGAAGTTTTATGGCTGTTTTGACCATGATTTGGAATGATCTTTATCGGTAAGTTGAATCGGTAGAACTTCAAAAGTTCAAACTTGCAACAGATATTTCCATGTTGAACCGGCGGATATAGGTCTTTTTATAGTTTATATATAACATATGTTTTGACGTTGTTACAGTTTATAAAATATTTTATTCATTTTTTCTCATTCAGTTAATTACTTCCTTATATCATTTCCTGACTCTGCTATTTTTCCCGTTAGGTTTATAGCATCTTGCTTTTCAAAGTAGGGTTTTTCCTTTGCTAATAATAATAATAATAATAATAATAATAATAATAATAATAATAATAATAATAATAATAATAATAATAATAAAATGATAATAATATATTAGGAAAGAGTGTATGAATACAAACATTGCTAAGACAATATAAAATTTGGATAAATTCAATTTCAAGTTAGAATATGTAAAGAAGATTAATCGTATTCAATGTCAAAGATGCACGGTACGGTAGAGAATAAGATTGATTGTAATTTTGAAAGGTTCCCTGAGGGTTATGGTTTGGAGCATAGTTTTAAAAGAGAAGATATGGTATGTAAGTGAGTTTCAAGTGCATTAACTAAAACATATAAAAAAAGGTCCCATTTATGGAAATTTCGGTATCATAGGTGAGTTGAAAACAAGGGCAATGAATGAAATAAGCATACAAGATTTATATAAGAAGAATTATATGTTTAAAAGTTAATGTTTATATAAAATATTAGTAGGAGTAAAAATATAGTTTTATATAACTGTATATATGTTTTTTGGACGGAACTAATCTAAGGAATATAGGGCAATTTACCACAAATGTTTCGCACACTATCATTCAGTGTTTTAATTTTTTTTTTTTTTTGTATATCCTGCTCTCTCCGTGCACATTTAAAAAAAGTAGATTAAGCTTGGCTTTTCTTGTATTAGCTTGTTTGAATTTAGTGAGGTTTTTGCTTGCAAGTACTTGTATATAGGCTCATTATCCATTAAAAAAGTTTAGTTACATTCCTAAAACCTCTCTGATATAACCTAACAGAACAATCGCAAAATTGCAGACCAGAGAAGGAACAGCTCTCTTCCTCCTTTCCCCTTGGTGCTGCACCATACTGTTTGGGATACCTCCCTTTATTTATGTCTCTGTCTCTCTACAACATTCATAGAAGTAGGGAGGAATTTACTTGATTTCAGTGCAGCAAGATTCAGTTTCACAGAAGGGGCATAACTAGCTATATCACCAAAGCAGGCTATATACTAGTGGCTATCACCAACGACACTTTTGGGGAAATCTACAATTTCCTTTTTGAACAAAGGGATACCCCAATAACGTACTACGCCCCAAATATTTATATCCTGGAGCAGTACCCACCATTGCAAGCCGTCCATATAACCAAGATTTTTAAGCTCTCTCCACAACAGTTTGTGAAGTGAAAGTCTTTGCTTGCACTCGGGGAAATCACAATCTAGTTCACTTTCAACCTGCTACAAATAGCTCTCCTCAGGTGGTGAATCTACTTTGGGCCCTTTGGGTACCGCGGCTGCCCAAACCTGTATGTGCTGCCGTCCCTAATGTCAACATTTTGCTCATGAAGGACCTGGTGACCAAATTCGACACACTTATGGAAAACCAATTAACCATCTTCAATTCCTCAATCCATACCCTAAATAAGATGAAGAGGACAACTATTCACAATCAACTAAAGTTAACCTGAATGTGGTACGATAGAATATGGTAGGACACAGACACACACACCACGATGTGTAGAAGTGGTAACAAAGGCACCCACCACCAATATGTTCCACCCGTATCTCACACCACAACCAGTGACCTTTCTAGCCACTGACTGATGCACATTACCCGCAGATATGTTACTACCACTCCTAATTCATAGTTGCTGTGTAAAAATGTGTAATCAGTAGTCAGTGGCCTAAAGGCTTTTAAGGAGACCAGGGCTTTTGGCAGTGGCCTGCCCTCTCTGCACTCTTTTCTATTTACATGATGGAATTACAGAAAGAAGCTTTTGGTAGACAACTTAGTCTGTCTAAGCCTACCAAAGTCCAAATAGTAGCTGCCAACCGATCTGTGATCTCCACCTAGTTTTAAGGAGCCCTTTTGTTATATTTTGTGAGTGCCAAATATAATTTAAAGTTTCTCTTTGCTAACATCCCATTGCTAATCCTCGATGTGGATTTCTTCACCCATTTCCACCTCCTGGATGAGGTTGCTCACAAACAGTTAGTTAACACAGACTCTTACTCGTCGACACTTGTTCAACACACAACCTCCAAAATTACTCCCCACATCAGCGCACCCATGGATACCTACGCCCACCTCCTCACATCATACTCAGAAGTTTTTCTATCCTAAACTTCCCAATATACCCAGTATTCCCTCTATACAAAGTATTGATCACTATATCAAGACAACAGGGCTATCAGTGTTCGCAAGAGTCAAGTGTCATCTGCTGAATGGTTTTGGAGTCAATAAAAAAAGTTTGCCGAATTGAAAGAAATGTACCTTTGCCAAAAGGCTGTAATCTCATGACTATTGTCCTTAGATATAGTCCTGCAGTAAGAAAATTCCCTACACCAATGTGGGGATTACTGGCACATGAACAAGCAGACAGAATGGATTAACAACCTCCCAACAAAACCTTTCCACAATTACCTTCTGCTCACAACAAAGCAAAGACTTTATCCATGCTTGACTTAGAGGAGTGGAAGTTAGTAAAAGAAAATTTTGTTGGGATTGCAAGTGATGTGTATGGCAAGAAGTTTATTGGAGGCAGAAGGAGGAAGGGCAGTGAATGATGGAATAAAGGAGTGAAGGTAAAAGTGGAAGAGAAAAAGAGGGCTTTTGAAGAATGGCTGCAGAGTTATAGTAAAGAGAAGTATGAAAAATAAAGAAAGAAAAATGTGGAAGTAAAGTGCAAGGTACGTGAAGCAAAGAGGGAAGCTGACATGAGGTGAGGTCAGGGATTGGGTCAGTCATATGAAGAGAATAAGAAGAAGTTTTGGAAAGCCAAGGTTACACAGAGATAAAGTAGGTAAAACAAGAGGAAATATCTGAAGTTTTTCTATTTTCAGCATTGATTGATTAAAGGGAAAGTTATACCTAAACAGAATGGTGACTTACAAATAAACTTGGCCAAAGTAGGTATTTCTTGTATGAAAATTAAATCTAATACTGAAATCAAGTCAAAAAAAAAAAAAAGTAAAGTAACTATAACAGAACGAGTCAATGCTTTCAATCTTGTGCAAATATGAAAATATATATATAGAGAATGATTTAATACGTAAATATGAATTAATAATATCCATAATAAGTATTGTCATTATGGGAATAATATGAAATGCTGCAAAAGAAAATAAAGTAAGTGTGCAACAACTGAAACAGGACGGAGTAACAAGTTTAGAATTGTGAAAATGAGACATTGATACACGTTGGTACTGCATCAGTGATTACATATAGAAAGAATAACCAGGGGCTGAGTAGAATATATGAATATATCTTGTCTAGTAGAATACTTTAAGTTCCCAGCATGATGGTGTCTGATCACAGCGGCATATGGTCCGTGCAAATGACAAAACGCGTACCATCTAAGAAGTTGAGAAAGGGACGGACAGCAATTTAGGGTCGAAGTTAGAGTAGACAAATTCCGCTTTTGATATTTTTTCTCATTGAAGAAGGCAGATGGGTGTGAAGAGCCGCAGAACACCTGCTCGAGTACTGTACCAATAGTGACGTTACTAATATCAGTGAAGAGAAGGAGAGAGGCAAAAGGTATGGGAAAGTTGAAAACAGCTGCAGCAGGTGATAAGATATTCTTTGCGTTAAGGAGGGAGCTTCCTGAAGCGGACCTAACCTCATGTCTTTTGGCTTGCCTTTAGTGAGGCCATATCTATGAAAGGAGGTCTATGAGCATTTTGCACCATGGATATATATTTTGTGAGTAACATTGTGTTTCTGTGAAGTTTATTTTTCAGAAACTGTTAAAGGCAATTTGCAAAGAGGATTGGCTGTCTAACTATAATAATTCATTATTTCCCATCAAAGCTGCTAACCGAGGGTCATAGTTATCTGAAATTATTCAGCTCTATACCATTGCATCAACTCTGCAGTACAGAAGGTGAAAAAACCAAATCAGGAGACAAATTTGCGAGCTCTCAAGAAAAATACTGATTGTGTCTTGCTACTTGGGTAACAAGGCATATCGCTTCGGGGCCATCACGACAATAAGGTGGATTAGTCATCTACCCCAAAAAAGAAGAAAAACAATTTCATTGCTATGTTAGAGGAAGATGAGAAGAGTGATGAAATACTACATGAACATTTGTCACTGCTTCCAAAAATGTTGAATACAAATAAAATACAATATAGGAGGATATGGTCCAAGTAACTTAGAATATGTTGTAAGCCGAGAGAACTGAATCATTAAATGGCTATGTTTAATTGTATTCCATAATAGTAGATGAAGTCACAGAAAACTATACAAATCAAAAAGATCTTACTGTGTGTCAGCGGTATCAAAGCATGATCTCAAACTAGGACAGTCCAAAAATGTTCGAGATCTTTTTGGATCTTAAGAACTTTTGCTGCACAACAGGTCAAGCCATAGCTGATGAGTTGATAGAATCTCTCACATCTAATAAACTTAATTTGGCTTACATATGAGAACAAGCATATGATGGTGTCTCTTTATTGTTATCTGAATGCACACGAGTTCATTGGCATATAAAGGATGTTTCTCCAAGGGCACCATACATTCACTGTCATACCCAAGTGCCGAATATTGCTATTGACAAAAGCAATGAACTACCACAAAACCCAAACATGATTGACCTGATAGATTCTGGATATTAGTTTTTTTTGATAACTCATCGAAACTTCAAAGAGTCTTTGAAACTGTGCTACATGTTTACTGCCTTCAAATCAAGCATCAAAAACTGATAGGCCTGTGCAAAACTCGGTGGGTTGAACTCCATATGTGTCTTGAATTGTTCCAGAAATTTTATTACTATGTTGTAATTTGCTTAGAATTTTTAACATGTGATATCATTTGTGACTTTGAAAAATGGCTTGGATTACGTTAAATCTCTAGCATCAAAGCTACAAAAAGCATGAGCTGGGCATTCACATGGTTGCGGTTTCACACAAGATATCCAAGGGCTCAGAGTTAACATTAATGCTGAGTTAGTTTCAGCAGTGGTACGACAATGAAGTGAAAGACATTGCAGAGAAAGTTGGATTAACTGAAACCATGCCACGCTCAACTCGAGTGCAATGGCATCCAAGTAACACTGAGTCAGTCACACCACTTCAATAATGAAAGTGCAAAAAGGCAATCCCATTGGTTGATGACCTTTTATAACAGCTGAAGGATACGTTTTCAGCAGAAGAATATCAGCCGGTTTCTAGCATACTGCATCTGGTCCCGATACTTACAACATAACGTTTCATTCTGTTTGAAGACATCACCACGTACCTACTACTAAGGAAAGAAGACCGTCCAAGCTCGCTGTCATTTCAAAATGAACTCTGATGATGGGAAATGATGTTGTGTTCCTTGAAAGGCACGCTTCCAGACACACTCATGGACGCATTGTCCTATGCAGATACAGATGCTTGTTCCAACATATGTTCACTGTTTATCCTTTTTTGTGTTACCAGCCATGTCAGCCGGAGCTGAGAAACACTATAAGTTATCAGATTGCTAAGGACACACACATCAAGAATAGAATGACCGACCGCCGACCCTCAACCCTCCACTTCAAAGTCCAACTAGAATTGACAGATATTGCTGATGAGTTCATCAAAGTACACCGTAGAAAACTCTTCAATAGCACCCTACTGTCAGAGTAACAATTTGAATTGATGAATTCACATAGAAGAATATCAATAAAAATGTTCAATTTGTATCAAAGGTTTTAGAAATTTACCTTGATAATACACCTCAGTCATGTGTCCTAATTATAAAAAAAAAATATTGTTTCACAGCAAAATAAATCTTTTTATGACAAAGTCTGAACATAGTTATCCTATATTATACTTGTCGAATTTCACAAAAAAATAAATTGGTGCAAACAATATGAAATTGTTTTATTTTGGTCATGTTAGATATGATCATTGATAATATCCATGAGCTCAGGATTCATTGTCATGCCAAAGAAATTAAGAAAATACAAGAAAAATTAAATCTTTCATTGTTGAAGAATACCCGATTTAACTTCTGTTTTATGATCTCCTTTTGGTAATTACATCATCTCAATATGTTTTGTTTTACACCATAAATATCAAATAAATGTGTATATAGGATATGCATTTAATTTCACCTATAAAGGAGAGTTAGCACTCATGTTCTCATTTCTTTTATGATTTTTTTGACAAGATCAATCTTGCTTTAAAATGGGAGATTCTTCGGTTCAACTCTATTAGGAGGCAAATGAGTTATATATAGTAAAAGAGACATTGTTAGTGCAAATATCTGGATGATGAGGACCCTCTGTCATAGACTAACTTATAATCAGACTCTGAGGATTTTCTTTAGCAAAATTTAATTAAATTCTTATATGAAAAAACTTTGCAAAAAATCAATAGTTTTTACTGTTATTCATGGTATCTCTAATAAAGATAAACTTCATGGTCAATATAGTTAACATAACATTTGAATGGTCATTGAAAGTAACATTGAACTCACCTCTTAATTAACCTTGGATACCCAAGTGTTATCTTCAATCTCGTATGCATTCTATTTATCAGGCTTTGGTAAATGCTCTGGTTTTTTCTCACTTTTCATTTGATACTTGTTAAGTTCTGGTCGATCACTTTTATTATAAATATTCCTGTAGTGAGCTTATGAAAAGCAGAGAGACTCGATTCCAAATAACTTTAGACTGATAAGCTTTCGACACTAAACACGATATATGAGTGTTGGGTGTGCAACTTCTTATCTGCTACAGACTTTATCTCTCCCGCGTGATAAGGCGTTCAGAGGTGTTATCATTCGGCTCAGTGATAAAGGCTACTTATACCTGTAATATTCAATTTATTTTTCTCTTAAATAGTATGTTTCAACTAAACATATTGTGAGTTAGATCATCTAATTTTAGGTATATTGTAATTGTTAATTTCGATAGTGAAGAGATGAGGGAATTTTAGTCTAACCGCTATCTGTTATCTACATCTCTGCGTATATTGCCACATATATTGTTGAGGAAGGTGAGGCGTTGGGGGATGGGGGTGAGGAGGACCAACGTCGTGATAAGAGCTCTTTCAGGCAGAGCTGCTGATAAGGACAGTTTTTGTCTCGTAATTTTCTCCTGTTGGTGAATGCTAACCATGAGAAATAAATCTTGATTTGTTGGTAAGGTGAGAAATCACTGTAGGCTTTGAATGTATACAGAGTTTTGGATTACTTTTAAGATAAAGCATTTTTCAATAAATATCTTCTGAGATGAAGAGGGAAACTCCGTTTGACAGTCTCTGGAGACCTTCAGAAGTCTTAACTACTCATTTATTACCAATTTTGAGAATATTCTATCTTTCCTTTCTCACTATCTGTTGACTAGGTTACCAGTTTTCACATATTTTACATCAATCTGGATGACAAAATAGTTGCTGAATCGATCAAAGTAAAACTTTCATAATGATGATATTCTTATGTAAAGAAAGCCGGCTTTAACTAAAGTATTTTAAGAAAACGCATCTGAATAATTTAAGGTAATAATAATAAATTTAAATTATCAGACAATAATTGAATAAAAAAGAAGTATAGTGTCTTAAAATTTACGATATATTCTAATTTGTTCACATCCATAAATGAACAAAAGGGTTCATGATATTTCATGCTTTTTTTCTCATTTCTCTTTAAATATGACAATTTTTGATGTAAAAAGAGGTTAAATTCTCTCTTATATCATTTCGAAAATATTCTCAAAAGAAAAAGTAAAATGTGTACGATATAATAAAGAAAATAGTTGTTAACCAATTGAGCAGAAAAATTCAAGCAAGTTAGCGGTCACTTTGCAGGCGAATGTACATGTTAGTGTATATCAAGCCATTTTATAGTCGCACTGGATCAACTTGTGGATAGCACACCAGTATTTTGCGATTCCATGACGACATGGAGCCTACCACCAGCTGTATCCTTTTACTTTTTATTGAATATTTAATCAGTGGAACTTTGCTGCAACTGATATTGGAGGCATGTTATTAAAGTAAATCTTCAAAGCTATTTGAAGGTAACTAAAAAGAGTTAAGATTCTCTCTTGGCATTTCTCCCCAGATGCCAGGATGCTTTCCTATGTTGCATCAGTCTAGCAGAAGACCTTTGCACACTGCTGAAACACACTTTACCTTTTTCATAAAAAAAAATGGTTTACCTTTATTGAATATGAGTGATAATTCATCACATCTAATCAAGGGATAAAGGAATGGGGATTTCAAAGAATTTGGGCTATATACAGACTACAAATGGATCATTTTAGGGTCCATTCTTTTATTTGGAGATTATGTTGACAACCGTGCTGGCAAAGAACACATAAATCCACGTATTTATTTATGATAATTATTTCTCTGTGAACAGCGGAAGTGGTTTCATTAAGAAAACCAGATATTCAGCATCAATGCTTGCTTTAAGACACACTGGCTGTATCATCTAGCATGCTTCAGGAATGTTTAAACCACTGGCTACATAATCACTCCCACTTTCTGCATAGCCTCTACAACATTTAAAACGCTTCCTAGAGGTAATAATCACTGCCATATCTTTGCTCAGGCAGCCTCTGTAATGTTTCAAACGCTTCCAGAAGGATAACATCACTGTGTATTCTACCACTGAAACTTACTGCACTACATCTAAAATGTTGGAAAGACTCCCAAAAAGCCGAAATCAAAGGCTATACCACCATGTGCGCTTACTACACAGCATCTATAAGGCTTAAAACGCTTCTGGAAGGCTGAAATCACTGAGTGGCTCACCACTTGCATTGGCTAAATATCCACTTGCATTGAAGGATTTATTTTTTTTGGGGGGGGTTGTTTTTATTGTTGTTTGCCAAATTCAGAAAGAGAGAGAGAGAGAGAGAGAGAGAGAGAGAGAGAGAGAGAGAGAGAGAGAGAGAGAGAGAGAGAGAGAGAGAGAGAGAGAGAGAGAGAGGTACTTAGTGTAATGATTGTTGTGAGAAAGACTGTAGGTAGAGCTGAGGTTGTTTGTTGGTTTTCAGCTAGGTTAGGACAGTGGCGAATGGCTTGGGCGAATGCTCTTCTTGATTTGACTGCAGCAAGAGACAGTTGTGAGAATGCTGGATTATTATTAGTATTCTTTTACCAGTGTGGAAGTGTTTATTTCAGCAGTTTTTTTGTTTTTTTTTTTTGTATTTTGGCCTGGACTGTGTTGTTTGCTGGCCTTGTATGTACATGAATAGCTTGATGATGAAGACCCAGATGGTACAATGATTTTTGGAATACATAGGTGATCAAGAATTTTTAACCATTGATGACCTGGCCAGTAATATAAAATATTCATGTTTGTGATGATGATGATGATGATGATGATGATGATGATCATGATGACAGTGATGATGACCACCACCTAAGTGACTGTTCTGTCAAGTATATTGGAGCATGAGTGTGTATCGTTGGCAACCGAACTGCGGTAAAGTTGCCATATGAAGACTGGACCCTTTGTTGGGTAGAGTGTTGATATCAATGAATTTAAACATATAAAGATTTAATTAGGTGTTTTTAGAATACAATGATTTATTTTAGTTTTAAGTATTTTTTGGTACAGTCTGTGAACTATGTCGGTGTCAGGATTTGTGAGGAGTTATCTATTTTTTTGCGTATTCTATCTACTGAATATTTTTTTTTCTTTGAAGATTTAGGTTAAGGTGACTTTTTTATCTGTGCTTAGTATTAAGGTTTTGTGATTGATATTTTTTTTGTTATTTGAATGTTTTTTTTCTAGTATTTAAGTGATTAATTAGGGTTTAAGGTTATGTTTTGTTTTTATGCCCTTTTTTTCTAAGAATGTTCTGGGACAATTGTCTGTTAGAGTGATCAAGGGTGTGGGGTTTGCTTTTGTGTGTATCCTCTCCGAGAAGCCTAACATTTATCATTATTATCATCATCATCATTATTATTATTATTATTATTATTACTATCCAAGCTACAACCCTAGTTGGAAAAGCAAGATGCTATAAGCCCAGGGGCTCCAACAGGGAAAAATAGCCCAGTGAGGAAAGGAAATAAGGAAATAAGTAAATGAAGAGAACAAATTAACAATAAATCATTCTAAAATAAGAAACAACGTCAAAACAGACATGTCATATAATAAACTATCAACAACATCAAAAACAAATATGTCATAAATAAACTATAAAAAGACTCATGTCCGCCTGGTCAACAAAAAAGCATTTGCTCCAACTTTGAACTTTTGAAGTTCTACTGATTCAACCACCCGATTAGGAAGATCATTCCACAACTTGGTCACAGCTGGAATAAAACTTCTAGAGTACTGCGTAGTATTGAGCCTCGTGATGGAGAAGGCCTGGCTATTAGAATTAACTGCCTGCCTAGTATTACGAACAGGATAGAATTGTCCAGGGAGATCTGAATGTAAAGGATGGTCAGAGTTGAGAAAAATCTTATGCAACATGCATAATGAACTAATTGAACGACGGTGCCAGAGATTAATATCTAGATCAGGAATAAGAAATTTAATAGACCGTAAGTTTCTGTCCAACAAATTAAGATGAGAATCAGCAGCTGAAGACCAGACAGGAGAACAATACTCAAAACAAGGTAGAATGAAAGAATTAAAACACTTCTTCAGAATAGATTGATCACCGAAAATCTTGAAAGACTTTCTCAATAAGCCTATTTTTTGTGAAATTGAAGAAGACACAGACCTTATATGTTTCTCAAAAGTAAATTTACTGTCGAGAATCACACCTAAAATTTTGAAAGAGTCATACATATTTAAAGAAACATTATCAATACTGAGATCCGGATGTTGAGGAACCACCGTCCTTGACCTACTTACAATCATACTTTGAGTTTTGTTAGGATTCAACTTCATACCCCATAATTTGCACCATGCACTAATTCTAGCTAAATCTCTATTAAGAGATTCACCAACCCTAGATCTACATTCAGGGGATGGAATTGACGCAAAGAGAGTAGCATCATCTGCATATGCAACAAGCTTGTTTTCTAGGCCAAACCACATGTCATGTGTATATAGTATGAAAAGTAATGGGCCAAGAACACTACCCTGTGGAACACCGGATATCACATTCCTATAATCACTATGGTGCCAATCAACATCATCATCATCATAATCATAATCATTATGGGTAGTAGTAGTAGTAGTAGTAGTAGAGTTGGAATTGATGTAAAGAGAGTAGCATCATTTGCATATGCAACGAGCCTCTTTTCTAGTCGAATCTACATTTTATGTGTAGCCTATGAAAAAGGAAAAGTAATCGGCCAGGTAGAGTACCCTAGTGAGTACTGGATATTAACATCAACTACACTTTATGATTTATTTCTTTGAAATTAGATAATGATGCTAAGAAAAGACCAGCTCACTCCCAACACTTTGAGTTAGAAAACAATGTCCTCATGATTAACACGGCAAATGGCACCACTAAAATCAATGCCAATCATAAGGAATTCACATGCCACAAGGCCTTTATGAAAAGGCAAATTACAAATTAGTGAATATATGATTGCCCTTTGCCTAACTATTTAGACGTTTTGCCATAAGAATTTTAAAATCTGTAGATAATATGGGAGTTATAGAAGATGGCCAATTATCAGTTGGACCTGAGCTACCACAAATTCATTAACATAATGGAGTAACATTACTAATTCTCCAACTTGTGCTAAAAGCTCCTCTTCTTGCTACCTAACTATTTGCTTTTACACCTACTTGAACATCCAGGTCAGTCAAGAGAGCTTCAATTTCAGGAGATCAAAAAGGTAGACTAGTTAGTTGGGTGTGCCACCACATGCAATTGTTGCCTTGACTCTACAAGGTTTAAAACTTTTCCAGAAAGCTAAAATAACAGGAAACATCACCACTGCCCTTACTGCACGACCTTTACAACGTTTACAACGATTCTGGACAATGGTTTTAATGCTTCCATAAAGTTAAAATCAAAGGCTGAAACCCAACATACACTCACTGTATACTCTCAATAGAATTTAAAATGCTTACTGAAATCTTGAATCCCTGCTAAATCTTTGTTCAGACAGTATATACAATTTATTGCATCAGTTTAGACACCGACTGTACTAAAAAAAAGCTAAGCATCCTGGCACCTTGGGTAAATTTTATAACATTCTACAGGCTTTTACAGGCTACTGCTGAATACGCAAATCCATTCAGTCTTGATTGCATCACAGTCATAGCACAAGGACCAGGGCACACAAACAGGGTCCTTTTGCAATTTTATCAGGATTGCTCAGTCTCTCCAGGATTTCATTGAAGCAGGCAGAAGTACCAAGACCTCATTTACAGTATATTTCCAGGAGCAAAATATAACCGCATGATCGCTGGAAATTTGAAGAGGGATTTTTCGTCATTTTCATTGGTATCATCACACCAGGCAAAGGCACCAATATCAGTGATTATATATTAGTACCATCATCATGGTATAAATGCATGAGTTTTGGTACCTGAATTTTCTAGCCTTTCTATTTTCTTCAGGAAAGTTAAGTACACCTGCGTACAAAGGACACTCTAGAAATCCTGAATTTTATGCTTTTTAACTGACTTCTTCCGAACAACCAGGAGTAATAGGAATATTAATTATTCCAAAGAACCAGTACATGAATCTGTTTACCCACACAGGAACTTTGGTCACTTCCATTGGATATATTCAGGTTTTCTTTTTGGTTTTATTGGAACATGGAAAAGAATCGGAAACTCTATCTTCATACAAGATTATTCTACCTAATTCATGGTTTCATCGGAACACACAAAAGAAGTGGGATATTAATATGTGAGTCCGTATAGAAAGGGTTTGCAATTTTTTCGTACATAAATAGCAATTTTTTTGTTTTGAAGATGCTGTAGTGCTGGATAAATTGCATAGAACACAATATTAACAAATTCCTAATTTCAACACTGAGTAACAACCGCACTTTCCTAAACTTAGCTTCTATCATTGACTCTAGTGGGTGTTATTATTAAAAGTAGACTTACCATAATGATAATTTATGATATATTAATTCTTTAACATTTTTACTTGACAAAACCTCTATATGAGGGAGAAATTTAGGTTAGTAAATAAGTTTTGATTAGTATTACTTAGTAATTATATGAAAACAATGATGGTACTCGGACAAAAATACTTCAGACCATTCTGCTATTAGGAAATTTTTCCGAGCTAAAAGGGCAACCTTCTGAGTAAGTGTAAATGAGTCTTATTAAACATTGTGTGTAGTTTACTTTCTGAATTGAAAAATAAAAATAAGTGCACTGAATATTTTTTGTAAACACATAGAGTTAGAAATAGTATAAATATGATACAAGCAAATGCTGTGATGGTCATGATAAATTTTTATAAAAACAAATAATGTGACCAAAAGGTGGTGCAAATCTGCCTCACTAAGAGAATTATTACATGTAAGATCATATGTAAGTATATGCTCTCCCTATGTAGGTAGGAATCTATTCCTGACTCATGCATTGGAGGCTGCTGCAGGTTGGGTCACCCAGTCTATATCCAGCTCTTGTAGGAGATGTATTGTCTTAAATTATACTCCTTTCTGAACAACCTGTATCTCATTGACATCCTCCAGTCCTAAACTTCCTACATGGAGCAGTGTGTTGCTTATAATCTTAAACAGCCAGTATGCAGACTGCACGTAGGCCTACGGCTGCTTCCCGGAGATCTGCAGGCCTGCTGATTCCCACTCAACCAGACCTTTGTGATGTGGCATGTGCACATTTATGGATGGCATATGAGCATCGTGCAATCAAGGCCTTCCAGACCGGACTTGTCAATGTTACCACATCTGAAACACTTGGTACCCCAATTAGGGTTCCAGCATCCGCAGCCTCTGAAAAATGTTAAATGGAGTTGTCAACCTCCATGTTCCAATCAGGGCAAAGATCAATGTTGTGTTGGCTCCACTTTACAATGTGAAGAATCTGGTTCCGAAACAATAGAAGGGTTGACCTGGGTTTCGTTTGGTGCCTAAGGAAGGCTAGACTAGTACTCCAATCTCTGCTACCTAATCAAGCTCCTAGGAGTAGCGCACTGGCATAACATCGTTAACTCATGATTTTTTAGAATGAAAGAGAGGACCATCTAATTTAAATATACTATTAGGTATCTACCAGGTTGGAGGAATTGTGCGGGAAGCTTCCTATCCAGTTTTCCGGCCCTGAGAACCTCCCCTGAGGAATGTGATGCTGAGTTGGAGGACGACATGGCAGCAGCCATCCCTTTAGCAGCAATAGATACTCTACATAAGGAGGAGCTCACGATGGACGTGAAAACAGTCAATTCAGGGGCACCGAAGGATCCTGTATACCTGTTACTGATAGTGAAGGTATCTGCGGGCCATTGACACCTGCAGAAGTCGCCAGGAGTAGCCGGCCTTAAGCCGTTTTATGTTATGAGACATCACCTATTAACTTAAGAAAACCAAGTACTTTACACATACGAAGTTGGGTATGTATAACTAGTAATCCAAGAGGAACTTCGTCGACAGATCGCAGCAAACCTTCATGCAGGTCTTCATGGAATTGACTCCAGGTTCAGGAAGGCTCAACAGTCCTTCTACTTTCCTGGTATTGAGGCAACCTTCATCAGAACAGGAACTGGTGTACTGTTTGCAACACACACGCACCTTCTTCACCAGGGCGGGTGTACCTGAGTTACTCCGATAGGCTCAGGGGATGGCTCGCAATATCCCATTTCCCTAATGGTGCTAATTTCCAAAGAGTAATTTCCGTGCTAAGAGGCTATTTCATGAAGTGGAGGCCCCAGAGGAGGTTTCCAAGGACGGAGGCACAAACCTTGTGAGCCAATATATGTCGGCTTTCTTCATCTGCAAATTACCTATAGTCAAATGGGAAAGCAGAATTAGCGGTAAAACCCGACAAAAGGATAATCACGGCAAACACACTGTAGGGGGCAGCCTAGACTGCGATAAGAAATCGCTCGTGATACTGCAATATTTGAACACTGACATTCGCGATATCAACTAGTCTCCTGCACATATGGAAACTGGTACGCAATTACAAAATGGCGTTCCTACGGCATGGCCACATTAGCTGGTTGACAGACATTGGAATCACGAGATTCCAATCATTACCAATAGAGAAAATCAGTGGTAGTCACCCCAGCAAGACACTGAAACCCTTAGGAGGAGTGGCCCACGAGCGAGTGGAAAACCTACTAACAAATAAATGGGACTGTATGGTGTCGGTGGTGGATTCCCTTCCCCACTGGCAGGATGGGATATAATTTGATGGCAGTGGAGGTCTCTTGCTAAGAAATAGGATATTTCCCCTATTAGCGGCCTCGACTTTTCTCACAATCAGTCAACCCCCATCTCAACCATGTTGGTGGTACCAATACACCCTAAGAAGCTGTCTAAGTGCCATGCATTGTTCACTGACTATGTCATGGACAATGACAAAGAGTATTGTTATATGCAATTCTTCCTTTCATTGTAATTGAAACCGTTTACTATTCCTCATTTCCGTACGGGTAAAAAGATATACAATTTTTTTGCATGAATAATATAATCATGTGAAAAACTGTTTGTAGCAAATTTCAAAGTTTTTTATTTCGGTGGCACAATTTCTGTTTAGTTATCCATAAAAAATGACGGGTATTTTTATTTTCCTTCTAAGAAGCATACTGATTACCCTTTTTTTGTCATCATCATCATCATCATCATCTCCTTCTATGCCTATTGGTGCTATGGGCCTCAGTTAGATTTCGCCAAATGTCCCTATCTTAAGCTTTTGAATCAATACTTCTCCATTAATCATCTTTTACTTAACGTTTCATAGTCCTCAGCCATGTAGGTCTGGGCGTCCAAACTCTTCTACTGCCTTGCAGAGCCCAGTTGAAAGTTCAGTGAACTAATCTCCCTTAGGGAGTCCAAACAGAATGACCAAACGTTCTCCATCGACCACTCACTATTTTCTCATCCACTTCTGGCACTTGGGAAATGTCTCTTATGGTTTCATTTCTAATCTTGTCCAGCCATCTAACTTCCAATATCCTTCAGAGGGCTTTGTTCTCAAATCTACAAAATCTGTTCCATATGTTTCCATTGACATACCACAAGTCTACTACTCATGTCCATACAGTAACACTGATGTCACTAAATTGATATGTAGCCTGATTTTTATGATTAATTTTAGGTTATTCGATTTAAAAATTTTATTTAACCTTGCCATTATCTGATTTGCTTTTTTCACTCTTACATTAAATTCCATTCTGAAGACCCCGTATTAGAAATCATAGTTCCCGAATATATAAATGATTCTACCTCAATCCTTTTTTTTTCCAATAATACATCACCTTCTATTGCATGTTCCGTTCTCATCAGATCTTTCTTTCTTCTATTTATCTTGAGCCCAACCTCCTATGATATTTCATACAGTCTTGGAAGTAAGCATTGCTAATCCTCTGGTGTTCTACTAATAAGGGCAACGTCATCAGCATACTCTAGATCAGCTAATTTCCTACTACCAATCCAGTTCAATGCTTCTCCACCATCTTCCACTGTTCTATGCCTTACAAAATTCCTGAGAAGTCTAAACAATACTGTTAACAACACATTCCCCTTGAGGAATCCACTGTTAACTGGAAATTAATTTGATATGACTCCACTAACATTAACTTTGCATATACTAATCTCATAAACAGACTTAATCAAATTCACATATTTAAGATGAACTCCATAATGAAGCAGGACTCTTTCAAAATTTGCCGGTGTACACTATCAAAGGCTTTTTTATTATAGTCCACAAGCCATCAAAAGTGAATTCCCATATACTACGCATTTCTATACAGCGTGTCTTAAAGTGAAAATTTGGTCGGTAGAACTTTTACCTTTTTTTCAAATCCTCATTGTTCCTCTCAGCTTTTGATCAATCTATCTCCCTATCCTCTTTAGAATAAGCAAACTATATATTTTCATGACAACTGACGTAATGTTATGTATCTCTAATTATTGCAATCAGTCAGATCGCCTTTTTTTCCCATTTTCACCAACACTTCTAGCTCCCACTCACCAGATTTAGCCTCTTTATTCCCTATTCTGAAAAAAATAATCTTATTAACCTTCTCGGAGTCACTTCATATCAGCTAATACCATCTCAGCAGTTATGCCATCCTATCCAAGGGGTTTCTATCTTTTGAGTTTTTTATAAAAATAGCTTAGACTTTAAACACACTGAATTCATTCATTGGCACGTCAAGATCTTCCTCAGCTTCATGTATATCATTCAAATATTTCCCTTCATATCTCCTATCCATGACTTCACTGATGTTGTCCATCTAACGTTACCTTTCTTCATCCTCAGCTATTGTAAGAGTTCAATCTCTCTTTTTGATGGGTATAGGCTTCTTTTCATTTGTCACTGTGGAGATTTCATTAGTAATTTTATGAGAAGTTCTTTCACCATTAATATTCGTTGCTTTACTGTCTAAATATTCTCTACAGTCATTCCTGGCTTTTCTTTTGACTTTACTATCAATACTGGAATACATAGCATGTTCTATCTTGTAATTTTGCATTACTTACTTGAATACTTTCAGCTATCAATTTATGATTTTTTCTTCTTTTCTATAGTACCGCAAGTATCATTTGATATACATGGTTTTCTCCTTCACTGGAAACAGACTGATAAATGTTCTTAACACCACACCATTCATCGCTAATCGCCTGCTCTTCTTCTCTTAGAGTCTATAAGACTGCAAAATGATTCCTGTTCGGTGCTTTCAGTTTCATTTTCAGTGTGGCTATTAGGAAGTGGTGATCATTACAAGTATCTACACTCGATAACCTCTCATATTTCTCAGAGTCCTCATTCTCTCTATATTGATGGCTATGTGATCTATTTGATTATTGTAGATGTCACAGGGAGAAGTCCTAGTGTATTTTTGTATGCACTTGTTCTGGAAAAGAGTACCTCCAATAACAAGGTTGTTGATGAACAAAAACTTATTAATTGGGTTCTTTTTTTTTCATTTGCAACTTTGCTTAGAATTCTTTGCTGTGATCCTTCTGTTAGGGTTAATATGGTTTTCCCCATATTCCATTGGCTGCCTAGCAACTTGATATCGTTCCTGAAATTATTCTTAATTTTGCAATGTTTATTAGGATGCTAAGATTTTGAAGACCTGACACCACAAAAGTGGTAAACTCTTTCATGGTAGTGAGACTTAGGGGCATTCCAATCAGCATCTTTTATAACAGTAGCACAAGACTGAGCCCTTCTGAGTAGTAATTGATAGCAATGCGAGAGAGTTGTCATTTCAAATGGATCGTACGACGTGTAGATTACTCTATTTTCTGCAGAGCCTTTTTTGTAATGGAGTCTGGGAAATATATACCTTTCTATGACTCCTTTTTCTAGCCACATGGTTACAAAGGAGGCGAGTTCCACACTCCTGTGCTGATGAAAATTTGGGAGTGAAGTTTTGGATATCCTTAAACACTAGTGATCCCTTGGCATAAAGCTTTGTGCTTTTGGAGAAAAGGTGTAGTTTCCTCTCTTTAAGGATTGTGTTTGAGAGAAGTTTCTTGCTGGTTGGTGCCAGCAATGACCATATTAAGTATGAAAGAAAAAGTTATGTTAGGTATATTTCTAAACAATTGCGTTGTGTGTTTGTTATTTGAAAATGAACTTAGAAAGTCAGGGAGTGTCAAAATATGTAAAGCTAACAGTTTTAGACCATATGCCTAATGGCAGCATTGTCATTATAGTCGGTAATGATTGAACTACATCAAAATGTGTGAATTCTATTGTAAGTGAAATTTATTTGCTTTAAATGGTAGTAACTGGGTCAGATTTAGTTACAGATATGCACAACTGTCATAGGTTTTTCATGGATTCGAACGTGTTTGATGGAAGTGGTGATTTTAATCTTAGCAGGATTGTGGCTGAAAAGACTGACTCTATCGGTGGTGAAAGTGTTAGAGAAGCTTACGATGTAACTGTTCAGAAAAGTGATGTAGACATAGTCGATGTCCTGGATTTAAGTAATACTTACTGAGCTGGTTTAGGCACCAACATTCTGAATACGGATGAGCTACTCCATTGGTAGAGAGAGTATGAGATACTGACTTGTATTTTTGAATATCAGTTTGATAATTATCCCAATAATATGTGTGTGGAAATCTTTTGTCATTATGTTTGCCCCATATCAGTTAGCAAAGAGATTATTGAACAATTAGTAATCCCTAGGAAGCTACGCAATTTACTTTTGAAATTAGTTTATGATGATCAAGGACTTTCAGGGGTAGATAAAACTCACGAGTGTCAAGTTGATGGTAATCCCAATGAAGTAATTCCCAGAGCTCCGTTATATAATAATCCATCAGAGGGGGAGCCTTTTAAGAATATCGCAATTAATATAGGTAGACCTTCGCCTAGAAATAAGGGAGAGAAAGTAAGTGTTATAAACATTGAAGTGGCTGCCTGATCAAAGATCTCTCAATAATTTTAATCTTTTCTAACTGTTGAACATAAAGGGTGTGCAATGAGTGCATGATTGCCGTGTTGTAACTAGTGATTTCAGCCTTCAGGAAGCGTTGTATACTTTATGGAGTCTGTGCAGTGAGTATATGTGGTGTTGTAGTAAGTTATTTTATCCTTCTAGAAGCATTGTATTAACAATCACTTTCTATTAAAAAGCTATTAACTATCTTTTAACAATCATGGGTACTCTAACCCATTACTGAGAAGCAATCTCAGTAAGATGCTGCAATGCAAAAACTATAGTTAAAAGCTTGTTGAGTTATTCTTAAATGTTTGGTCTAACCTGCTTTCACCCTAAAGGCTCCGTAGGGCATGACAATTGCTAGGTACATTTGATTGAACCATGCAAACGAAGTTTACTTCAAGGCTCACACAGAAGCAATGGAGATGTATATGTTAGACCTCGATAGGATCTTCCATTTGGATGAGAGTAGCTTGTCTACTGTTATGACGCCGGTGAAGGTCTTATGTGAAAAGGGTCAGCCTGTGGCCTCTCAGATATCCCGTGAAAGAAATTCCACAATGCCTTGTGTCGCTATCATGAATGTTTCAGGCCATTAGCTCCATCCAGTATTTATATTCCAAGAAAGAGAAGGAATGATTCTGTCATGCGAGGAACTATTGATCTGTCAAAAGAAATCCTGCATCAAAATTGATGGACGAATAGTGAGTGTTATCTTGAGACGCTTCAGCAGGTCAAAGAAAGGACCTCTTGCTGAATGGACATTAAAATGAAGATTGTCTCGTGAACATTCAGGATATTGAGTAGGTGTTGCAGAAGGCCCTCATCATAGCGACATTGCCTACTCATACAATGGCTAAGATCCAGCCGTTGGATATGTCTGTCTTTGGGCCTTTTAAGAGTTTCTCCATCTTCTTCCTCTGATGAGGTCAGAATACCAACTCTGACTCTGGTTTTGGAGCTTTCTCAGATTTCTCCCAGGGAACATTATCTTGGCAGCCTACTGATGTTGGGCCCTCAACTTTGGGAATGACAACTACCAAGCTCCAATTCTAACTGCAGGAAGCCTTATAGCTCTTCAACAGAACTAGACCAACTTATTATTCCCGAGTCTGTCCGATCCTACACTTACGATCCTGGTCATCCTTAAGCAAGGGCCAAAAAAAAAGGGAAGGCCTTTATACTGACTGAAAAAAAAAAGAATCTCTTTCAGAATTCCGGGCCAAGGGCTAAAAGAAGAAGAAGGCTCAATAGAAGCAGGAACATGTCAAGGAGAGAAAGCAGGGTATCACCGGCAAAGATGATTATAATCCTGTTCCCCATGATGAGTCTTCGCATTTCTTAGAGCACATGAGGGACAGTGCGGATGACTCCTACCCTTCAAAAAGAAAACCAGAGGTGAGGGACTTCCAATAGTTTTTTCCCCTTCCCAAATAGGAGAGCCTAATTGTTTTCTTTTGATCTTTTGATTTCATAAATCAATTTATTCTTAGCTACATTCCATAATTCATTTTATATTTCAGGTGAATGGATTTGTTATTGTTTTAGCCTACATTAATAGTTCAATTCATTTTTAAGTAAATTATTTCATACTGGTGGATATGGATGAGGAAGATGTGTACAGCTCAGGAGATGCTGTTATGTATGGGGCTAAGAATCTGGCCATTAAGGAGGATGACCAGTTTGAGGAGTGAGGGGCAGCACAAAGAGGGAGACCAACAAAATTATAATACAAAAACCATTACCTCCTTTCTGCATGAGATAGGACTAGCTCTGGAGCAGATGAGGAACTTCACACTTCAACTCTTTGACATTTGAGTGATTTTGTTAGGCTTATTTTCGCAGCACATGCAGTCAACTCTTGAAGGGGCAAAAAAAAAAAAAACAAGAAGTGGCTGTGTCTGATTATTTAACATTATGCATCTTATTGCCAAGACAGCTTCACTTAATATAGCCACTTTCTCTTTCAGGTTGACCCTATTCACGTAGCCTAGGCTTGACGACAAACTTCACTGGCTCTTCATTACAGTAGACAAGTTATTTTTATCTTGTCAGGGCTGCACATGGACTCCTCCATTGCATTTTTATTAATCCTGAAGAATATCCTCCTTTCAGGGCTAATAGAATCCTGAAGAATTTTAACTTGCCAAGGAAACCCAAAATCAGGAGAGTGTCATCCTGTCAGAGCTGCCAAAATCCTGAAGAATGTCATCCTGTCAAGGCAGACAGAATCCGGAAGAATGTCATCCTTTCAGGGCTGCCCGAATTTATAAGAATGTCATCCTGTCAGGAATGCTAGAATACTGAAGAATGTCCTCCTGATCGGGCTGCCAGAATCCAGGCGAATGTCATCCGGTCAGGGCTGCCAGAATCCTGAAGAATGAACATCCTGTCAAGGCTGTGAGAATTCTGAAGAATGTCATCCTGTCATGGCTGTTAAAATCCTGAAGAATGTCATCTTGGCAGGGCTGCCAGAGTCCTCAAGAATGTCTGCTGACAGAATTCTGATGAATGCCATCCTGTCAGGGCTGCCAGAATCCTAAAGAATGTCTTCCTGACAAAGCTCCTAGAATCTTGAAGAATATCCTGACAGTGCTGCCAGAATCCTGGAGAATGTCATCCTGTCAGAGCTGCCAGAACTCTAAAGAATCTAAACCTGACAGTGTTGTCAAAATCTTGAAGAATATTATTCTGTCAGGGCTGTCAGAATCTCGAAAAAGGTCATCCTGTCAGGGCTCCAAGAACCCTAAAGAATCTCATCATGGGAGTGCTGTCAGAATCCTGAAGAATATCATTCTGTCAGGGCTGTCAGAAAATCGAAAAATGACATTATGTCAGAACAGCTTGAACCCAGAATTCTTATCCTGTCAGGGCAGCATGAATCCTGGAAAGGGTAATCCTGTCACGGTATCAGAAACCCCGAAGAATTTCCTCCTTTCATTGCTGCCAGAATCTCGAAGAATATCATTCAGTCAGGTCTACCAGGATCCTTTTTCCATACATAAGATTATTTTTTTAAATGTATTATTTTGGGTTAAATAAATATCAGTTTGTATTTGATAATCTTATTCAACCACGTGTTTTTGTTGAAGGATTTACATGGGTTCAAATTGAAGGGTATGTGTAGTCCCCATACAAAGTACATCTCTTCCCTTGGTGGGACGGCCCATATATTTTTTTCCTTTTTCCATAAAAAAATATATCAACTTGAGTTTCTTGGGATCATACCAAACAGAATCATATCTTAGACTTTATTTTCATGATTATGTTTGTCCAATAAGTCTAGATATTAATTAGAAAAAAATTCTCTAATACTACTGAATTGACACCACCTCTACCAAAACCTCTACGGAGACGAGCTAATAAAATATCCACTGTAG
Source organism: Palaemon carinicauda (assembly GCF_036898095.1). NCBI lineage: Eukaryota > Metazoa > Arthropoda > Malacostraca > Decapoda > Palaemonidae > Palaemon > Palaemon carinicauda. Next base: position 37,782,872 of record NC_090767.1, read on the forward strand.
AACTCCGTTTTTTAGTTATGATCCTATAGTAAAGTTGTTTTTTTTTATCACAAAATGCAGCCAGAAGATTAATAAAGGAATTTTTAAATGGTATTGATATTATGACGTGTATTTAGAGGACCTTCTTTTGTTTTCAAAAACAAAAGTCCAGGCAGCCTTTGAAAAAGCAAACCTTGCTTAAAATCTAAAGAAATGCTTATTTGGGAAAACTACCCCGTATTTAGGTGATAAAGTAGATATCGGAAAGATTTGCTATCATTAGCTTCCCTATCCTAACAATAAATATTTTCATAGATTTGCGCAAAACTTTTCAGATATAGGTGCTTCAATAACTAATCATTTTAAAAAGCAATATGGTTTGGTATTCAATGAGGGGTATGTAGAAGCTTTCCATATATTCAAGGCCGTATTGCTTTAATAGCCAATATTATTGATACCTAAAATTTAGC
>NC_090767.1:37788320-37793320 GCF_036898095.1 Palaemon carinicauda
AGAAGCCTAACATTGCTAAGTAGCTAATGAACAATTGCAGTGCAAAAGTGAACTCATTTGGTGAACAAGAATATTTAGATAATCTCAGTGCTGTAAGTTGTATGAGGATAAAGGAGAGCGTAGAAAGATTATCCCCGACTATTCATAGTAGTTGTAGGCAAAGGAAAAATGAGCAGTGAACAGAGAAACGGACCCACGTAGAAAATGCTTAAGGACTGTTAATTACATCTTAGTAACAGGACTATGCTACACTTGCATGACCTTTTGGCAATTCATTCAAGATTGTCCAGTAACCTCTGAGGTCTCTTCATAACATGTTAAGGTACCAGGAATATTAATTATACCTGAAGCTGACGAAGACCTTGATGTGCCATGAATGAATTCAATGTGTTTGGAGTCAAAGTTAAAGAGATGGAAATGGTGAGTGATAAGACCCTGCTATGCTGATCACTTCCAGTCGGATAGTCTAATGTTTGTTTTTCCTTTATCTGAAGAGGTAGAAGTACTAGGAACATTAACTAATTGGCCGTACCATTTCCAATATAGATATATCCATGAACCATGGGTACTTTAGCAAGAGATCCTGGTATTTATTGGAGGGTGTAGAGCCCTTTAACAGAACAGGTAACATTACCAGGATCTTTACTTAAATTACAGAAACAGGACAATCCTCTGCATCTTGGAACTTTTAGCAATCTCAGTGGGATTCTTTGTGATTTTTTTTCGTTTGCTTTATCTGAATGTATAACATCAGTGGGAACACTAAATATAAATCGGAATCAAGGCAATATTATTTATGTAGGAACCATGGTTACATCCTTAATATGTGTCTAGGTTTTATTGTGGATTTCTAGAACCTATAACATCATCAGGAATATTATTTACAACTCGGTACCAAGACCATGTCCAATAGGCAATATCCATGATTACTTTTGAACAGATGGCCAGAGTCTCTGAGTAGTTTTATTAGAATGTAACATCTAAGAGATCGTTAATTACACATCAGTATTCTTTAGGTAAATATCATGGGTACTCCAAACAAGATTGATTGTGATTTTTCCGTCTTTCAAGTAACCTGTGCCACCAACTGGAACGTTGATTACACTGCTATGCATGTTGAACACAAAATCCCATCCGGAGAAACTGGGAGTTCTTGTGGCTTTAACAAAACAAGTAAAATGATTAGGAACATTATTACACTGCAGCACCAGTTAACGTTGAAAGATCGAGGCCATCATTCGACCATCATGGTCAGATATGGCTCGTCTTTGTAAGGACAAAGTTTAAAATTACATATGTGGATCTAAGATTACTCTCGCTTCAAGTCTTGGCCACACCATTCAAGAGAGAGAAAAGTTTTATTTGCATGGAATTGCTGTATCAACTCTGCTTAAGGTTTAACAATTAGTGTGCACATTATTTGTGGGACTATACTTGTACCAACTCAAGCAGGAATCATGTCTTCCCTAACCCCTGAGATGGTCACCATAGAATATCTCTCCATGGCCTCCCTCTAATCTGTCTCATCATTTTACCAGTGTAGGGGAGAATACCTACTTCACAATGTCAACCAGTTATCAACGCATGAGACTTTGAAGACTTACAAGGTTCTCATTTTTTAATTTGCCAAGAAAAGGCAGGATGATTCAGTTTTTAGTGATCTGTACAACTTATGCATATATAAACTTTAATCAGGAATATGCAACGCCTATTGAAACTCAATTTCATTTTCTGCTATTAGAAGATATTGGTTTATAATATTTTAGTTATGAATAATTCTATTTAAAAGGTGAACGAGATGTAATAATATTAGTTTATTCAGACGGCTGAATGATTTTGGGAGAGGAAAAATAATCATGCTTCAATTATACAAATCAATTTTGAAAGTTCTTCAGGATCTATGCTTTGTGTTTTAGCAATGTATGCTGTTAAATCCTCACAATGACGCAAAGTGAGTTTATTTTACAAGATAAGAAGCTTATATGTACATAGTTGCGAGCAGGAATGACAGAATATTCAATCAGTACATAACTTGCAATAGCAAACCTAAACAGGAGAGAGTGAGAGAATAAAAAAAAAAACAGTACTGTTACAATGAAAAGCGTTAATGAAACATGTTTAGTATAGGCTTCTCACCTATAAAAGACTTATATGTTAAATATGGGCCGCTGCTCTTATACGGAGCTCTGTAGAGGGGTCATCATACAGGATATACACAGTATTAAGATGATCAAAGGAGGCCAAGTCATTCTTCCCATAAATCAATGTTAAGAAATCCTATCTTGCGTCATTGATCACGAGGAAGTGGCACGTGTAAGGGGGCGTTTTCGTGGTCAATGACATTAAGCTCCAGAATGGGTTCATTATATTATTTCGTATGTTGATTTCCCTCAAAACTGGAAATATTTCATCAAATTCAAGGTTTTCTTCTAACTTTTTTCATCCTCATCTTCCGGTAGTAAAGATTATCTGAGGTCATAAAACTTTCTACCCAAAAATCCGTGATCGGTCCAGTATATAGACTGAGACAGCAATAAAAGTAGATTTGTCTGTACATAAAGATATAAGAGGGAGAGGAAAGGTGAAAATCAAGGCATATCCCTACAACAGTAGGGGACATAATTCTGCATCATATATATATATATATATATATATATATATATATATATATATATATATATATATATATATATATATATATATATATATATCATATATATTTGTTTGTGTATAACGCATATATATATATATATATATATATATATATATATATATATATATATATATATATATATATATATATATATATATATATATATATATATATATATGCTGGGAACCCCCTCTCCTGTAAAAAATTCCTGCGAGACATCGACAAGGAGATGGAGCTGGGGGGAGAGTGACTGCTCCCCGCACTCTAGTTTTGGGGTGTTTAAATGTGCGTGGATGTAGTACGATAGAGAGTAAAAGATGTGAGATTGGAAGTATGTTTAGAAGTAGAAGGATGGATGTATTGGCCTTGTGTGAGACAAAGATGAAAGGAAAGGGTGAAGTGATGTTTGGTGAAATGTCTGGTAGAGTGTCTGGGATTGAAAGGGGAAGAGCGAGAGAGGGTGTGGCGTTATTGCTGAGTGAATGGATGACAGGTAAAGAAGTGGAATGGAAGGAGATATCATCTAGGTTAATGTGGGTAAGGGTTAGGTTGGGTAGGGAATGTTGGGCGTTTGTCAGTGCGTATGGGCCAGGTAGTGAGAAAAGTGAAGAAGAGCGGAATGAGTTCTGGAATTATTTAACTAGGTGTGTAGAAGGACTGGGTAGAAGGAATTATGTAGTTGTTATGGGTGACTTAAATGCTAGAGTGGGCGCTGGAGAGGTAGAAGGTGTCATTGGTAAGTATGGCGTACCAGGTGAAAATGAGAGTGGTGAGAGACTGGTAGACATGTGTGTTGAACAAGAGATGGTAATAAGTGCTAGCTTCTTTAAAAAGAAAGATAAAAATAAGTATACATGGGTAAGAGTGGCAAATGGAAGAGTAGTAGAAAGGGCATTAATGGATTATGTGTTGGTAACTAAAAGAATGTTTGGAAGATTGAAAGACGTGCACGTGTTTAGGGGTATGGCTAACGGTATGTCTGATCATTTTTTGGTGGAAGGAAAATTAGTTGTAGCAAAAGAGTGGGGGAATAGAGTAGGTGGATGTAAAAGGGAGGTAGTGAGGATTGAAGAGCTAATAAAACCGGGGGTAAAAAGTAAATATCAGGAAATGTTGAAAATGGCATATGATGAGGTGAGAGTAAGAGAAACTGGTAATTTAGAGGAGGAGTGGAAGTTAGTAAAAGAAAATTTTGTTGGGATTGCAAGTGATGTATGTGGCAAGAAGGTTGTTGGAGGCAGCATGAGGAAGGGCAGTGAATGGTGGAATGAAGGAGTGAAGGTGAAAGTGGAAGAGAAAAAAAAGGCTTTTGAAGAATGGCTGCAGAGTAATAGTATAGAGAAGTATGAAAAATATAGAGAGAAAAAGGTGGAAGTAAAGCGCAAGGTACGTGAGGCAAAGAGGGCAGCTGACCTGAGGTGGGGTCAGGGATTGGGTCAGTCATATGAAGAGAATAAGAAGAAGTTTTGGAAAGAAGTGAAGAGAGTAAGGAAGGCTGGCGCAAGAATTGAAGAGACAGTGAAAGATGGAAATGGAAGGTTGTTAAAAGGAGAGGAGGCAAGGAAAAGGTGGGCGGAATATTTTGAAAGTTTGCTGAATGTTGAGAATAATAGGGAGGCAGATATAATTGCTGTTCCAGGTGTTGAGGTGCCAGTGATGGGAGATGAGAATGAGAGAGAGATAACAATAGATGAAGTGAGGAGAGCACTAGATGAAACGAGAGTAGGAAAAGCATCTGGTATGGACGGTGTGAAAGCTGAGATGTTGAAGGAAGGGGGTGTGACTGTACTTGAATGGTTGGTGAGATTGTTTAATATGTGTTTTGTGTTGTCAATGGTACCAGTAGATTGGGTTTGTGCATGTATTGTACCACTATATAAGGGTAAGGGAGATGTGCATGAGTGTTGTAATTCAAGAGGTATTAGTTTGTTGAGTGTAGTTGGAAAAGTGTATGGTAGAGTATTGATTAATAGGATTAAGGATAAAACAGAGAATGCAATCTTGGAAGTACAGGGTGGTTTTAGAAGAGGTAGGGGTTGTATGAATCAGATTTTTACAGTTAGGCAGATATGCGAGAAATATTTAGCAAAAGGTAAGGAGGTGTATGTTGCGTTTATGGATCTGGAGAAAGCATATGATAGAGTTGATAGGGAAGCAATGTGGAATGTGATGAGGTTATATGGAGTTGGTGGAAGGTTGTTGCAAGCAGTGAAAAGTTTATACAAAGGTAGTAAAGCATGTGTTAGAATAGGAAATGAAGTGAGTGATTGGTTTCCGGTGAGAGTGGGGCTGAGACAGGGATGTGTGATGTCGCCGTGGTTGTTTAACTTGTATGTCGATGGAGTGG
>NC_090767.1:37798320-37823320 GCF_036898095.1 Palaemon carinicauda
CCCTACAAAGGTAAGGGCCCAAAAAGAGGATCCTCCGGAAATCTCCAAGGGTGGAGGAGGACGAGGTCACGGAAACATGTCCTCAGGAACATCTAAACAATGAGATGTTCCAGGTAGGAGGCAGACTTTATTACTTTTGGGATCGTTGGACCTTTGATCCCTGGGTCCACAGCCAGATTATGAATGGACTTAGTTGGAAATGGAACAAAAATCCTCCTTTAAAAAATTCTTCCAACACTTTACCACCTTATTGGAAGAATATACCTCAGAACTCTTGAACAAGAAGGTAAGGAGGAAAGCGAAGTCTATCAAAATTCAATTAAGACTGTTTTGTGTTCCCAAGAGAGACTCTGACAAACCCAGAGTTATTCTACATATGTCTCCACTCAACAAGTTCATCGAAATCAACAAGTTCCGGATGCTTAGAGTGCAACACATAAGGACCCTTCTACCAAAAATGGGCGTATAATGTCTCAATAGACCTGGCAGATGCTTACTGGCACCTACCAGTCAGTCACCCCCTCTCATCCTACCTAGGATTCAGGCTACAGAAGAAAACATTTGTCTTCACAGCCATGCCCTTCGCACTAAACATAGCCCCAAAGATATTCACAAAGCTAAGGGACACGATCGTCCAGCACCTATGCTCCGAAGGAGTATATGTAGTAGCATACCTGAACGATTGGCGGGTGCAGGCAGCATCCAAGACTACTTGTCTGCAAGCAGCCGGAAAAGTGTTCCAAACACCTGGGTCTAAAGATCAATAACTAGAAGTCGCGCCTTTCTCCAGCTCACAAGTTTCAATGGTTAGGAATCCATGGGAACTTGCGATCACACCACCTCTCCATTCTATTAAATAAGAGGAGAGAAATAGTGGCATCTATCAAGAGACTAACCCAACACTAGAGGATTTCAAAATGCCAACAGGAAAGAGTACTTGGCTCTCTCCGATTTGCAGCAGTGACAGACCCGGTGCTTGTAGCACAGCTGAAGGATGAGCCAGGAGTCTGGAGAAGATACGGATCAAACGCTTGAAGAGATCAACAAGTTTGACACTGACCCGATTGTGCATGCCATTAAGGTCGTGGTCAACGAATAAGAGCGTAGCACAGACAATTCTCTTGCAACAACCACAAACATCAATGGCGATACACACGAAAGCCTCCCTGAAAGAAGGGGGACGCCATCCGCATGAAAGGAAAGGGTAAGAAATTTATCATTCCAGTTCAAAAAACTTTCACATCAACATCTTGGAGACTATGACAGTCCTCCTGCCGTAGAGGAGACTATCCCCTCGCAGAACAGTCCAAATCAGATTGGCGATCAACAACGAGGTGATAGTAATATGTCTAATCGACAAGGCTCGAGTTCACCTCACATCAACCACGTGATGTTAGCCATCTTCCACCTGGCAAGGAAGAGAAGATGGCATTTATCAAACAGTTCACCTTCAAGGGTTCCGCGATGTGACGGCGGGTGCTCTATCCAGGTGAAAGCTGATAGAGACAGAATGGTCCCTACACGCAGACTCAATATCCTTTATTTTCAATAAAAGTCCCGGAACTGCAGATCGACCTCTTCGCAACGAGCGACAACAAGAAACTACCTCGTTATGTAGCCCCTTACGAGAGCCTTAAGCAGAAGCGATAGACGTCATGTCTCTTGACTGGAATGGATTGAAGCACATTTTTCTGTTTCCACCTGCCAATCTCCTGCTAAAAGACCTCGACAAGGTAGGATTCTGTAGAGGAACAGCTCCTGTAGTGGCCCCCAAATGGCCCAAAAACAATTGGTTTCCTCTAGTTCTAGAATTGAAACTAGCTGTTTCCTCTGCCGTACTCAGTTTTATCCAAACTGTTGCAAAAGTCGGCTGTTACATTTCATCCTTGAGAACCAACAACCTGCATCTCATGATTTTTTTGCCCTAGCAGCGAACAAAAGAATGTGGCCGACTTCATTATAGAGTACAAGTCAAGTCCAACTAGGAGACAATGTGGATTGTCTTGGAAGAAAGGGGTAACCCTCGTGAAAACAAGGGGACCAACAGAAATTTCAACAGTTTTCTGTCTCTCTTTCTTCTTTTACCTACTTGAACGAAGCCTGACTTCCACTACGTTAACCACGTGTAAGTCGGCCCTAACTAGACCTCTTTTATACGCCTTTGAGACAGCCTTATAAGCGGAACCTTTTTTAAGGTACCAAAGCATGCACTAGACCCAAGCCGGCAACCCCTCCGAACCTAAAAATGAGGATTGTACTCTCAAAGAACTAACACAGAAAGTCAGTTTTCTGTTCGCAATAGCCTCAGGGGCTAGAGTTAGTGAAATGTTGGCCCTATCAGGGATGTAGGCCATATTCAGTTCACAGAAGAGGGAGAACTGAATCCTTTCCCCGATCCTACTTTTCTTGCCTAAAGCGAGCTGCCCACTAAAAGGTAGGGTCCTTGGAGAATCTGCCCACTGAAGGAAAATGTCTCCCTACGCCCATTAGGGTTTCTTAAGATCTGTCTTTGTCGAACTTCAGACTTCAAGGAAGGACAGCTCTTCGGAGTCAAAACCTTAGGATCAAACTCTATCCTTAAGATAACTGAGAGCAATGCTTACCTACTTATTCGCAGAGCAGATCCTGACAGCTCACCCGCAGTTTAGGATCCTAAGAAAATTTCTTCTTCACGGAACTTCTTAAATCACTATATGAAGCAAGTACATAAAATAAGACATGTTGTGGTGACGGCGGGTAGTTTTAAAAAACCCGTCGTCTAAGCCTGCGACGAACAGTGAACTGCTTTGGGACTTTCCAGTGCATCGGGTGTATGGGTACATTTACCCTCGAGTGCAAATCCCGACGATGATTAACACACTGTTCCACATAGGTGCATATCTGACCGATAACACCAGTGGCGACTGAACGTTGCGTCACTGTGTTCATGCATTCTCAAAATCTGTTCAAGTCAGTCCGATTTGGTTTCATATCTCCATTGAGTGGCACCATTTCGATGAAATTACATATATTTCCGACAGGAGAAAATATGGACCCTGATGTGTTTTCAATGCCAGATCAGATTCATTCCTGATTGTAACTACAATTGATAATCTAGTCACAAGGTAAAATACTAAATGTATTTTCGTCCTATTGCTGCTATCTCTGATATAGACAAATAAAGTATACTAGAGTTTTAATTAACCCCTAGAAGGGCCCAACTTGAAATCAGAGTACAGATTTCCAAGGGATGAAAAGGGTAATCTCTAGGATTTACCGTCCGTCCCTCTGTAGATACAAACTTTGAATCCTTTAGGGGAAGTCTACACTTTCCCTGCATGGGGTAGGAAGCCCTAAGCTAGTTCTAAGCTTAGTGGATATGACAAATAATGGTAATGACATATATAAAGGTGGGGGAGACCATATAAGGAATTCATTCAAAGTAAAGGCACTTATACAAACCCACAGATATAGTACTTCCAAGTAATTCTCTGGTAAACTTCCATTAGGACGATTTAGAGTAAAGCAAAAAATCTATTTATGGGTGATATGGCCATGTCATCCTGATGGACCCTCCCTTCTTTCAAAAAAGGAGTATACAAGTACGTAACGAAAGATCCCACCCGAAACTACTAAATCTGCAGCTATCGATGCTTAAATGCAACAAGGAATAATACACCGTAGTAGTAATGGGAGAGGATCAACCGGGTAACCTTGATAATGGCTCCCTTCATTTTCGCCACTCATCCCCTCAAAGTGTAAAATCTATTCCGGGTGAAGATTCCCATGTGCCATACCCAGAAATACGTCCCCTGATATTATGCGATATCCATAAAAGTTATATTAAGGATACTCGCGCCAAGAGTTAGAATTCTGGAAACCTGTGGTTAATTCTCTGGGAGTATCACTGTAGCAAAATATCCCTTAGAAAGCTACCTATAGGAGCCTTCCATCAGGACGACATGACCATATCACCCAAAAATAGATTTCTCTCTTTGCTCAAAATCCATTTTATGCAGCAAAATTTAGTGGGATTTTGATTAAATTGTGCATCTTTTATGCATTTAAATTTTTCAATCATTCTGTTATTTATAAGAATTATTGCATAAATGTGAAAAATTAATATAGGAATGAATTGATTTTTACAGCTGTATAACAATTATCTGTAAATTAAATTAATATAAAATACAATTGGAAATCAAGAGGACTTGTATTTATCACTATTTTGTTAATAATATATAGAAAGTGTGAGAGTGATTGGAGAACAAAAATTAACACATAAGTAAATTTAGAATTTTCTTACAATTTATTTTTATAATTTTATAATTTTATGATGAAATATCTTATTCACTATTAATAACCCAACCATGTTTTGCTATTCTTCAAAACTGATTGACAGGTTATCAATATCAACTTATATATTTAAACAATCCTCTATTAAAATTTAACTTTCCAAATTTCTGTAAATATTTATTTTTAAGCAAGGAATGCATTGCAAATGTACACAGCACACTCTAGCTATGACTACATTAGTCCTTATTTGGTGTTCTCAATTTGCGTAGGACACAATGATATAATGATATGCCTCTAGTTCTGCTATTCACCCTCTGACATTTGTTTATGTCAGCTCTTACATTGGTTTTACTAACCATGTATAGCATTTGAGAATACTTATTAACTCTATTACCACAATATTGGAATCTAAATATCAGATACTCACAGACATTGGGGAGAAAAAAAGAATATCTGCTGTTTTGGTAATGCTTGCTACAGAAACTTGTGTCACTGAGCCTTGCTCTGCCGCAGGACTTATCGGGGAAAAATAGTCATCCGCATAACAAAATCTTCCAATAGTTTTTTCTTAATATTTTACTGATTGTTTACTGGAAATCATTTGAAGGTCACCTCCAACCGATTTCAGTAAGCATCACTTAATTCTGATTAAATCCCAAAAACATTCATATATCTTTCAAAGCAACGTGAAAATTAAATGCTTCACCTTTCGCTCAGAATGATATGATGGGTATTTGCTTCTTAGAAATCTAAGATGATTGTTGTTGTTGTTATTGTTGTAGATTACCGGACACTTTGTGAAGTAGTTTAATGTTCAAAAGGGCTCCCTTCCTGAAGAAGCCTCAAATTCTTTTGATATATAGATAGACCTTGGGTCATAGGGATCCATACTGAGTCACTTAGCAATCAGGGGACATTGTTTGTCAGAAGAGAAACTTTTAAATGGAACGAAACAAATTGTCGTTATTTACATGCATAGATATACACCAAAAAATAAAAAATAGATCAGAAGCACAAACAGTAAGATCAAAGGTTAAAGGTCAAAGTTGAGAGACATTAGACAAAATAAGTGATTTATAATTTTAGAGATTTAATCTGGAAATTTATTAGTTTAGATCAGGAATGTTTTTCTATGAGAAGAAAATCAGATCTTCTTACTTAGGATGTATTATAATTCTAGTGTCCCTGTAATTTATTACAATCAATATGGAATGACTTTTAGAGAGAGAGAGAGAGAGAGAGAGAGAGAGAGAGAGAGAGAGAGAGAGAGAGAGAGAGAGAGAGAGAGAGAGTACCATCCTCCACCGAGACTAACAAAGAAGTGGGACTTCTCCTCACTCAGCAAACATCTAAAAGGTGACCATCACGTGACCATCACATTGCGATATCGTCCGTTGCAGTAACATCACATTTCTCTGTGACATCAACTCAGATCTGTTGATGAGAGGACACCTGCACGTGAAGAATCCCCCCCCCCCAACCTCCTTACCATCTATATATACCACTTTCAAGTAATGTTCTTATGATGATAATAAGAGGTTTATATAAAAAAGTTAGTTTTAGAGGTAAATTTATTGTATCAACAACAGCATAATATCAGTATAATGTCTAAATATAAGTAAAAATGAATAGTGAATCATATAATCAGATGCAGTGCATAAATTGTCCAAATTAACACAAAAAATTATAATCCAGGTTATCTATCAATATCATATAGGAATATATGTCAACAAAATGATATTCCAAAAATAACACAATATATATAATAAATGAAACTATTTGCATTCTATGAGCAAGCATTGGGTGAAAATCAGAATTCAATGAAGGGTATATAGTGTAAAGAATATATGTTAAAAAAAATATTCCATAACGCTACAAAAAATATAGTTTATTAACAAAAACAGTACGTTCAAATTATGTTGTGAATAGGAGTAGAGTATAAAAATAGTATTTTCATAGTATGTTGTAAATGGATATACAGTGTAAAAATAGTACAATTAAATTATGTCGTAAATGGGTATACTGTATAAAAATTGTACATTCAAATTATGTTGTGAATGGGTATACAGTATGTAAATAGTATATTTAAATTGTGTTCATAAAGAATGTAGAGTATAAAAATAGTAAAATTAAAATATGTCGTAAATGGGTATGCAGTATGAAAGTAGTACATTCTAATCATGTTGTGAATGGGTATACGGTATAATAAATAGTACATTCAAATTATGTCGTAAATGGGTGTACAGTGTAAAGAAAATACTATATTTAAATTATGTAGTGAATGGGTATACAGTATATGGGCACTGATATATATTTAGAAAAAGTGCCATTTTGTGGAAGGGAATAACTATACTATGTGATGAAAAAATACATTCTATAAGGACTATGAATACTATGTATCAACAACAAAAATCATTCTTGTTAAGCCATTAATAAAATATTGTAACAAAAAGATTATACAGCACCAAGATATTCTGAAAAAAAAGATAAATTATGAATAAAAATATCTTCTCTTCTGCTAACAGTGAAGAAATACCCCATTGAGAAGGTGGGAAATAAGGGTCATGGGGCATAGACAGAGTTGGAAGTCTGAGGACAGGAGTCAGCAGGTGGAGAGCCTCATACTACAGGACCTTCCGGGGGCACTGTAAACCTTATCTCAGCTGCCGCTTGTTATCAGAATCTGGCATTGGACTATTGTGGACTTCTCTCACTTAGGATCAGATTCCTGTGGAAAGAAACATAGGATTTTAGGTTGAGAAGGTAGATGTTTTCTTTGAGAAGGAATCAAAAGTTATTACAAAGCACATGAAATTTAGGAATGTATTTATAGGGGTTCTAAGAAATGTTTAATAAATAGGTTAACTATAACAACAGGAGTGCACAGCTCTACACAATGGACTGGATGTAGAAACGAACAGAAAATAATATGAGTAGTGGAAGTGAAACTCCTGTGAAGAGCATGTGGAATGATACATGATGGGAGCAGACCTGAAGACCTGTTCTTGAGATTGTGCACGTACAGGTGGACAGAAAAGCTGAGTGGAGAAGTGGGTGAAATGTACACTGATGTGCTGGTTATGTACCAAAATGCATGTTCTTTATTCCTGGAAATAAGTGATAAAATTATGAAAATATTCAAGTATTCAAGTTCACTGCCCACCATGTACTATGGGCCACCATCATCATGAGGAATATGCTTCAGGGCTTAATCAATTTTATATTCCACTTTGGGAAGAGAAACTCAAATATATGCATGTTAGATACAAGATTAATTTACAATTTCCATGTCAGCCACAATAATATAGTTTCTTGCTAAAGATATTGCTATAAGATAATGTTGAGAGTAATCATTTCTGTACAGTAGCAAATTTGCAGATAGGAAGGTTGCCTTTATAGCTTTACACATTAACTCATTTTATTATGGAGAGTGTGAGTGTGCTATTAATGAAATAAAGAGTATTTTGTTTTCATTACATTTCCTTTTAATTATATGATTATCTTTTCGCTTCCCTTAAATCTATTACATTTACCCTTAAACCATTAATAAGGTTGTTTCACTTGTGTGCTGATCAAAAGCAAAGCTCTAATGGTACTCACCTGAAGATTGTGATCAAACAGGAGATCGGGTGAGTTCTTTTCAGTTCTGATCAATCAAGAGGCTCTAATCACCTAAGTGGATTCCAGATGATTTGCTGGGATGAAGATGTCCTCGTCTTGCTTCCTAAGGAGACTTGACTACTCTTCTTTGATTATGTGAATCTGCAATTAAATGAAGCTAATATAAAAAACTTCTCATAAAGTATATAAAATAGCAATTGAAAGAACGGATCCTCAAAACGGATCATATCTTTCAGTTTTCACATCACATTTATGATAGAACAATGTTCAAAAGGAGATATTTCATATTTATTTCAATAATCTTCAGAAATTTCTTTTTAAAAGGACAATCCGGAATCAAAATTGCTCCTTCATTCTAAGGCTCCTTCATTCTTGTGAATTTGTCACAAGAAGAGGAAAGGGGAAATATTAATTGTGCATCAACCAAATCGTCCAGAACTAAATCTTAAGAAAAATATAGAAGTTGAAGAGAGGAGGCTCAGTGCAAAGAAGTGGAAGATGACTCTAGAGAAGGACAAAGCTAAGGAATGGTTGTGTCTGGTACTCACCGACATTGATCCGAGACGAGAAGTGAAGGAATTAACACTTTGAGAGATGACCTGCTTTTCCCTGAGGTCAGACTCTATTTCTAGTATGCAGATAATGTCTGTTGTTTAGGTACATTGCCTGGACCTTCCAGTCATGCACAGGCACTAGCAGTTTTGCAGCACATAGCAAAAATTCCTTAAGACAATATTTGAAGATATTGAAGCTCATCCAATATATCTCCTGAAAACATAATAAACAAGAACAAAATATTTGTAGAAAAAATATATGTTAAATGCATCTTGCTTAATGACTGAAGACAAATCAGTCAAGCAGAATCCATATAATGAAACTATTGAAAATAGGTAATTATGATTCAGAAACAACAACTAAATTTAGGGTTAAACAAATATAATACATCAAGTTGCAGTTATTTGTAGACATCTGGAAAATAAGAGGAATAGAATCCTTGTTCATAATTACTTATATGTTCCTCTCTGCATGTCTGTCTGTCTATCTGTGCTGCAGAGGTGAGACTTCTAATTTCTTTCAATTTTGTTTGTGATGATATAATAAAAAAATTACGTTCTATTTCCAAGAAAAAGAATAAGAGGAAAAATTAATATCAAATTAAATACAAACAAGTACTGTGTTATGAAAAGGTTCTAACATAGTTCTAATAAAATAGATTTTCGAAGAAATATTATTTATCATGAATAATAGTACTGTGGTATAAAAAAGGGTTCTAACATTGTTCATATGTAATATATTCTTAAAAAAATATCATGATAGTAATGATGACAATAATGATAAGGTAGAAAACTTTTGCAAAAGTTATCCAAAGGAAAGTAATCTTACCTATTCCATTCAATTTAATAAGAACAATAACTGTGGATATTTTTCTTCCCTTCAATTCATTTATAGTAGAAACTCCAAAGTCTTTTCCTTAAAATCATACTTCATCTTTTTGTCTCTTCCGCAAAGTCTCTCTTAGTTCTGTTGGTCCTTCTCCTCTTATCAGAAGTTGACTCAATGGGTCTGACTGACTCTGGTCTAACATATCAGTTTCTTTCGTTAGGAGCAGTAACTACAAATCTTACATTTTTATTCAATTGATTAAAAGAAGTAACTCCTTATCATACCCGTTTGACACAATTCATTAAGAATAGTAACTCAAAAATCTCACCTCATCTTATTATGCTTTTCTCCAATGTCAGCTTCAGTTCTGCCTTCCTTCATTTTCTGATAAGAATTTCACTTCAAGGGTCTGACGGACCTGGCCTAGCATGTCAGCTTCTCTTAGGTCCAACAGATGATGAGGAACTGTATCTCTCTGCATCAGTCAGCCAGTCAGTCAGTCAGTCAGTCTTCGGTTCTATCAGTTCATCTGATCTGCAATAGGAAACAGCATCAACATATGAGGCCATTACAAAGTTCAAGTGTTTTACAAAAGATCAAATCTTTGCAATAAAAAGATTAGTGTGATAATCCTTTACTTGGATCCTTAATTGCAAGACTAAATAGATTTACTATAATAATATGATTCCTTAGTAGCAAAACTGGTCCATTTTAACGTGTACATCCAAAGAAAAAGTTATACTTTTTGATAAGTTTACTTTAATGTTCAAACTAATCAAATACAGAACAAAGAACTCACCTGTCTGAAATAGTTTAAGATCCCTTTTTCTCATTTCTTTTTTGTTGCATAATATAAGTCCTCTGAAGGACTTAGGTAAGAATTATGTCTTTATTTACCTCCAGAGAGAGAGAGAGAGAGAGAGAGAGAGAGAGAGAGAGAGAGAGAGAGAGAGAGAGAGACTTCTTGCTGAAGAGCTTATGCTTACAGATTCCGTCCAGAGCTTTGAGGGAAGATTAGGGACATATCAGAAGACATTATCAATGTAGGATAATATTGGAAAATAAAACGTTAAAGGTGATAAAAACAACATTTGTTTCATTCAGAGATTTATTTCTGATGATTTCCACTGTTACTTATTACCTACCATCGCCTCTAATATCATCAACAAGACTTGATTGCCATGAATACATGTAAGACAATTATCAGAATGAATCTTTGTACATTCAAGTCTTACAGCATTTTGCTAAGAATATGACATGATATAAGTCATGCAGTACTTTGTCACTTCAAAAAAAAAAAAATAGTTGTATTGAAATGATTAAAGAAAAACAATCTGTGTATAGATATAAGTGAATAGAACAAACAGGAGATTGAATATAACAATAAACATAATAAAAGAAGTTTCCTAAAAATAGGTTTTTATGAAAAGACGTTGAACTTTCCCTAACATTTGTTATTGTCAAGTAGATGTCTGAGACATGATTAAACAAACATATCAAACACATGCACACACACACACACACACACTCACATATATATATATATATATATATATATATATATATATATATATATATATATATATATATATATATATATATATATATATATATATATATATATATATATATATATATATATATATATATATATATATATATATATATATATATATATATATATCACATTCATTTACAGAAACGACCTTTATAATCTGAGAGTTCATTTTTTAATCTAACCATCATAAAAAGGTAGATTAACATGATTCCCCGATAAGTATTGTAACACCAATTTGACCATATAAGGATAAACTATGATTATGAATTAGAATTTGGTCGCTGAAGAAATAACTCTGATGAACGTCTTCTTCTCCTCCTTCATCTTTTTCTCTTTCTTCTTCTTCTTCTCCTTCTCCTTCTTCTTCTTCTTCTTCTCCTTCATCTTCTTCTCCTTCTTTTTCTTCTTCTTCTCCTTCATCTTTTTCTCCTTCTTCTCCTTCATCTTCTTCTCCTTCATCTTCTTCTTCTTCTCCTTCTCCTTCTTCTTCTTCTTCTTCTTCCCCAGGGATTTTTACCTAAGGTAAGGTGTCCTGACAAGCAAAGAAGATAACACCATTAAGAAACAGACTTTGGATAAATTCAATGAATAAAAACAAAAGGTGATTATTCTATTATTCTCTTCATTATAGAAAACCTGGGCGAAGATTATTATATTCATTATAGAGAGGAGTAATAATGATAATAAAGGAAAGGCAGAAGATGAATAAGACGAGAGTTAAAGGCAAAGAGGAGATAATTGAAGGGAACAGGAAATACTGAGATGCAAACACACATGATTGAAGATTCTGATCAAATGATAACGAACAAAATTATTAGAGATAACAGGAGATAATAATGAGATGGAAATTATTATATATATCAACTCTCTCTCTCTCTCTCTCTCTCTCTCTCTCTCTCTCTCTCTCTCTCTCTCTCTCTCTCTCTCTCTCTCTCCGTATATATATATATATATATATATATATATATATATATATATATATATATATATATATATATATATATATATATATATATATATAAATGTATATATCTTCTTAATAATAACTAGTAATAAGAAAGCAAAAGCAAAATCTTAAAGAAATATCAATTTTGAAACTAGGCCTATAGTGAATACAGTTCATTTATCCTAACTCATCACCTGCTGCCGAAAGGTTTGGAACGTTAGTGGAAGAGAGAGAGAGAGAGAGAGAGAGAGAGAGAGAGAGAGAGAGAGAGAGAGAGAGAGATCGTAAAACACCTATAAAAAACAGGTAGAAGTATAAAAAGAAGAAGCAAACTCACCAAACAACACCATCTCTACATCCGGTGGATTCCTTTGCCTTAAGATCCATCTCTCTGACTAAGGCTTCGTCATCTGGTCGTTCTTCTTCTGGGAACTCGATCAAGTCTCTCACCCTGACTCCCTTCAAGGAGGCGAGGAGTCTGAGGATGACCTCAGGGCTCCTCGTCCTCCCCAGGGAACACAGAGGAAACCAGATTTCCGAGAACGATCTGTTGGGAAGAAAAAAGAAAGTAAGAAAATGGGATGAAATGAAAGGGAATGAAAAGAAGAAGAAATTAAATGATGTCACCCACATTTATTCATTATTTTATGCTTTTATTGTTATCTTGTTTTGTTAAGATGGACATGTGCATTCAGACACATACACGCACACGCACAAACACCCACACGCGCACACACACACACACGCAAGTGGACCAACACAGCATTGCAATTGTTTATATATACTTATATTTCATGACCCAAAATATCATGTAAATTTTGAATAAAAGTAAATACTTAAATTGATAATACTTTTCATTACATTTTTCATTATTGATGTTAATTTATATATTTTATGATCAGTTTACTTAATGCTCAAAGAAAATAGACCTATGTTCTTTCCAAAAATAGATATGGATTTATGTAGGCCTATTGTAACAATAGAAAAAGTTTAGAAATAAATAAAACTCTTTTCCATTTCTATAATTATCTTTTTTTTTTAATTAGATTTCTCAATATTGCGTTTACTTTATGTTCTAAGAAAATAGGCCTATGTCCAGTCCAAAATAGATATGGATGTATGTAGGCCTATTGAGAGTACCCTTTCACACACACACACACACACACACACACACACACTCTCTCTCTTAAGGGATGATGTCTTCTCACCTCCTTGCATCCTGTGGTTGCAATGTCCGAAGGATGTCCCCAACCTTCTCGATGTCTTCTTCCTTGACGTCCTCGACAAAGACAAAGACAAATGGATCCTTCTCCAAGAAAGGGATGGGGCGACTGACGCTGCTGACGTCGTTGACACTGAAGCGAATATCTGAAAGAGAAAGAAGAAGAAGAAGAAGAAGAAGAAGAAGAAGAAGAAGAAGAAAAACGTTGAGAAAAATGATAATAAAAAACTGAACATTTTCTCTGTGTTTTTTTCTTAAGATTCTAAAGGAAAAGATCAAATGGGAATAATAATAACAACGAATTTAGAGGCAAAAGAACTAAACACAGTAGAGCAATATGTCTGCCAGTGTCTCTTTGTGGTTGCGTTAGTGTGTGTGAGTTTGCGTGTGAGCGTTTGTATGTGCGTGCTGGAGTTAGTGTGTGTGTGTGTGTGCGTGTGCACGCGAGCATTGCAGCAGCTCGCATAAGGTATGTCATTAGTCTCCTCATGAAACCCTCACATTATGCACTGTCTAAATCACATCAGCCAATAAAAACTCAGTTTCATTCTATTGTCAAAATCTCATTGACCAAAAGAAACGTTTTCAAATCCCTTTTGCTGATTGGTTCTCCCGTTTGGATAACTCCGCCCACATCCTTGTAGAGAACCAATCAGCGAAGGAAGGAGGCGGAGTCAGGAGGAGCCGTGTTTGACTATGACTGGTGCCGATATTTGTTTCTTATTCATTAATATCACGATCACTATTATTCCTTTCCATCACTATTAACTAAATCAACACCATTAAAATGAGACATTTCCTTTTAATATATGGAAGGAAAGAAATTAAAACTTAACATTGAAAGCTTTTATATGAAATTAATGTCGGGAATTTCGACCCGATCAATCGAAATTCCCGCCATTTGACTCCGCCTACGACTACGTCAAATTGGAGGGAGAGGAGAAACTCGCGGGCGAATGAATGTAGTTCCAGACGTGAACGTTTAGAGCCAAAAAGGGAAACCACCTGGTAGGAAGGCGCTGAGACTAATAAAATCAATTGCTGGTAATTTAAGATTAGGAAAAATAAAGTCATTCTGTTGTAACAAGATAAAAAAATCCAATGTAGAAATTTAGGTTCAGGACAAATTGCGCCAAAAAGGTGACGGCGGAGGTTGCAAGGATAGCTCGTTCTCTTTGATCCAACGTCCCCTACCAAGTAAGTCCCCTCTAATTGTTATCTCTCCTCTCTACCTTGTCTACCAGGTTGGTTGTAGTAGAAGTTTGTGTGCAAGACGTTTAGTTTTTATATCGCAGTTT
This sequence comes from Palaemon carinicauda, assembly GCF_036898095.1. Taxonomy (NCBI): domain Eukaryota; kingdom Metazoa; phylum Arthropoda; class Malacostraca; order Decapoda; family Palaemonidae; genus Palaemon; species Palaemon carinicauda. Next base: position 37,812,621 of record NC_090767.1, read on the forward strand.
AGTGTAGAGATCCTTGTGATTGGGGATCTGAATCCTGAGTTAAATAAGAATAGGGATATTTGGTGTGTGATTCGTTGTGTATTGAATTCGAATTGGCACTATTTTCAGTTTGTTAATGAGTCCGGTGTGGACTTTGTGCTTGAAGAGCACATGCTACATTACCTAGGGTCAGTCTTGTTTTTCAGTAAAGTCTTGTGAATGCTTTAGAATGTTGTTTGTCTTTATCAGAGTTTATTTTTGTAATAAAATTGTAAATTTTATCGCCGTATTTTAGTTAAATCCTGGAAAGTTTAGGGAAACTTTGCCTCTTCAAGGCCTTGCGATCCGCCCAGTACATCGGGCAGATTTAATTAACTGGTGAAAATCACGACATTTGGTCCTTCGAACCGGATCGCAAGCGCTTCCCAGAGCCGGACAGGACTAATTTAAAATATGAGCCTTTGAGAGAGAGAGAGAGAGACTAACAATTAAGGTCCTCTACGTCTCGATGTGCGATCGCCCACGTGGGTCAGTTCTTTGAGTCCCTTAACGTTAAATTATCCTTTTCTCCTTGCCTTGTCCAACCCCCCCAAACGTAAAGTAAAGTAATTAAGATGGCTGTATCCACGATCGTGCATATCGAGGCGTCGATGGGCCTACTGGAGGATTTGCTAAGCGAAACGCAAAGGGCACTGATTGAGACCTACTCCGAGTCCGTTTACCAGAATTTGGTAACGGAGTTGCAGGCAGAGGTCCGACAGCTTAAAGAGCTGTACAAAAACCAGAGAGTTAAATTAGAGTCTAGTATCGAAGCCCGAATTAGGCATATGTTAGGTGAAGCGACACGCGCTTCCACACTATTGTACAATAGAATAGATAAAGTGAAAGGCCCTTCAACGGGGAATGTTGCCCTCCCCAGGTTGAAGCCGCTGCCTCTCCCCACGTTTGAAGGGGAAGTGCAAGAGTACGCATCGTACCGTGAATTATTCACGATCCACGTGGATCGAAGAGCGGATTTAGACGAAGTGTCTAAATTCACGTATTTATTGGGGACGTTGGGCAAGGAGCCGCTCAGGATTATCAAATCCCTGAGTGTAACCGCCGCGAACTATAGAGTAGCATTAGATTTATTAGATAAGCAGTATGGCAACGTGCACCAAACGCTCGTGATTCTGCACCGCAAGTTAGCAAACATCTTTGTGCCGTCACTAAACCCAGTAGAATTAAAAAGGTTCCGTTTTGAGTTAACTATCATTATTGAGCAAATCAAAAGACTTAGTACCAATGACTTAGGCCAGGGCATGGTCATGAGCCTCATTAATCAAAAATTGTCAGAGGGAAAACTATACCGCAAGGTGGTAGAGCATTTGAGGAAATGCGACTATACGTTGGACGAGTTTTTTGAGGCAATAGATTTCATAGTAAGAATGTTAGAAGACGATGCATTGCAGAGAGGCGACAGTCTTGAGAGTGACAAAAGACCAGACAGTAGTGTAAGTCCGAAAACCCCTCCCATCCACCATAATTCCTGCCCATTTTGTAACGAACGGCACCCGCCTCACGGATGTCGCCAAGTGACAGACGTAGCTGCTAGACGTCGCATTTTACTAAAAAGGGGTCTTTGTTTCAATTGCACGAAATCAGGCCATCGTAGCGATAAATGTCCCGTATCAAATTCCTGTAGAAACTGTAATGCTAAGCACCACACTGCGATTTGCGACGCGGGTAGACCGCAATCAATCCCTAGTCATAGTAATAGTCAATCAACAACGTCCCGCCCCGTAGTAAATGCGACGCCTGCACAGAACCAAAATGCCCCCCGTCCGTCTAAGGTTAAAGTAGAATCTAAGCCGTGCACGAGCGCAAAGATCGCGCAGAGGTCTGATGTGGACCTCCCATGCACTATCTTGCCAACAGCCATGGCAGGTATTCAACAAAGGCAAGGTAGTAAGCGAGTCCGCCTATTTCTCGACTCAGGAAGCCAGAGGAGCTTCATCTCTGCAAAAATTGCCCGTCAATTAGGCCTACCGGTGGTAGGAAGAGTATCCTTGAATATAGCTCCGTTTGGTTCCGAGGAAATAAGCGGCCAATACGATGTAGTAAGTTGCAGGGTTGAAATGGGGAAAAGAATCGTGCGTATGAAATTGGTGGCACACGAACACGTGGACGTCCCGATACATAACGTGGGTTATGTTAAAGTCAGACAGCATCTGTTGACCAAGGGAGTCACGTTAGCCGATCCAGCAAACCAATCAGATACCATGAAGAACGTTCACATATTAGTTGGGGCTGATTATTTTAGCTATTTTGTCATAGGTGTAGAAAAAGTAGATGGGATAAATCTTTTCTTAACGCATAATGGTATGTCCCCGTACGGGAAGGTGCCACAGTGGCTGTTCCAAGGGGAAAGGGTCGAACAAGTAAGAACGTTGAGAGTGTGCAGAATCACGGACGAGCCATATCTGTATGATGTAGATGAGTGGTGGCGATTAGACCGTGTTGGTATCGCCCCATCTGAGCAATACACTGTTCGCGAGGCCGAGGCCGTGCGAAAGGTATCGCAAAGCGTTGTAAGAAAACCTGAGGGATATCAGGTTAGCCTACCATTCGGGTCGGATGCTAGGCCAGAAACAAATTATCGTAACGCTATGGCGCAGTTGGAGTCGTTGCAGACAAAATTCAAAAAGGATAGGGAATATCTTGAACAATATCAGGGAGTGATAGATAAGTATCTCGAAGCAGGTTTTATATCAGAAGTGAAAAATCCCGTAGTGGAAGGTTATTACATGCCACACTTTGGTGTTAAGAAAGACAGCCGTACCACCCCCCTTAGAATCGTGTTCAATGCCTCTGCCAAGTCACAAGGTTGCAAGTCCTTGAATGAATGTCTTTTACCTGGGCCCAATTTGGTAGAAGTAGCATACAGTTTAATTATAAGGTTTAGGTTGAATCGATATGCCATGTTAGCCGACATAAGTAAAGCATTCCATCGTGTTTTGTTAGATCCTCGTGATGCCAAATACACACGATTTCTGTGGCGCAAGGCAGCTGGTCGAGCGCTTACCTTCGCCTTCAGAGTCGTGGTGTTCGGCATCACAGCTAGTCCATTTTTGCTACAGCAAATATTAAATTGTCATTTTAAAGAGGAAGGGCGCCCAGATTTAGTAAAATCTTTTTATGTTGATAATTATCTGGCCACGTTTGAAGATATAGAACATATGAGGCAAGAGCATGAGTCTGTTCATAACATCTTAAAAAGGGCGGGTATGCCCTTAGAAGGGTGGGCCAGCAATCACTTGGCCTTCGATAGCGAGAGACAGTGGAATGAGCCTGTGAGTGTGAACGTGCTCGGGCTGCGATGGGCCCGGGACGTGGACAGATTGTGTGTGAAAGAAAGCAAAAGGATCTGTGAGTTGGGGGAGGGATGGGTGCCCACGAAGCGTAGGGTACTTTCCCTATTAGTCTCCATATATGATCCGATAGGTTTGATAAGCCCATTATTTGTAAGGGGAAAGCTTTTCCTTCAACAACTATGGGAGGATAATGTAGGTTGGGATGATGTTTTAGGAAAAGAGAGGGCTAAAGAGGCAAGTGAATTGTTGAATGATTTGAAAGCGGTGAGCGACATCACCTTTCAAAGATCAATAGGAAAAAAAGGCTTACAACTTCATGTGTTCACCGATGCCAGCAGTAAGGCATATGGAGCAGTAGCATATACTAGGGACGAACGCAATCGGGTAAGTCTGGTAACAAGTAAAACCCGGATCACTCCGAAAGGGATGAGCAAGCTGACGATCCCTAAGCTAGAGTTGCTGGCCTTGTTGTTAGGCAGCAGACTAGCAAGAACGCTCAAGGATCTGATCGAGCCACGGGAAATAGTAATGTGGACCGACAGTAAGGTAACGTTGGCATGGGTAGCATCGCCCGATGCCAGATCTAATAAAAATGTGTTTGTTTCTAACAGAGTGGCGGAAATTAATTTTATTCAGCAGGTTTGTAGTTTCAGTCTGAACCATGTCCCTAGTCAGCAGAACCCTGCCGATATCCTATCCCGAGGCGCAACGGCTCAACAATTGCAAGCTAACCCCCTGTGGAGGAACGGTCCAGAATTTCTCAGGACCACGGGAAGGCCTGTTCCTTGCGAGGAGGAAGATTTACTACATCAAACTCACGTAGTAGCGGCGGTGCAGGAGTTAAGGGAGGAGATGTGTCCTACCCCCCCAGGCGAGATTTGGGACGTCCTGAAGAGGGAAGTAGGGTTCCAATTCTTGTTAAGAGTAGCCAGACTAGTTTTAAAGTTTGCTAAGATAGAACGGCATCCGTTCAGTATTGTTGTAAAATTAGAGCAAAAACATTATTTGCCTACTGTTTATGCCTACTTAGAGGGCGGAGTCAGACCCCCTCGTGAAGTTGCTAATTTTGCTAGACAATTGAATTTAGTTTTGGTAGATAATCTCATCTGCACCAGGGGACGAGTGTCCCATGTAGGAGAAACTGATCATTTAATTCTCTTGCCAGCCAAAGGGCATTTGGTTAGGATGTATCTAAATTATTTACATCAATTACATTTGCATTGTGGGGTGAATACTCTAATAGGTATCTTTCGACAGAAATGTTGGGTGGCGGGTCTACGTTCCATTGCGAAGCGAACCGTGCGGCAATGCCCTGAATGCAAGCTGGCCTTCCAGCCTCTAACGAGACAGCCACCACCACCCCCCCTGCCAAAGGAAAGGATCACCCTCACAAAACCGTTCACGGCGGTCGGAGTGGACCACACAGCAGCTATACACACGGAAACACGGCCAGGGTATATACTTATCGTAACTTGCATGGCCAGCAGAGCCGTGTACCTTGACTTCTGTCCCTCTTTGGAAGCAGAAGAATTCGTGTTGGCACTTAGACGGTTTAGCGCCACCCACGGTGCCCCACAGCTCATCATGTCCGATAACCATCAAACCTTCAAGGCTGCCAGCCACCTCCTGCAGGGACTTTATGAAGAGGATGAAGTCCAGCAGTTCCTGAGGAAAACTGGCATAAAGTGGCGGTTTCAGACGCCCCGTGCACCTTGGAAGGGTGGGTTCTTCGAGCGTTTGATAGGAGTAACGAAACGGACCCTCCAGATAGCCCTCGGAAAGAAGTACCTGCCGGACGCCCACGTGCTAACCCTCGTGAAAGAAGCAGAAGCAGTGGTGAATAATCGACCGCTCATGTACAGCGGTGACGAGCGCGAGGATGAAGTCCTCACCCCCTCCCATTTGATAAGAGGACACCAAGTCCACCTCATGGCCCCGATCTTACCGGACGACCATCTGAACGCAACCTTCACCTCTCGGAAGCTACGTGATCGTTACGTAAGATTGACAGATTCGCTCAAAGCCTTTAGGGAACGCTGGAGAAAGGAATACTTGAGTGCCTTGAGGGCCCGGCACGACAGTCGGCCCGGGGAACCCTCCAAGCTGCACCCCGGAGACATCGTGCTAGTGAAGCAGGACAATAAGAAGAGAGCGACTTGGCCACTGGGACGTGTCGTGGAGACGTATCCTGACGACAACGGAGTCGTACGCTCGGCGAAAGTGTTGTTTGAGGGTGTCGAATCGCTGCGAGCTGTCAGCCACCTGGTTCCCCTAGAAATAGCCCCCTCTGAGGATGACCATGAAGGAGACGACGGCGATGACGGAGAAGAGGGTGCGTACAGTTCGACAGCCGGAATGCCAGGGATAGCGGAGACGTCTGGGAACGACCAGGGTATGGCAACAGCTACGACAACTCAACAACCAGCCACAGGAACGGACGACAACGACGAGGAAGGTGAGAACTATGCAGTTAGTGAAAGAAGTGAAAATGAAAATGAAAACGAAACAGAGCAGACGAACGCACAAGGACGTTCTGCACGCCCATTGAGAAGGGCTGCCGTGAAACAGCGAGAACTAATGGACTGTCTGCTGAAAAGTGACGATATATAAAAAGTAGCTGTAAACTGTATGTGAAAAGGGGGCGTGTCCTATCTGGAAGGTAGGGAGGGTGGAGTTTGAGAGGTGTGCGTGAATCTGCGGAGGTTGGAAGTGCTTAGGGGTGGAGTACGGGGACGGGATGGTCTCTCGTGCGTACAGACCGAGCGTTGCACAGAACCTGCCCCTCCCTCTTGTACTCCATTAAGTAACGGCCTGCATGTAGCAGCGCTATAGAAGTCTCGATTATTGTGAGTTGAGACAGACTGAATTTGAATTGTCATATGTATTTCTGCCATTTCTTGAATTGTCTTAGGCCCATTGCCTAATTGTCGTTGCACTTGAATTATTATGATTGTATTTCTGCCATTTTTTGAATTGTCTTAGGCCCATTGCCTAATTGTCGTTGCACTTGACTTATTATGATTGCATTTCTACCATTTCTTGAATTGTCTTAGGCCCATTGCCTAATTGCTTGCCAATTGAATTGTAAAATGTGTACATATCACTTATTTCTGCTGTTCCTTATGTGTATTACACGAGTGCTTTAGAATTGCTAGGCCCATTGCCTATTTTGATCTGTTATATGACTGTATATTATTGATTGTGTTTATTACCCCGGGGTAACATTGCTGTAGTATATTGTGCGTACTCTGTTCGAGTCGTTGCGGAGCGCTACGCAGCGAGCCTAACAGAGTCTCGGAGTAAGCCACTCCCCTCACCCCGAGTCTAGCTCCATCCAATTGACCGACGTTTCATCGCTCCTTATTTTGGGGCGTGGAGGATGTCGGGAATTTCGACCCGATCAATCGAAATTCCCGCCATTTGACTCCGCCTACGACTACGTCAAATTGGAGGGAGAGGAGAAACTCGCGGGCGAATGAATGTAGTTCCAGACGTGAACGTTTAGAGCCAAAAAGGGAAACCACCTGGTAGGAAGGCGCTGAGACTAATAAAATCAATTGCTGGTAATTTAAGATTAGGAAAAATAAAGTCATTCTGTTGTAACAAGATAAAAAAATCCAATGTAGAAATTTAGGTTCAGGACAAATTGCGCCAAAAAGGTGACGGCGGAGGTTGCAAGGATAGCTCGTTCTCTTTGATCCAACGTCCCCTACCAAGTAAGTCCCCTCTAATTGTTATCTCTCCTCTCTACCTTGTCTACCAGGTTGGTTGTAGTAGAAGTTTGTGTGCAAGACGTTTAGTTTTTATATCGCAGTTTAGTGTAGAGATCCTTGTGATTGGGGATCTGAATCCTGAGTTAAATAAGAATAGGGATATTTGGTGTGTGATTCGTTGTGTATTGAATTCGAATTGGCACTATTTTCAGTTTGTTAATGAGTCCGGTGTGGACTTTGTGCTTGAAGAGCACATGCTACATTACCTAGGGTCAGTCTTGTTTTTCAGTAAAGTCTTGTGAATGCTTTAGAATGTTGTTTGTCTTTATCAGAGTTTATTTTTGTAATAAAATTGTAAATTTTATCGCCGTATTTTAGTTAAATCCTGGAAAGTTTAGGGAAACTTTGCCTCTTCAAGGCCTTGCGATCCGCCCAGTACATCGGGCAGATTTAATTAACTGGTGAAAATCACGACAATTAAAATCAGATTAAAACAATATTTTCCTTTTTGTGAAAAAAAAAACACCCGATTGAGACCTCTGAATATAATGTTCTACATCTATACAGTAATAATGATGATGATAATGATGTTAACAATGATATTGATAATGATAACAACGATATTAACAATGAATGACAGGATGTAGGAAAGGAGGCGAGGTATTATAATGTCACTCAGAGGAAAAAAACAGAGAAAATTCTTACCTAAATATTTAATCTCTTTTGTCTTTTCCAAAGATCGACAGAAGGCGTCGAGACTGGGTTGGTCTGGAAGACTCACTTGAAGGTTCCTAATATTTGGAGGGATTTGGAACGTTGGGTCCCAGATGCCTCTGTATTCCTTACAACTGTTCCAAAGAGAAGAAAAGAAAAGAAAGAAATAGTTATTGGATTTGATTGGGAATTTTATTATCAAGTTGATGATGATGATGATGTTGATAATGATGATGATGATGACGAAAACAAAAAGTTAAAAAGAATAATTTCGTAGAATATGGAAATTAATATAAACGAAATATTAGAAATAAAAATCGGGACTTTTTGATGTTTAGCCGACTTATTATGAGTCTAATTGTAACAATGATGATAATGATGATACTGACTATATAAAATATATTGTTTACAAGACTCAAGATGATTGTTATACTAAAGTTATGAGTTCTCTCTCTCTCTCTCTCTCTCTCTCTCTCTCTCTCTCTCTCTCTCTCTCTCTCTATTAGTAGGCCTATATATGTGTGCATGCGCATATGTTTGTATATATGATCATGTACCAGTGTATTGTCATAAAGATATTTTATTATTATATGTATATTGCAATATTAAAAATAACTGTGAAGTAATAATAACTTACTCATTTGTGAGTAGATTCTTGATTGACTCTCTCTCTTCTACGGTCGGCTCTGATTTTCCGAAGATATGGTTAATTAGACGTATGTCTGATGGGTTGATATGATGCCGGCAAAGTTGCCTTTGCAGTTCACCTAACCCATTAGGGTCATTAAGTTTTATTCTGATTTTAATTCTCTCTCTGTTTGGGAGAGGGGGATCTGTGGCTCTAAGGAGGGCAATGTACGCATCAATTGTATGATCTTGAATTGTGGTGTCCTCATCAAACAACTTGAACCTCTGTGCTATCCATCTTGCAGAAGAATGATCACATTTGATATTCTTCAAGACTCTTAGCACAGAACGTTTGTCGTTCACTCCCGACCTTACTAGGAGTTCCAGTGCCTCAATCTTGGCATCTTCTGACACCTTCATCTCGTCTCCGTCACCCACATGGAATAGGCTGATCATATGTATCATCATATTTTGATATTTGTGAAGGTTTTCAGGGAGACTCCCTCCAAGAAGCATTTCAAAGATCTTTTTAACTGTGGCTGTGTTTACTGATTGGTCGCAGCATTGGTTTGTCAATTTCATAGGGAAAAACAGAGCTGCCATGAATTCCATTATCCCTTTATGCGGGAAACTGTAATGAAAGGAGCCTTGGGAAGTGGTCACTTTCTTCAGGAAGGCGCCAGTTAGCTCTTCGGCTGGCATTCCCAAACTATAGCAAAAGGCAGACAAATTATTGATGGTGGATTCTGGAATATTGATTTCATCATTTTGTAATGCTTTGAAGGATTCACCACATAGTTTCTCAACGAACTTCTTGGTTCCAATCTTAGTTGAAGTTGGTTCTAAGAAAGCTGTTTTGGGGTGTTTCGCCAAACGCTCCTTCAATTTTGATAGAGACAAAAGGTGAAATTGCCAGTAGAGCTCAGCTTCAGTGGTGATGTTGCTTATAACCTCTGGTTTAATCATCCACAGAACTGTTACAAGAGCGAGATTTAAGGGTAGTCCCCACACCTCATGCATAGTGTGCTTTGTTTTCCTCAGATACTGCAACAATTCCTCTAATGATTGCAAGGGAGAATTGCCTGACCCCAATACTGCATAATACTTGCATACAAACTCTTCTCTCTTCTCCTCTGGAATTCCCTCAAGACTAATTTTAGAGACAGTTGTGTAATCGGATTCCACTCGATTGTTGAATCTCTCCTCAAATTCAGGTCTGGTTGTCACAATAACACTAAGTTTGCGGGATTTCTTCAGTGTCAAAACATCTTGGAATAATTTTGATGATTTATCGTTCAATTCATCGTACCCATCAATGATGAGTAGACACTTGTGAGCCAGACACACATCAATAATTTCATTACCTTGGAATTTCTGGTGAACGTCTCCAAAAAACGCCACTAACAAGTCTTTAAAAGATTCAGTGGAATCCCTGCATTCTGCATACAAAAGTATGGCAAAGTCACTAAGGCCTTTGATGTCGTCCTTCTTACTGAGCCAGTCAGAAATGATCTTCTTGAACAGAGTGGTTTTCCCCATACCTGCCATTCCCTTGATCAGTAAGAGTCGACTGTGATCATAATGAGGTACGTGATTCAGTATCTCCTCTATAGGAACACTACAGGGGCCACTTTGCCCTTCTAGCTTCATTTCTGTGTAAATCTTCTCTACTGGTATGTTAGGGTTAGAAGAGGTTCCTGTTATCAGGTTGAGAGGATTAATGCTTTTAAATTTTTCAAGAATTTTCTTCAAACAAGGGAAGCCTTCTTCTTCCAATAACTTCATCTTTTTGGTGAAGTCAATTTCCCTTTGATATTCATCAAAGACCTCGGCTCCTATACCTCCTTTTCCTATCTCTTCTATCTTCTGCCGGGTAACATCAAAAACTCTGTCCATTTCTCTCTCGATTTCTTCTTTATCCTCAGTGTTTACTACATCCCGGAGAACGACAAGTTTTAAGCCCTCTTGAAGTGTTATTGTAAGTTCATATACTTTATCTATTATCCCAGAGCATCCTCCTTTTTCTATCTTTGGATTGTGGGCTGTTTCATTCCTCTTATCCTTTATGAATGTAAGGGACAATTCTGGGTCGGACCCATTTTGTTCGTGCCACTTTTCGTCGTTTCTTTCAGCTAAATATTTAGAAAATGGAAGAAGCGCATAAATCAGAGTTATGTCCCATGTTTCGTGTGATGAGGGATTCATGAATTTATCCCGTTGATTTTTATTAAGAGTCTTCTTGACTTGAGAGATGTTGACCCCCTTGGCTTACGAGGTAGTCTTTGAATTCGGTGGTTGTTGGGTTCCAACCACG
>NC_090767.1:37826278-37841278 GCF_036898095.1 Palaemon carinicauda
CTACTTGCCAATTCCTTACGGTAACATGACTAAGCAAAAAATGCAAAACAAATAATAAGGGGCACTCGCGGAAAAATGCCCAACATTCTAATATACGGCATCTCAGATAAAAAAAAAGACATGCACGTGTTAGCCCAACCATCAAGGCACACTTTCTAACACATAAACATGAAATAAAAATCAATAATATACGGCAATTCCTTACTACGTAGTAAATTTTTACAAATATTGAAAAAAAACAGAAATTGGCAACCGCAGTTAAATACCCAATATACCAATAACTACGTCGTATCTGACAAAAACAAAATCACGCATGGGTAGCCAGATCATCTAGACACACTTTCCAACACTAAAAAAGCAAAAGTTTTACGACACTATTTAGCAATATCTTACGGAAAAATGACTTGGCAAAAAAATGAAAAAAAAAGGAAAAAGGGACACTCGCGGTAAAATGCCCGACATTCTAATATACGACATCTCAGATAAAAAAAAAGACATGCACGTGTTAGCCCAACCATCAAGGCACACTTTCTAACACATAAACATGAAAAAAAAATGAATAATATACGGCAATTCCTTACTACGTAGTAATTTTTACAAATATTGAAAAAAAAACAGAAATTGGTAACCGCAGTTAAATACCCAATATACCAATAACTACGTCGTATCTGACAAAAACAAAGTCATGCATTGGTAGCCAGATCATCTAGACACACTTTCCAACACTAAACAAGCAAAAGTTTTACGACACTATTTGGCAATATCTTACGGAAAAATGACTTGGCAAAAAAATGAAAAAAAATGAGAAAGGGGCACTCGCGGTAAAATGGTCCTCGTGGTGATGAACGACATTTTAACTAAAAAAAAAAACATGCACATGGTAGCCAAACAATCCACCAAGACTTTCCACAACTGATAACCTATACAAGTTGCACCATTCTACGACAATTTCATAATACGTAATAACTTTGATAATTATGCAAACTACCCTAGAAGGGTAAACTCGGACGCGAACGACCCCGACGCGTCTCAGAAATCGGGGAAGGAGTACAGCTACAGCAATGCACATCTGGACACTACTAGAGCGTGTAAGGGAGACACCTCCTGCAGGTCGATCACCCACAAATTCAGTCACGGGGGTGAGTCACGTGAGAAAAACCTGTTTTTTTTTGACGCTCGGGGTCGCAAACGACCCACCGTACCTATCCAAGGTTAAATGACCCAGATGCTGTCTCAACACAGTTTTTGCATTCATTTTCTTCATCTGGAAGCGATTTAAATGTCCCAGATGCTGTCTCAACAGAGTTTTTGCATTCATTTTCTTCATCTGGAAGCGATTTAAATGTCCCAGATGCTGTCTTAACACAGTTTTTGCATTCATTTTATTCATCTGGATGCAATTTAAATGTCCCAGATGCTGTCTCAATAGAGTTTTTGCATTCATTTTATTCATCTGGAAGGGATTTAAATGTCCCAGATGCTGTCTCAATAGAGTTTTTGCATTCATTTTATTCATCTGGAAGGGATTTAAATGTCCCAGATGTTGTCTCAATAGAGTTTTTGCATTCATTTTATTCATCTGGAAGGGATTTAAATGTCCCAGTTGCTGTCTCAATAGAGTTTTTGCATTCATTTTATTCATCTGGAAGGGATTTAAATGTCCCAGATTCAGTCTCAACAGAGTTTTTGCATTCATTTTATTCATCTGGCAGGGATTTAAATGTCCAAGATGCTTTCTCAACAGAGTTTTCGCATTCATTTTATACATTTGGAAGAGATTTAAATGTCCCAGATGTTGTCTCAATAGAGTTTTTGCATTCATTTTATTCAACTGGAAGCGATTTAAATGTCCCAGATGCTCTCTCAAAGTTTTTGCATTCATTTTATTCATCTGGAAGCGATTTAAATGTCCCAAATGCTGTCTCAACAGAATTTTTGCATTCATTTTATTCATCTGGAAGCGATTTAAATGTCTCAGATGCTGTCTCAATAGAGTTTTTGCATTCATTTTATTCATCTGGAAGCGATTTAAATGTCCCAGATGCTGACTCAATAGAGTTTTTGCATTCATTTTATTCATCTGTAAGGGATTTAAATGTCCCAGATATTGTCTCAATAGAGTGTTTGCATTCATTTTATTCATCTGGAAGGGATTTAAATGTCCCAGATTCTGTCTCAATAGAGTTTTTGCATTCATTTTATTCATCTGGAAGGGATTTAAATGTCCCTGATGTTTTCTCAATTGAGTTTTTGCATCTATTTTATTCATCTGGGATCGATTTAAATGTCCCATATGCTGTCTCAACAGAGTTTTTGCATTCATTTTATTCAACTGGAAGTGATTTAAATTTCTCAGATGCTGTCTCAACAGAGTTTTTGCATTCATTTTATTCATCTGGAAGCGATTTAAATGTCCCAGATGCTGTCTCAACAGAGTTTTTGCATTCATTTTCTTCATCTGGAAGCGATTTAAATGTCCCAGATGCTGTCTTAACACAGTTTTTGCATTCATTTTATTCATCTGGATGCAATTTAAATGTCCCAGATGCTGTCTCAATAGAGTTTTTGCATTCATTTTATTCATCTGGAAGGGATTTAAATGTCCCAGATGCTGTCTCAATAGAGTTTTTGCATTCATTTTATTCATCTGGAAGGGATTTAAATGTCCCAGATGTTGTCTCAATAGAGTTTTTGCATTCATTTTATTCATCTGGAAGGGATTTAAATGTCCCAGTTGCTGTCTCAATAGAGTTTTTGCATTCATTTTATTCATCTGGAAGGGATTTAAATGTCCCTGATGTTTTCTCAATTGAGTTTTTGCATCTATTTTATTCATCTGGGATCGATTTAAATGTCCCAGATGCTGTCTCAACAGAGTTTTTGCATTCATTTTATTCATCTGGAAGCGATTTAAATGTCCTAGATGCTGTCTCAACAGTTTTTGCATTCATTTTATTCAACTGGAAGCGATTTAAATGTCTCAGATACTGTCTCAATAGAGTTTTTACATTCATTTTATTCATCTGGAAGCGATTTAAATGTCACAGATGCTTTCTCAATAGAGATTTTGCATTCATTTTATTCAACTGGAAGCGATTTAAATGTCCCAGATGCTGTCTCAACACAGTTTTTGCATTCATTTTATTCATCTGAAAGGGATTTAAATGTCCCAAATGCTGTCTCAATAGAGTTTTTGCATCTATTTTATTCACCTTGAAGCAATTTAAAAGTCCTAGATGCTGTCTCAACAGTGTTTTTGCATTCATTTTATTCATCTGGAAGCGATTTAAATGTCCCATATGCTGTCTCAACAGAGTTTTTGCATTCATTTTATTCAACTGGAAGTGATTTAAATTTCTCAGATGTTGTCTCAATAGAGTTTTTGCATTCATTTTATTCATCTGGAAGCGATTTAAATGTCACAGATGCTGTCTCAATAGAGTTTTTGCATTCATTTTATTCATCTGGAAGGGATTTAAATGTCCCAGATGTTGTCTCAATAGAGTTTTTGCATTCATTTTATTCATCTGGAAGCGATTTAAATGTCCCAGATGCTGTCTCAATAGAGTTTTTGCATTCATTTTATTCATCTGGAAGCGATTCAAATGTCCCAGATGCTGTCTCAACAGAGTTTTTGCATTCATTTTATTCATCTGGAAGGGATTTAAATGTCCCAGTTGCTGTCTCAACAGAGTTTTTGCATTCATTATATTCATCTGGAAGCGACTTTAACGTTTAATATGCTGTCTCAATAGAGTTTTTGCATTCATTTTATTCATCTGGAAGCGATTTAAATGTCCCAGATGCTGTCTCAATAGTGTTTTTGCATTCATTTTATTCATCTGGAAGGGATTTAAATGTCCCAGATGTTGTTTCATTAGAGTTTTTGCATTCATTTTATTCAACTGGAATCGATTTAAATGACCCAGATGCTGTCTCAACACAGTTTTTGCATTCATTTTCTTCATCTGGAAGCGATTTAAATGTCCCAGATGCTGTCTCAACAGAGTTTTTATATTCATTTTCTTCATCTGGAAGCGATTTAAATGTCCAAGATACTGTCTCAACACAGTTTTTGCATTCATTTTATTCATCTGGAAGCAATTTAAATGTCTCAGATGGTGTCTCAATAGAGTTTTTGCATTCATTTTATTCATCTGGAAGCGATTTAAATGTCCCAGATGCTGTCTCAATAGAGTTTTTGCATTCATTTTATTCATCTGGAAGGGATTTAAATGTCCCAGATGCTGTCTCAATAGAGTTTTTGCATCTATTTTATTCATCAGGAAACGATTTAAATGTCCCAGATGCTGTCTCAATAGAGTTTTTGCATTCATTTTATTCAACTGGAAGCGATTTAACCCTGGATAGGTACGATGGGTCGTTTGCGACCCCGAGCGTCAAAAAAAAAACAGGTTTTTCTCACGTGACTCACCCCGTGACTGAATTTGTTGGTGATCGACCTGCAGGAGGTGTCTCCCCTACACGCTCCAGTAGTGTCCAGATGTGCATTGCTGTAGCTGTACTCCTTCCCCGATTTCTGAGACGCGTCGGGGTCGTTCGCGTCCGAGTTTACCCTTCTAAGGTAGTTTGCATAATTATCAAAGTTATTACGTATTATGAAATTGTCGTAGAATGGTGCAACTTGTAAAGGTTATCAGTTGTGGAAAGTCTTGGTGGATTGTTTGGCTACCATGTGCATGTTTTTTTTTTTTAGTTAAAATGTCGTTCATCACCACGAGGACCATTTTACCGCGAGTGTCCCTTTTTAATTTTTTTAAATTTTTTTGCCAAGTCATTTTTCCGTAAGATATTGCGAAATAGTGTCGTAAAACTTTTGCTTTTTTAATGTTGGAAAGTGTGTCTAGATGATCTGGCTACCCATGCGTGATTTTGTTTTTGTCAGATACGACGTAGTTATTGGTATATTGGGTATTTAACTGCGGTTGCCAATTTCTGTTTTTTTTCAATATTTGTAAAAATTTACTACGTAGTAAGGAATTGCCGTATATTATTGATTTTTTTTTCATGTTTATGTGTTAGAAAGTGTGCCTTGATGGTTGGGCTAACACGTGCATGTCTTTTTTTTTTATCTGAGATGCCGTATATTAGAATGTTGGGCATTTTTCCGCGAGTGCCCCTTTTTATTTGTTTTGCATTTTTTTGCTTAGTCATGTTACCGTAAGGAATTGGCAAGTAGTGTCGCAAAACTTATATTTTTATAGTGTTGGAAAGTGTTTCTAGATGATCTGGCTACCCATGCCTATTTTTTTTTTAGTCAGATATGGCGTATATATAAGTATGTGTTCGATTTTCCTGTGATTGCCATTTTTTCGTTTTTTCCCATTTCTTTCAAAATTACTACGTACTAAGGAACTATCACAGAGTAATATTTCATTTATATGTTTATTTGTCGGAAAATATGCCTTGATGGTTTGCCTAGCACGTGGCTGAAATTTTTTTTTTCTGAAATGCCGTATATTAGAATGGCCATTTTTCCACGAGTGCCCCTTTTTATTTGTTTTGCATTTTTTTGCTTAGTCATGTTACCGTAAGGAATTGGCAAGTAGTGTCGCAAAACTTATAATTTTATAGTGTTGGAAAGTGTTTCTAGATGATCTGGCTACCCATGCCTATCTTCTTTTTTTAGCCAGATATGGCGTATATATAGGTATGTGTTCGATTTTCCTGTGATTGCCATTTTTTCGTTTTTTCCCATTTCTTTCAAAATTACTACGTACTAAGGAACTATCGCAGAGTAATTATTCATTTAGATGTTTATTTGTCGGAAAATGTGCCTTGATGGTTTGCCTAGCACGTGGCTGAATTTTTTTTTCTGAAATGCCGTATATTAGAATGTTAGCCATTTTTCCGCGAGTGCCCCTTTTAATTTTTTTTGCATTTTTTTGCTTAGTCATGTTACCGTAAGGAATTGGCAAGTAGTGTCGCAAAACTTATATTTTTATAGTGTTGGAAAGTGTTTCTAGATGATCTGGCTACCCATGCCTATCTTTTTTTTAGCCAGATATGGCGTATATATAGGTATGTGTTCGATTTTCCGGTGATTGCCATTTTTTCGTTTTTTCCCAATTCTTTCAAAATTACTACGTACTAAGGAACTATCACAGAGTAATGATTCCTCTAGATGTTTATTTGTCGGAAAATTTTGTTTACTTTTTTTTTGATTGAATATCATCAAATTTTTTTAGCTAAAATATTGTTTTACATTTTTTTTTTTCGATTTTATTTCCCTTCAAAAAAATTTTTTTGGGTCAGAATTTTAATTTTATAGTCGTAAAATAATCGACAATTATCCAGCAACCCACCATACAATTTTTATGCATATCCAATAATAATTAGATTAGTAAATAACACCTTGAAATTGACATACCCTTCCTACATTTCAAGTGGCAGATTAGGGAGTCTGAGTCAGTGTGGTTGGCGGCCATTTTGTGGACATATCCGAAGCGTAAGCTGCCCTATCTATATATATTCTTGTTCCCTATAGAATTTGTGATATTTTGGTATATTTTTACCTGCATAAATATCATATTATATATTAAATATATGTATTTTTTTACGAAATTTCTAAGTACTCAAAAAATTACCTTTAGATATGGCCCCTGATATAAATGTAATTTACAAAATAATGAAGATTTTTTTACATATTTCTATTTTAGGATAACATATGTTTATTCCCAAAAAAAATTAGCCACTTCCTATTTCATTTGGGTACCCAAAAAAATTCATGAAATTTGGACAAATTTTTTTGGCCAAAAAAAGTTAACCTTTTTTTCTCATTTCAGATCTTCACCTCCATGGGTCTGACTTCATTCAAAATACATCAAGATGTGTCCTAAACATTCAAGAATCAATTCCTAAAAGGATTTGTGTATATATGTATAAACTATTTTTTTATGAATATTTATGTCAGGTCTTTTTTTTTCTACTTAATTTTTTAAAATATTTATAATAAATAGTTTTTCTGCAGATGAGTAGTATTTATCTTTACAGTTGTTTTAAGCATTCATTGAAGTTTTTTTTGGCAAAAGAAAAAAGGAGGTTACTGCAAAAACTGATTTTTCAAGAATTTTTTTTGGCGTCGGGGTCGTTCGCGTCCGAGTATACCCTTAAAGGGGTGTCCGAGGAGCGTACCTATCCAGGGTTAAATGTCCCAGATGCTGTTTCAATAGAGATTTTGCATTCATTTTATTCATCTAGAAGCGATTTAAATGTCCCAGATGCTGTCTCAATAGAGTTTTTGCATTCATTTTATTCATCTGGAAGCGATTTAAATGTCCCAGATGCTGTCTCAATAGAGTTTTTGCATTCATTTTATTCATCTGGAAGGGATTTAAATGTCCCAGATGTTGTCTCAATAGAGTTTTTGCATTCATTTTATTCATCTGGAAGGGATTTAAATGTCCCAGATTCTGTCTCAATAGAGTTTTTGCATTCGTTTTATTCATCTGCAAGAGATTTAAATGTCCCAGATGTTGTCTCAATAGAGTTTTTGCATTCATTTTATTTAACTCGAAGCGATTTAAATGTCCCACATACTGTTTCAACACAGTTTTTGCATTCATTTTATTCAACTGGAAGCGATTTAAATGACCCAGATGCTGTCTCAACACAGTTTTTGCATTCATTTTCTTCATCTGGAAGCGATTTAAATGTCCCAGATGCAGTCTCAACAGAGTTTTTGCATTCATTTTCTTCATCTGGAAGCGATTTAAATGTCCCAGATGCTTTCTCAACACAGTTTTTGCATTCATTTTATTCATCTGGATGCAATTTAAATGTCCCAGATGCTGTCTCAATAGAGTTTTTGCATTCATTTTATTCACATGGAAGCGATTTAAATGTCCCGGATGCTGTCTCAATAGAGATTTTGCATTCATTTTATTCATCTGGAAGGGATTTAAATGTCCCAGATGTTGTCTCAATAGAGTTTTTGCATTCATTTTATTCATCTGAAAGGGATTTAAATGTCCCAGTTGCTGTCTCAATAGAGTTTTTGCATTCATTTTATTCATCTGGAAGGGATTTAAATGTCCCAGATGCTGTCTCAATTGAGTTTTTGCATCTATTTTATTCATCCGGGACCGATTTAAATGTCCCAGATGCTGTCTCAACAGAGTTTTTGCATTCATTTTATTCATCTGGAAGCGATTTAAATGTCCTAGATGGTGTCTCAACAGTTTTTGCATTCATTTTATTCAACTGGAAACAATTTAAATGTCTCAGATGCTGTCTCAATAGAGTTTTTACATTCATTTTATTCATCTGGAAGCGATTTAAATGTCACAGATGCTTTCTCAACAGAGTTTTTGCATTCATTTTATTCAACTGGAAGCGATTTAAATGTCCCAGATGCTTTGTCAACACAGTTTTTGCATTCATTTTATTCATCTGGAAGCGATTTAAATGTCCCATATGCTGTCTCAATAGAGATTTTGCATTCATTTTATTCATCTGAAAGGGATTTTAATGTCCCAGATGCTGTCTCAATAGAGTTTTTGCATCTATTTTATTCACCTGGAAGCGATTTAAAAGTCCTAGATGCTGTCTCAACAGTGTTTTTGCATTCCTTTTATTCATCTGGAAGCGATTTAAATGTCCCATATGCTGTCTCAACAGAGTTTTTGCATTCATTTTATTCAACAAGAAGCGATTTAAATGTCTCAGATGCTGTCTCAATAGAGTTTTTGCATTCATTTTATTCATCAGGAAGCGATTTAAATATCCCAGATGCTGTCTCAACAGAGTTTTTGCATTCATTTTATTACTCTGGAAGCGATTTAAATGTCCCAGATGCTGTCTCAATAGAGTTTTTGCATTCATTTTATTCATCTGGAAGCGATTTAAATGTCCCAGATGCTGTCTCAACAGAGTTTTTGCATTCATTTTATTCATCTGGAAGCGATTTAAATGTCCCAGATGCTGTCTCAACAGAGTTTTTGCATTCATTATATTCATCTGGAAGCGATTTTAACGTTTAATATGCTGTCTCAATAGAGTTTTTGCATTCATTTTATTCATCTGGAAGCGATTAAAATGTCCCAGATGCTGTCTCAATAGAGTTTTTACATTCATTTTATTCATCTGGAAGCGATTTAAATGTCCCAGATGCTGTCTCAACAGAGTTTTTGCATTCATTTTATTCATCTGGAAGGGATTTAAATGTCCCAGATGCAGTCTCAACAGAGTTTTTGCATTCATTTTATTTATCTGGAAGGGATTTAAATGTCCCAGATGCTGTCTCAACAGAGTTTTTGCATTCATTTTATACATCTGGAAGAGATTTAAATGTCCCAGATGTTGTCTCAATAGAGTTTTTGCATTCATTTTATTCAACTGGAAGCGATTTAAATGTCCCGGATGCTGTCTCAATAGAGATTTTGCATTCATTTTATTCATCTGAAAGGGATTTTAATGTCCCAGATGCTGTCTCAATAGAGTTTTTGCATCTATTTTATTCACCTGGAAGCGATTTAAAAGTCCTAGATGCTGTCTCAACAGTGTTTTTGCATTCCTTTTATTCATCTGGAAGCGATTTAAATGTCCCATATGCTGTCTCAACAGAGTTTTTGCATTCATTTTATTCAACAAGAAGCGATTTAAATGTCTCAGATGCTGTCTCAATAGAGTTTTTGCATTCATTTTATTCATCAGGAAGCGATTTAAATATCCCAGATGCTGTCTCAACAGAGTTTTTGCATTCATTTTATTACTCTGGAAGCGATTTAAATGTCCCAGATGCTGTCTCAATAGAGTTTTTGCATTCATTTTATTCATCTGGAAGCGATTTAAATGTCCCAGATGCTGTCTCAACAGAGTTTTTGCATTCATTTTATTCATCTGGAAGCGATTTAAATGTCCCAGATGCTGTCTCAACAGAGTTTTTGCATTCATTATATTCATCTGGAAGCGATTTTAACGTTTAATATGCTGTCTCAATAGAGTTTTTGCATTCATTTTATTCATCTGGAAGCGATTAAAATGTCCCAGATGCTGTCTCAATAGAGTTTTTACATTCATTTTATTCATCTGGAAGCGATTTAAATGTCCCAGATGCTGTCTCAACAGAGTTTTTGCATTCATTTTATTCATCTGGAAGGGATTTAAATGTCCCAGATGCAGTCTCAACAGAGTTTTTGCATTCATTTTATTTATCTGGAAGGGATTTAAATGTCCCAGATGCTGTCTCAACAGAGTTTTTGCATTCATTTTATACATCTGGAAGAGATTTAAATGTCCCAGATGTTGTCTCAATAGAGTTTTTGCATTCATTTTATTCAACTGGAAGCAATTTAAATGTCCCAGATGCTGTCTCAACACAGTTTTTGAATTCATTTTATTCATCCTGAAGCGATTTAAATGTCCCAGATGCTGTCTCAACAGATTTTTTGCATTCATTTTATTCATCTGGAGGCGATTTAAATGTCTCAGATGGTGTCTCAATAGAGTTTTTGCATTCATTTTATTCATCTTGAAGCGATTTAAATGTCCCAGATGCTGTCTCAATAGAGTTTTTGCATTCAATTTATTCATCTGGAAGGGATTTAAATGTCCCAGATGCTGTCTCAACACAGTTTTTGCATTAATTTTATTCATCTATAAGCGATTTAAATGTCCCAGATGCTGTCTCAACAGAGTTTTTTGCATTCATTTTATTCATCTGGAAGCGATTTAAATGTCTCAGATGCTGTCTCAATAGAGTTTTTGCATTCATTCTATTCATCTGGAAGCGATTTAAATGTCCCAGATGCTGTCTCAATAGAGTTTTTGCATTCATTTTATTCATCTGGAGGGGATTTAAATGTCCCAGATGTTGACTCAATAGAGTTTTTGCATTAATTTTATTCATCTGGAAGGGATTTAAATGTCCCAGATTTTGTCTCAATAGAGTTTTTGCATTCATTTTATTCATCTGGAAGAGATTTAAATGTCCCAGATGTTGTCTCAATAGAGTATTCGCATTCATTTTATTTAACTGGAAGCGATTTAAATGTCCCAGATGCTGTTTCAACACAGTTTTTGCATTCATTTTATTCATCTGGAAGCGATTTAAATGTCCCAGATGCTGTCTCAACACAGTTTTTGCATTCATTTTATTCATCTGGAAGCGATTTAAATGTCTCAGATGGTGTCTCAATAGAGTTTTTGCATTCATTTTATTCATCTTGAAGCGATTTAAATGTCCCAGATGCTGTCTGAATAGAGTTTTTGCATTCCTTTTATTCATCTGGAAGTGATTTAAATGTCCCAGATGTTTTTTCAATAGAGTTTTTGCATTCATTTTATTCATCTGGAAGGGATTTGAATGTCCCAGATGTTGTCTCAATAGAGTTTTTGCATTCATTTTATTCATTTGGATGCGATTTAAATGTCTCACATGGTGTCTCAATAGAGTTTTTGCATTCATTTTATTCATCTGGAAGGGATTTAAATTTCCCAGATGTTTTCTCAATAGAGTTTTTGCATTCATTTTATTCAAATGGAAGCGATTTAAATGACCCAGATGCTTTCTCAACACAGTTTTTGCATTCATTTTCTTCATCTGGAAGCGATTTAAATATCCCAGATGCTGTCTCAACAGAGTTTTTGCATTCATTTTCTTCATCTGGAAGGGATTTAAATGTCCCAGATGCTGTCTCAACACAGTTTTTGCATTAATTTTATTCATCTGGAAGCGATTTAAATGTCTCAGATGGTGTCTCAGTAGAGTTTTTGCATTAATTTTATTCATCTGGAAGTGATTTAAATGTCCCAGATGCTGTCTCAACAGAGTTTTTGCATTCATTTTATTCATCTGGAAGGGATTTAAATGTCCCAGATGTTGTCTCAATAGAGTTTTTGCATTCATTTTACTCATCTGGAAGGGATTTAAATGTCCCAGTAGCTGTCTCAATAGAGTTTTTGCATTCATTTTATTCATCTGGAAGGGATTTAAATGTCCCAGATGCTGTCTCAATTGAGTTTTTGCATCTATTTTATTCATCTGGGATCGATTTAAATGTCCCAGATGCTGTCTCAACAGAGTTTTTGCTTTCATTTTATTCATCTGGAAGCGATTTAAATGTCTCAGATGCTGTCTCAACAGTTTTTGCAATCATTTTATTCAACAGGAAGCGATTTAAATGTCTCAGATGCTGTCTCAATAGATTTTTTACATTAATTTTATTCATCTGGAAGCGATTTAAATGTCACAGATGCTTTCTCAATAGAGTTTTTGCATTAATTTTATTCTTCTGGAAGGGATTTAAATGTCCCAGATGTTGTCTCAATAGAGTTTTTGCATTCATTTTATTCATCTGGAAGCGATTTAAATGTCCCAGATGCTCTCTCAACAGAGTTTTTGCATCCATTTTATTCATCTGGAAGCGATTTAAATGTCCCATATGCTGTCTCAATAAAGATTTTGCATTCATATTATTCATCTGGAAGGGATTTAAATGTCCCAGATGTTGTCTCAATAGAGTTTTTGCATTCATTTTATTCATCTGGAAGCGATTTAAATGTCCCAGATACTGTCTCAATAGAGTTTTTGCATTCATTTTATTCAACTGGAAGCAATTTAAAAGTCTCAGATGCTGTCTCATTAGAAATGTTGCATTCATTTTATTCATCTGGAAGGAATTTAAATGTCCCAGATACTGTCTCAACAGAGTTTTTGCATTCATTTTATTCATCTAAAAGGGATTTAAATGTCCCAGATGTTGTCTCAATAGAGGTTTAGCATTCATTTTATTCATCTGGAAGCGATTTAAATGTCCCATATGCTGTCTCAATAGAGTTTTTGAATTCATTTTATTCCTCTGGAAGGGATTTAAATGTCCCAGATGCCGTCTCAATAGAGTTTTTGCATTCATTTTATTCATCTGAGCGGGATTTAAATGTCCCAGTTGCTGTCTCAATAGAGTTTTTGCATCTATTTAATTCATCTGGAAGCGATTTTAACGTTTAATATGCTGTCTCAATAAAGTTTTTTCATTCATTTTATTCATCTGGAAGCGGTTTAAATGTCCCAGATGCTGTCTCAATAGAGTTTTTGCATTCATTTTATTCATCTGGAAGCGATTTAAATGTCCAAGATGCTGTCTCAACAGAGTTTTTGCATTAACTTTATTCATCTGGAAGGGATTTAAATGTCCCAGATGCAGTCTCAACAGAGTTTTTGCATTCATTTTATCCATCTGGAAGGGATTTAAATGTCCCAGATGCTGTCTCAATAGAGTTTTTGCATCTATTTTATTCATCTGGAAGCGATTTAAATGTCCCAGATGCTGTCTCAATAGAGTTTTTGCTTTCATTTTATTCATCTGGAAGGGATTTAAATGTCCCAGATGCTGTCTCAACAGAGTTTTTGTATTCATTTTATTCATCTGGAAGGGATTTAAATGGCCCAGACGCTGTCTCAACAGAGTTTTTGCATTCATTTTTTTCATCTGGAAGGGATTTAAATGTCCCAGATGCTGTCTCAACAGAGTTTTTGCACTCATTTTATTCATCTGGAAGCGATTTAAATGTCCCAGATGCTGTCTCAACAGAGTTTTTGCATTCATTTTATTCATCTGGAAGCGATTTAAATGTCCCAGATGCTGTCTCAACAGAGTTTTTGCATTAATTTTATTCATCTGGAAGGGATTTAAATGTCCCAGATGCTGTCTCAACAGAGTTATTGCATTCATTTTATTCATCTGGAAGGGATTTAAATGTCCCAGATGCTGTCTCAACACAGTTTTTGCATTCATTTTATTCATCTGAAAGGGATTTAAATGTCCCAGATGCTGTCCCAACAGAGTTTTTGTATTCATTTTATTCATCTGGAAGCGATTTAAATGTCCCAGATGCTGTCTCAACAGAGTTTTTGCATTCATTTTATTCATCTGGAAGGGATTTAAATGTCCCAGATGCTGTCTCAACACAGTTTTTGCATTCATTTTATTCATCTGAAAGGGATTTAAATGTCCCAGATGCTGTCTCAACAGAGTTTTTGCATTCATTTTATTCATCTGGAAGCGATTTAAATGTCCCAGATGCTGTCCCAACAGAGTTTTTGTATTCATTTTATTCATCTGGAAGCGATTTAAATGTCCCAGATGCTGTCTCAACAGAGTTTTTGCATTCCTTTTATTCATCTGGAAGGGATTTAAATGTCCCAGATGCTGTCTCAACAGAGTTTTTGCATTCATTTTATTCATCTGGAAGCGATTTAAATGTCCCAGATGTTGTCTCAATAGAGTTTTTGCATTCATTTTATTCATCTGGAAGGGATTTAAATGTCCCAGATGGTCTCAATAGAGTTTTTGCATTCATTTTATTCATCTGGAAGAGATTTAAATGTCCCAGATGTTGTCTCTATAGAGTTTTTGCATTCATTTTATTCAACTGGAAGCGATTTAAATGTCCCAGATGCTGTTTCAACACAGTTTTTGCATTCTTTATATTCATCTGGAAGCGATTCAAATGTCCCATATGCTGTCTCAACACAGTTTTTGCATTCATTTTATTCATCTGGAAGCGATTTAAATGTCCCAGATGCTGTCTCAACAGAGTTTTTGCATTCATTATATTCATCTGGAAGCGATTTTAACGTTTAATATGCTGTCTCAATAGAGTTTTTGCATTCATTTTATTCATCTGGAAGCGATTTAAATGTCCCATATGCTGTCTCAATAGAGTTTTTGCATTCATTTTATTCATCTGGAAGCGATTTAAATGTCCCAGATACTGTCTCAACAGAGTTTTTGCATTCATTTTATTCATCTGGAAGCGATTTAAATGTCCCAGATGCTGTGTCAAACGAGTTTTTGCATTCATTACATTCATCTGGATGCGATTTTAACGTTTAATATGCTGTCTCAATAGAGTTTTTTAATTCATTTTATTCATCTGGAAGCGATTTAAATGTTCCAGATGCTGTCTCAACAGAGATTTTGCATTCATTTTATTCATCTGGAAGGGATTTAAATGTCCCAGATGCAGTCTCAACAG